>NC_090436.1:720130274-720436015 GCF_031143425.1 Pleurodeles waltl | reverse complement strand
TTTACAGAGACATAGCATTTTGAGATATTTCATATAAAAATGACACACTGATCGTTTTGAGATAACTACCTAAAAAAGAGATATGCTTCATCAAGGGAACTATGCAAGTGTTTGTTCTGAAAGAGCTTAACTGTGCTCTCTCGGTTTTAGCTCCAACTGAGAAACTATACCTAGTGAAATTTGATAAATTGTTTATAGACCCAACACTTCAAAATGTAATACATACGTCAGTTCTGTCAACATTGCCCAAAGTGTCAATTGGTAAATCAAGGCCCCCAAAAGAAAACCCCATTATTTCTATTACCTATTATTGAGATCCAGTTTTCAAGGGTAGGGATGGATTTGGTAGGTCCTCTCATTCCATCCTCATGAGGCTATACTTATATCCTTGTTTTAGTCAATTACACAACAAGATACCCAGAAGCTATACCTCTGTCTAGCATGACCACAAAAAGTGTGGCCCATGCTATGATAGGGTTCTTCTTAAGGGTGGGGTTTCCCAAGGAGATCCTAACAGATCAAGGTACCCCATTTATGTCCCGACTGATAACCCAAATTTGTCAGATACTAGGAGTAACCCAAATACGGACCTCCGTCTATCACCCCCAGACGGATGGCCTCATAGAAAGGTAGAATCGTACATTGACGACCCTGTTGAAGAAAACCATCTCTGATTCTGGGAAAGACTGGGACGAGAAATTGCCCCTAGTCCTCTGTGCCATAATAACTCATGTACAGTCCTCTACTGGTCATAGTCCCTTCGAACTGGTGTTTGGTCATCAGCCCAGAACCCTCTTAGACATGGCTGCAGAAATGTGGGAAGAGGAAGAGAACGGGGACAGGGAACTCCTTGAATACACACAACAGTTAAAAGATCAAGTCCAGACAGTATGGGAGGATGTACAAATTCATCTTGAGAAAGCACAAGAAAAACAGAAGCACTATTATGACAAAAATACTAATCTTAGACAGTTCCAGCGCGGAGACAAAGTTCTTGTTCTACTGCCTAGCTCCGACAATAAACTGCTGGGGTGATGGCAGGGTCCATATAAAGTACTAAATGCCATAACCCCAGTAACATCTGCAATTGAATTAGCAGAAAGCCCAAAGAAAACACAGATTTATCATATAAATCTCTTAAAGAAAAGGGAAGAACATGAGGAAGCCCTGAACCCTTTAAGAACCGGGTTTCTTATCAATATGGTAAAAGAGCTAGAAATCGGCTTATATCTGACAGTCACTGACACCGTCCCAGATAAGCCCTCCATCAGCCCCTCCCTTTCACCTGAACAACAGAAACAGTTGGGTGATATAATCAGTAAACATAGATTCTTGTTTTCCACAATACCGAGGAAAACGCCTTTGATTCAACACCACATTAAGACACAACCGGGGAAGGTCATTCGTCTCCGACCATATATAATCCCAGAAGCACGAATGATATTGGTAGAACAAGAGGTTAAAAAAGTGTTACAGATGGGCATTATAGAACCATCAGTAAGTCCATGGTGCTCCCCGGTTGTCCTCATACCCAAACCAGATGGTTCCATTCTATTTTGTATCGACTTTAGACAACTAAATAACATAGCACAGTATGATACCTACCCTATACCACATGTTGATGAATTACTGGAACGATTAGGCAAAGCCCAGTACATGTCTACGTTAGACCTCACTAAGGGTTACTGGCAGATCCCCCTATGCTCCTCAGTTAAAGAAAAAACAGCTTTATCTACTCCATCAGGCCTGTATCAGTTTACAGTCCTTCCTTTTGGACTACACGGGGCCCAGGTACCTTTCGAAGACTAAAGGATGCTTTATTGCGGCATCACTCCACATACACTGCTGCATATCTTGATGGTATAGTGATTTATAATGAGCCTTGGAATGAACATGTGAGTCATTTCGATGAGATATTCCAAACATTGCAAAGTGCAGGTCTTACCGCAAATCCAGTCAATTGTAAATTAGCCTGTAACGAGATCGCCACCCTCGGCTATCACATAGGGAACGGCAAGATCAAACCTCAATTGAATAAGGTAGAAGCCATTCTCAGGGTGCCACCCCCGTTCACAAAGAAAGAACTACGTTCCTTCCTGGGCTTGGTAGGCTACTACAGACGGTTTATTCCAAACTATTCCACCTTGGCCGCTCCCTTAACTGACCTCTTAAGAAAGGGACAACCCACGAAGATAGCAGCCTTGACTCCTGTCCACCAATGTAGCTATGAAATCTTCCAATGAAATCCGACCACAGAACCAGTGTTACGCTGTCCTGACTTTACCAAAGAATTCTATTTAAAGACAGACGCTCCGATATGGGGATAGGTGCTGTACTATTTCAGAAAGATGGATCTGAAAACAACCACCCCATCGTATTCATAAACAGGAAGCTCCTACCCAGGGAACTACAACATCCGATAATTGAAAGGGAGTGCCTGGCAATTAAATGGGCCATTGAAAACCTACAATATTATCTCTTGGGTCACCCCTTTGTCTTACATACCAACCATGCACCTCTCATCTGCTCATCACGCAATAAGGTTACTAATCCACGTACATTAGGATGGTTTAAAAAACTTCAACTGTTTACCTTTCAGGTGCAACACCTACCAAGCAACCAATTATGCACTGCAGATTATCTGTCATGACATCCCATCAGTCAGAATCTCAAACAGCCCTCTTCTAGCGGGGGTATATGTAACAGGGCCGCGGGGACCCTCTTCCAGGACAGTGCCCCAAAACACCGGGGGCACAGATGATAGCCAGAACCAGGAACGTCCCCTTCTAACCCGGACGTCTGGGTTAAATCAGGAAGAGAAAACGGACTAAAGAAGATGCCGCCGGGGAAAGAGGAGCTGACTACAGAGGCTGAGACAGAAGAAGGACCGCTGAGCAGACAGCCGAACCCAACACCAGAGACCAGCGCTGGGGAAGACGGAGAGCCAAAGACACCTCAAAGGACAGGGACAGACTCTCCACTGACGGAGAGGACTTCGGGCGACCACTCCTGCCACATCCCCAGAGGGACGTGGCTTTCGCAGGTACGTGCCTACCTGACAAACCCTGCAGGGTATTATTGGGGGAAGGGATGGAACGCGGGTGGTGTGGGGCGAGCAAAGGGAGAAAAGGACTCATAGACAGTCCGTATCGACAACTCCCCTATACTCGTTGTTCTTGTTTCCCATTTTGTGATATTTTTGTTTAATACTAAGCACACTTATGAAGACTGGTCCTGTGAGGATGAAAGACTAGTGAAGGGTAGAGAGCCCATGTTTTTTTTTTAAGAAAGCAAGCACAAATTCGCTGAGGTGAAAGGCTGGGAGCACGAACCACATTTTGTTTTTCCCCACCACGCCGCACATGCACTCCCTAACCATAAAATACGAAGAGCAGAACCAAAATACATACCTTTTTTTATTTCTTTGTTTTCTTTTGGTTGACTGGTCCTGTTCCTCCATCACGACTTAGACGGGAACCCATCCTTTGAAGAGACACCCTAAAAGAGAAAAGAGGTGTGTTAGACGAGAAAATAAAAAATAAAATGAAAAGACAAGAAGAGGAGAAAGTACAGAGAAGACAAGAGAGGAGAGAGACACAGAGACATTAAAAAGGAGAATTTTACATTTTCTGTGTTCTTTACAGAGACATAGCATTTTGAGATATTTCATATAAAAATGACACACTGATCGTTTTGAGATAACTACCTAAAAAAGAGATATGCTTCATCAAGGGAACTATGCAAGTGTTTGTTTTGAAAGAGCTTAACTGTGCCCTCTCGGTTTTAGCTCCAACGGAGAAACTATACCTAGTGAAATTTGATAAATTGTTTATAGACCCAACACTTCAAAATGTAATACATTTACAAAACAATACAACTAATCTCTATTGGTTCCAATAATATGCTCATGAGTGAGAGAGGAAGAAAAATCCTATCTACACAGAAACAGCATAAACACCATTCTTTAAGGTTCACCAGTTAGACCTTCAGGAGGGGCACTCAATTGATTCCCTGGATTGTGACAAAATGTAAATAATACATATTTGTACTATATTTTGCATCATTTTTGCATGATCCAAAAATATTACTTACCACAGACAGAAATATGCTCAATGCTGTCAACCCATCAATAGAGTGTGAGTGGGAAAATAGTTTTTCAATGTTTTTTCAATTACTTTGTGGCCCTTTTTTCAAGCATGACACTTGTTTCAGACTCACTGGCAATGATACTTCTTAGTAGCTGCTTCCACTATCCTATATGTTTCTGCTTATAGAGTTTCACAAGAACACTTAGGGCCCGATTATGAGTGTGGCGGTCTGGACCGCTGCCAATGCGGTGGTCCGACCACATAATATCAACCCTAGCAGTCGGACCACCAGGGGACTGCCAGCTCCACCAGCATCTCATTTCCTGGTGATATGGAGCACCGTCACAATGTTCACTGTCTATTTTGCAGACAGTGAACATTGCAAGGTTGCTGGTGCACCCTGTTCGCTACAGCATTGCTGCCCGCTTGATTACAAGCCGGAGACAATGCTGTAGCCTGTTTCACAATAGGCCAGCAGGCAGAAACTCAGTAACCCGACCTAGCAGGAAACCGTTAATAACTCAGGTGGAAAGATCGCGGCATACACTGATTAAACAGGAAAAAAGGGACCACTAGCTCCACTAGCCTTGCAGGTATATTTTGAAAGATTATCTTTTAAAATTTCCAGCCCTGCTGCATGTCAAAGAAATGGAAAAAACAAGGGAGTAATTCGAGTGTGTCTGAAAGCAACATGGTACATGAACATAATGACTGCTACTACTTCAGCTACACTTTTTAGATAAAGAATCTAATAAATTTGAGTATTTGTCACATCATTCAACAAGACTGATCTAAGTAGGCAGAAGTTTTACCATCTTAACTAAATCCTTCCCAGGCAACAACTGGTAGTGCCAGGCCTCAAACACAATGCAGACAGTAGAGACAATTATAATCATGTGAAAACCCTTAACCTTAGCTGTTAGAGCTGTCCTCTTCATGAATTAATGCTTTTCTCACATGGAACACAAGTAATTACTATCAACTGAATTAGACCCCCACAAACTGGAGTGATGCCAATTGCTCTAACTACACATGATCAGTGGGACAGCTGTTGGTAAATCTCACAGAGAAAAAGGAGGTTTATATAGTATGCCACTCAATATGCAAGTAAGGTATCATAATACATGTAAACAGAAACAAATTGAGGAATATTCCACAATGCAAGGCAATATAGAAATTAGGAAACACTATTTATACTCCTAGAAGTAGAAGGGCTAGGGTGGTGCATATTCCTTTATCCACTAATCCCAGGCTTAATGTCTCCACTGTCTCAATATTACCTATGAAGAGGAATAAAGGCTCAGTAGTTCTTCTCAAATGAGAACTGCTGACAAGTACTCTGTGTATGATTGACTAAGAGAGCATTTCCATTAACACTTCTCTGGCCAACGTAAACAATCCCATCTGTATTTTATTCTCTTTATTTCAGTTGGACGCCTCTGCTTAATGAGCAAAGGGGTTCTAATCAATCCCTTAACAACAGCACATTCAAAGTTCTAAGCTCTGCAACATCCTTCATGAAAACAACAGACTTGTGTAGGAGTGTGTATTTACTCAGCTGGCTCCTTTGGATGATTCTAATGGAACTTGCCTTCCTTTGCAATCAATCAATTAAATCAAAACTCCATGTAACACAAGAATAAATAATTTTGTGATTAATTTAATTAATGAAACAATAATCTGCTGGATGCTGAAAAGCAGAAGAAGGCAAGCTGAATAATAGAAAATGAAATAACAGCACCTAAGTGTAGGTGACACAACTAATGTATGAATATGGCATAACTAGCTTAAACAGCCAAAATTGTTATTAGAGATGGAAACCACACTAAGAGTTGTAATATTTAATATTTGCCTTAATAAAAAACTACCTTAAATATGCACTTATGTATCACTTTCATACACCTTGTCTTGCAACCAGTACTAAAAATCACTGGGTGTTACTCACAGGTTTATTTATTTAACCATCAATAATTGCTAGCATACTTCCTGATGTATGTCTTGTAATGTATCACCTTCATCTGATCACGAGCAGTCAGCTCAAGGTAAACAGGTGAATCTATTGATTATTCTTTGAAAATCAAACCTGCAGACAAAGAATATATAAAATACTTATGGGCTCTTGACAAACAATACTATAAACAACTTAATACATATGAAGTATATCTGTCAGATCCCAAATCAGAAACTATCCTGAATATAGTTTCAAAGTTGTATTTGTCAATAGTGTTTTCCATTCCATTTTTAATATTAACAAAATGGTTTGGGGTCGATCCATGCAGACTAATTTCAAATTCATGTTCAATTCAGAGAGTAAAGTGTCATTATGCACTAAGTTGAAAGGAAGGATAAGTGAAGGAGGCAAAGCAGAAACATCATAAGGTGCAAGATGATCAGAGTAGTTTGTAAGATTCTGGTCAGCCAGGTGTAAAGAAGAGGAGAAATGAAGAGAAGCAGAAAGTGAAGTGGTACTGTTTAGTTGTAAGGGATGATGACAAGAAAAAGGGATAAGACGATGGGAATACATCAGCTCTTGGGAAAGGAAAACAGTCAGCCCCTAAGATGGCAGAGATAAAGGAGAAGAAAGGAGTGAGAGGAACAGTACATGAATGAGGTGTGAAGTGACCACATGGGATGCATTCCAAACATAAAAGTACAACTAAAACTGGGAGGACAAGGCTTAACAGGGTGGACCAAAATACAATGATCAGGTTGGGTCTCTCAGATGGGGCTCAAAGGCCATCATTATGAGTTCTCCGACCTTGGGGGGGGGTGGGGTGGGGGGTACAGCCAACTAGTACTGTGCAATTACATTTTAAACCCCATGGACTAAGGAATAACTGAGTGTAAGGAAATGCCTCCTTGGCATGGTTACCCCCTGGCTTTTTGCCTTTTTGCTGATGCCGAGTTATGATTAAAAGTGTGCTGGGATCTTGCTAACCAGGCCCCAGCACCAGTGTTCTTTCCCTAAACTGTACCTTTGCTTCCACAATTGGCACAGCCCTCTCACTCAGATAAGTCCCTTGTAAATGGTACCCCTGGTACCAAGGGCCCTGATGCCAGGGAAGGTCTCTAAGGGCTGCAGCATGTCTTATGCCACCCTAGGTACCCCTCATTCAGCACATGCACACTGCCTCAGAGCTTGTGTGTGCTGGGGGGGAAACTGACTAAGTCGACATGGCACTCCCCTCAGAGTGCCATGCTAACCTCACACCGCCTGTGGCAGAGATAAGTCACCCCTCCATCAGGCCTTACAGCCCTAAGGCAGGGTGCACTATACCACAGGTGAGGGCATATGTGCATGAGCACTATGCCCCTGCAGTGTCTAAGCAAAACCTTAGACATTGTAAGTGCAGGGTAGCCTTAAGAGTATATGGTCTGGGAGTTTGCCAAACACAAACTCCACAGTTCCATAATGGCTACACTGAAATCTGGGAAGTTTGGTATCAAACTTCTCAGCACAATAAATGCACACTGATGCCAGTGTGTCATTTATTGTAAAATGCACCCAGAGGGCATCTTAGAGATGCCCCCTGAATACCAATCCAACTTCTAGTGTTAGGCTGACCAGTTTCTGCCAGCCTGCCACAACCAGACAAGTTGCTGGCCACATGGGGAGAGTGCCTTTGTCACACTGTGGCCAGGAACAAAGCCTGCACTGGGTGGAGGTGCTTCTTACCTCCCCCTGCAGGAACTGTAACACCTGGTGGTGAGCCTCAAAGGCTCACCCCTTTTGTTACAGCGCCACAGGGCATCCCAGCTAGTGGAGAGGCCCGCCCCTCTGGCCACTGCCCCCACTTTTAGCGGCAAGGCTGGAGGAGATAACTAGAAAAAGAAAGAGGAGTCACCCACCAGTCAGGACAGCCCCTAAGGTACCCTGAGCTGAGGTGACCTCTGCCTTTAGAAATCATCCATCTTAGTTTTGAAGGATTCCCCCAATAGGATTAGGGATGTGCCCCCCTCCCCTCAGGGAGGTGGCACAAAGAGGGTGTAGGCACCCTCCAGGACAGTAGCCATTGACTACTACGCTCCCAGACCTAAACACACCCCTAAATGTAGTATTTAGGGGCACCCCAGAACCCAGGAAATTAGATTCCTGCAACCTGAAACAAGAAGAAGGACTGCTGACCTGAAAGCCCTGCAGAGAGGACGGAAGACGACAACTGCTTTGGCCCCAGCCCTACCGGCCTGTCTCCTGATTTGAAAAACTGCAACAGTGACGCATCCAACAGGGACCTGCGACCTCTGAACCCTCAGAGGACTGCCCTGAACCTAAGGACCTAGAGACTCCCGTGAGCAGCGGCTCTGCTCAACAACAAGCAACAACTTTGCAACTTTCTTGCAACTTCTAAAGACTTCACTCTTCACGCCGGAAGCGTGAGACTTCACCCTCTGCACCTGACGCCCCCGGCTCGAGCTCCAGAGAACCAACCCTACAGGGAGTACTCCCAGGGGACTGCGATCCCGTGAGTAGCCTGAGACGACCCCCCTGGACCCTTACAGCGACGCCTGCAGAGAGAATCCAGAGGCTCCCCCTGACAGCGACTGCCTCTAACACGGGACCCGACTCCTGGACCAAGCACTGCACCTGCAGCCCCCAGGACCAGAAGGAACCGAACTTCAGTGCAGGAGTGACCCCTAGGCGATGCTCTGCCTAGCCCAGGTGGTGGTTGGCCCTAGAAGCCCCCCTGTGCCCTGCCTGCACAGCTAGAGTGACCCCCGGGTCCCTCCATTGAAACCAATACAAAACCCGAGTCCTGCTTTGCACACTGCACCCGGCCGCCCCTGTTCCGCTGAGGGTGTGTTTTGTGTGCCTACTTGTGTCCCCCCAAGTGCTCTACAAAACCCCCCTTGTGTGTCCTCCAAGGACGCGGGTACTTACCTGCTGGCAGACTGGAACTGGAGCACCCCTGTTCTTCATAGGCACCTATGTGTTTTGGGCATCTATTTGACCTCTGTACCTGACTGGCCCTGAGCTACTGGTGTGGTAACTTTAGGGTTGCCTTGAACCCCCAACAGTGGGCTGCCTATGCCCAGGAACTGAGACTTGTAAGTGCTTTACTTACCTGACAAACTAACCATTACTTACCTCCCCCAGGAACTGTTGATTTTTGCACAGTGTCCATTTTTAAAATAGCTTATTGCCATTTTAACAAAAACTGTATATGTTATTGCTCTAATTCAAAGTTCCTAACTTACTTGTGTGGAGTACCTTGCATTTTATGTATTTACTTCAAATCTTGAATTTGTTGTTCTAAAAATAAATTAAGAAAATATATTTTTCTATATAAAAAGTATTGGCCTGGA
This sequence comes from Pleurodeles waltl, assembly GCF_031143425.1. Lineage (NCBI taxonomy): Eukaryota > Metazoa > Chordata > Amphibia > Caudata > Salamandridae > Pleurodeles > Pleurodeles waltl. Next base: position 720,426,623 of record NC_090436.1, on the reverse strand, counting down.
GTTAAGTCTTTGAGTGTGTGTTCCTCATTTATTGCCTGTGTGTGTACAACAAATGCTTAACACTACCCTCTGATAAGCCTACTGTTCGACCACACTACCACAAAATAGAGCATTAGAATTATCTAATGTTGCCATTATCTTACATCTAAGGGTAGCCCTTGGACTCTGTGCACACTATCTCTTACTTTTAGATACAGAGCCAACTTCCTACACTGAGGAAGTTTCTTTAGTTGCCACATTAAAAAAATATGTTCTCTGTGTTTTACTTCCTTTAAGATGGTAGAATTGCTAAAAAATAGAGCTTCATGAGCCCTAAAGACAAAGATGGATGCCAAATTTGCATTCATGATTTTTCTGTATCATCCTAGCAGGACTGTATTTCTAGATGTTGCAACATTTTATGAGTTGCTTTAAAGGTCTGCAATTGGCAGTGCTAAATCAAGGGACCAATTTAACACTTTTACCTCTTATATCATTCTCTTTGTTCTGAGGAAACAGGAGGAAATCTGAGTTAGATTTAACCAGTGAGACCTACCTGGAAAAATTCCCTACCTTGCTTTCTGTTTAGAATATCTTGTCACCAGTGATGCTCATTCTTTATTATAATCTTTTATGGGTTTGGGGGGCTTTTTGGACATTGATAGATTCTTTATGAATTCACCATGTCAGAGAACGATTGTCACATCTGACTGGGTCTACATTGGTGCTGGACAGTCCTTCACAATGCTTCCAAGGTCTTCTAGTTATCTCTGCTGCAGCCCTTCCAAACGGATCAAGTTCTTCAACAGATCTAACATGATTAACTAACTAGGGCTACTAGATGTCTTATTAGATTCCCTGCAGGATTTCTCAGTGAGTTAAGTGCTCTCTGCTGAGATATGTAATGATCTGCATGTTACGAATTTGAATCCCAGCGTGGCTGCCTCGCCCACAAGGGGAGATCAATAAATTGTCATTACATTGGTAAAAATATTACATTATTTACATCATTCTGAAACAGCAGACTTGGTTTATGACATACTATATAAAGTAAAGTTATTTAGGAGACAAATGTGTAAAGCATTTAAAAATCACAAAACAGTACATAAGTAACACACAAAACACAATAAAAATCCAATTTATAAAAATAGATTATATTTTTCTCTTTAAAATGACACCAACATTAATAACATTTTCTATAAAGGGAACCGGAGAGATTAATTTTGGAAGAATTCATGTTTTTTAGCGCTTAGAAAGGAATAGCGCCAATCTGGTCATCTGGTCGCACCTCGACCAGGGCAAAGTCAAAGTTTGAGGTCGACCACGATGGAGCCCTGTTCGGCTACAGCTCGTGGGAGGCCTCGGTCAAAAGTTTACTTTCTGACTTAGTCGTTTTTCTGGAGATTTTCTTCAGTGGGATCAAGTCGCCAGTCAAATCCGACCTCCTGGAACTCTTCCTTGGATATGTGTTGCGGTAGCCATCGTTGGAGATTTTTACCTTCTGACTTAGTTGTTTTTTCAAGATGAAAGTCCTTCGACTGGGGCAAACCAGAATCTTGATCCGACATCCCTGGAGCTCTCTTCGGATACACTGCCTTGGAGGTCCCGGTCAACTTCCTACTTTCAGACTTAGTCACTTTTTCAGAGAGTTTCTTCACCAGGATGAACCTGCAAGTCAGGCAGGTTCGCGGTTGAGGCAAGCCGGCTAGAATTGTTGTAGCAGGTCAGTCCCTTTATGGAGCTTTTTTCTAAAAGTTCTCCAAACTTCTCCAAACTTCTGGATCTTCTTCCAGATGTTCCTTTAAGGTTCATTTGAGGTCCACAGATCACCCGAAGGGTCCAGAAGCTCTGGGATGCTCCTTGAGGGTGTCGACTACACCTCCCAGAATGCACCTGGCACAAACCCCTTTTTGGCCACTGGACGGTGGTCAGCTGGTCAGTTTCTTCAGGATTTGGTGCAGGGGACTCTGGTTAGCAATTTTTCACCTGTAGCAAACAGGGAAACCCTCCTTGAATCAGTTGAAGGCAGGCAAAGTCCTTCTTGTGGTGGAGCCCAAGTGTGCAGCTGGTGCAGTCCTTCAGAGTGCAGTGTCCAGGTGCAGGTCAGGGGTCCAGCAGGGCAGTCCTTCTCCTTCTGTAGTTCTTCCTTGTTGGAATCTGGTAGGGATCCGAGGTGTGGGTGCAGGTCTGCCAGTTTTGTCCTTGCTCCTGGGTGAAAAACATGGTTGTCCTGGTTCTCCAATCAGGTGGAGGGTCCTTCCCCCTGTGATGACCACGTCCTGGGAATTGTGCAAAAATCAATTCCATAGAGCAACATTCCTCAAAAATCTATCATGGCTGAAAGTGATTTTTGGAGGTTACATCTGGCTGAGCCCACCGATTGGTGTGGCTAAAAATCTTAAACACACCCTTCTCCTGCCCTCTCCTAATCTAACTAGGGGGCACCTAATTGTCTGGGTTTGCAGGATGTGAGGGAGTTGCTGGGTTGCTCCAAATGTCCTTCCCTGCCTTTGAAGACCAGTTTAGCAGCCCTCCCCCCTTCCTGCCTCTCCATCTTCTGAGGGAAGATCTCCTCCTCCAGGCACATCTCTTTGTGTTGAACCAGGCCACTTCACACCTCACCAAGGCAGCCTGGCCAGGCTGGCAGAGGCTGGCCAATAAGAGCAAAGAAGCAAAAACACTGCAGGGCTGAAGTTGGCAAAGTTTCAGGTAAGTTTAAAACTCTTTACCTGAACAAGTTGTATTAAATCCAACAACTCGAAGTTGAGAGATTTATTATAACAATTAATTTGATAAAAAAACTTGGGGTATTTTTTACTTAAGAGGACTTTTAAAATTAAAATAAAGTCTCCCCCCTTCTAGCCTATGGAGGCCATTCACTATAATGAGGGGAAAATGAATTTGTCTGTTTTACCTCACCAGGGCTTATACAACTATGTTGATAGGTCCCTGCTTATAGTTACATGGCACCCATCCCTAGAGGCACATGGGGCACACCTTAGGAGTGACTTATATGTCAAAATAAGGTAGTTTAAGACTTTGGAACTCCTTTTAATTCCAAAGTCGAATTTCCATGTAACTTTAATTTAAAAGCAGCCATCAAGGCAGGCCTGCCTATAAAATGACACCGGGCACCTCAGCAGTGCACCTATGGGGGCACCACCTATGCTGGGGTCCCTAAACCTACATGCCCTACCATATACTAGGGACGTATAGGTAGGTGACTTAGCCAATTATAATTAGCCTAATTTGCATACTCATTTTACACACAGCACAGCCCCTGGAACTGGTTAGCAGTACCGAGGCACCATCAGAGACAGGAAAACACCAGCAAAAAGTGAAAAATGGGGGCAGAAAGTCAGGGGGCCTCTGCAATCAGCCTTGTTTTCCCACAACAGCACATTACTGAAGTGTCAATATAGCCAAGATTTGTCATTGAAAGGCCCCACAGATTACATGTGAGTTTTTCTGTATGTGGCAAAGGTCAGATCCATTATATTAAATATTGATTTGGATTTTCCACAGAACAATGTGGAAGCGGGCACAGCAAATGTGAGGTGTATTTTATTGTTCAAAAGGATTACACGGTTACAGCTTCAATCTTTTATACGCCAGATTAATTTTGTTGTAAAAGTAATATTACTGGAAGTCTGGCTCTGAGTACCCAAATGTCTGCTCATCTTCCACATCCAGGGAAAGGGGCTGTGCAGCTGGCAGTAGGCATCTCCCATCAATGTGTAGTGACGCTTCATTTCCAGAACTGTACTCAAGAAGGGATAGATGTGGGTAGATTTGGGCCACCATGTAGGCCTGTAGCAGAGAGCCACATGACAACACTTTGTTGCAGTGCAAATGAGAAAGAAGGGAGGTGGTAGGCTGAAGCCCAGCCCCCCTGTCCTCTTTATGCCAACCAAACAACCGGCTCCACGCCCCATTGGACACTTGGTGGAAGAGGATTTGAAGGTGGAGTGGGGCAGACTTGTGGGGTCATGCGGATTGTGGTAGGGAATGGCCTGTGCAGAAGGTCTAACCCATGGAGACTTGCTTGACACTGTAAGCTTGCTTGGGGCCCCCAACGGCATTCCTAACTTCTGCCCTAACCACAAGAGAACAATACAGGCATAGAGGACAGATGTGTGTGGAGGGGCCTGTCGTAGATTTCAGTGCAGCCTGGGATGAATATAATCTCTTTGGTTTTGTCACTTTTGAGCTTTAGGCAGTTCTTGATTATCCAGTGTGTTACTGAGGACATGCAGCTGAAGAACTCTGCTTGAGAAAATTAGCTATGTGATGTCTGCGTAGGAGATGGTGCTGAATCCATGGATGTTTTGCTCCAAAAAGGTAAATGGAACTGCAGTAAGATTTTGGTTAGCATATTTTTATTTCATCGTAAAGTTAAAAGGTCTTCACATCATGCTTGAATTTTTTGATTTAGGAAACACATTGAATCCAGTCGATGAGTTTAATAAGTATTTTATTGTGATATATATAAAGGAGAACAACAGTTGACATGTGTTTCGCCCCCTAAGGGTATGCAAACCTAGGGTTTTATCAAGGCTACAAGAGACTTTGAAAATTATTCAAATAACAAAGGACTTCTTTTGGGAGAAATAAGTAAGTAAATGGAGTTCATCACCCAACGTGCATGGATAAGGACAACTCGTTGACTCTTTTCAAAAGCCAATTGTTGCCATAGGACATGCTGATCATTCAAAGGAATCCCAGGGAGATGGGAGGGTGTGAGAACAGTAAGGGATTAATTAGTATGGTGCTAGCAAGTGAATCTGAAAGGAGAAAAATTTGCTTTTCAGCAAGAAGATAGGTACAATCAGAATCACCCATAAGTGAGAAAAAAATTCTAGAGTGAAACAGGATAATCTGCATCCTGTATGAGATTCCAAAATTGATGTGTATCGATAAGTCTTCCACCCATGCAAAAGAACCAAATATTATACAATACATATACGTCAGTTCTTAAACATGTGTCCAGTTTTTGAAGGTTGCCTTATTATATATTGTTGGTGAAGAAAGCATATTTTTGCTGACAATTTACAAAGATCACAAGTATTTCCATCATATCCTTATGGCTTTAATACTGCTTAAGACTAACATATCAATAGGTGCTACGTTTGTACAATTTATAACAATACAAAGATTTCCAAAAGAGATTGCTCCAGATTACATGCTGTCAAATAGTATATGTCTTGGGAGGAGAGCAAATAGCCAATGATCTTTATGTCAGTTCTGAGTCGTATTTCCATTTTTAACAAGGTTGCCTTTTCACACAATATTAGTGAAAAAGACATGACTGTGCTGATAATGCACAAAGATCTCATGTTTTTATCATACCCTTCTGGCATTAACACCTTTCATATATAACATATCAGTAAGTCCTACTTTTGTCAATATACTAACTTTCTCAAAAGATTGCTCCAAGATATCTACATGGGAGTGAATGATGCTGATGAGGGGGCAATGTAGTCCTATTTGTGCAGGCATCGCAATTAAAAGGGAAATGCAGGTTGATATTTATTGCACCCTGTAAAATTTGGCAGATAAAATATCTTCATGCATGTTAGTCCCTAAAAAGTCAGAATAGGCCATATCTATAGCATCACATGAATTTAAAACAACATGGTGCCAAATAATAGCGTCCGCAACGAGGTATATTTAATAAAGCACTTTTTTTCCTATGAGAGAGGCCCACATCTTTTAGTAGGGTTGTGACCTGACTTACATCTAAACTTTGTGTTGTAGTCCTATAAATCTGTTATCTAGATATTTTGAATGTGAAGTTACTGTGCGAGTGTGATTTATGTGACCTAATTATCATGTATGACAGGGGTCTTCAAACGTTTATGCTCAGAGACCCCCCAAACAAAATGTTGTGGAGCCAGGTGTGGGAGGGTTAGGGCTGAGCACAGTAGTTGGGTATTATGAGATCATTTCAGGGGTACATCATCTGTAGCTCAAAATTCATAACAAACATGAGACATATAAAGGACCAAATGCATCAATCAAAAACAAGTTCTTACCAATAATTCTGCTTACCATAATTAGTGTGTTGTGAGACCCTGACCCTTCTGGGTTCCAAGGCAACTACACCTTTTGAACAAATGATAGTTGAGGCTCTGAGTAGCAGGCTGTCATCTTTCCCCACCATGCCCGATTGTCATCCCAATCTTCAAACAGGCTCTCAATCCCTTTCAGAAAAAAAAGCTCACACATGTTGTTCTCCTCTGTAACTCAACATTGCCATTGGCAATAATGCTAGCAAGGAAAAGGCACTCCATTGCTCACTTTGGAAAGTATGTAACTGTATTATAGTGGACCCTTCACCACCCTGAACCCTGTGCCACTGCATCACTAATGATAGCTACTGCCATGCAAAGTAGGCTCTATGTGCCCATTGTTAAACACAAGCAGATCAAGCTGTCTCTTATTCTTTAATTGTCCCGTCCCTTAGTCATTGCTCTGAGGCCTATAGCAAAACTGGCCCAACAAGGGTACCCTTGGCCCTAATGCAAGGAAGAAAGGATTGTTCGGTGTTAGCACGTCTGACCTTAATAAGTAAACTTACAAGGGGACACAAATAGGTCGATGAACCTTTTAACTCGCGTTTAAGATGTTCCCACCATAGATCCAGTACAGACAGCTCATTAATCAATCAATAACATAAATAATCAATGAAAATCAAAAGCATTAGTAATCAGTTGGAGTCAGTAATTGTCAAACACCATGATCTTCCAGTCATGAATAACCACACCTTTTAGTAAAAGTTAGAATATTTATTTCCCTATATTAACAATTCTAATGTCATGTAAGGTAATCTCAATTCAACTAATACACATACAGGGGGATCACTGGCTATCCAAAGCAGCAAAAGAAACTTATTCTAATCAAAGCTTGAGCCACTTAACATTCTAGAGGTATAGTGCAATATGATTAACAGGAACTTTGCACGAACAATATTACATACATTTATAATCTGCAAAGGAAAGACATCAACTATTATTCCTTATAGCAGACTGTCATTAGTAAGGATCCTTATCGATCACCAGATTAACATCAGCATGTTGGGATTCATGCAAAACAATTTAGTAAACACAAATTTGGAAATCATCTAACTATGGTTCTATTCAAATAGTGTGGTTGGTACCTAAAAAGGAAAAGCAAAACAGTCTTAAGGAACAAATCAGTAATAATATACCTCTCCTCAAATGGATCGGCAAGCTAATATAGTATTTGTCATCATGACATCAGTTCGGTCAGCAAGGCATCAGGATTAAGCATCAAAGTTCAGAAAACACAAAGGGCCAGATGTACAATCCTTTTTGCACGTCGCAAACAGCGAATTTCGCTGTTTGCGACGTGCAAAAAGCACATTGCGATGCCCAATCCCTGCATTACATTAGAAAAAAAACTGCTTTATTTAAAAGCAGTCACAGACATGGCGGTCTGCTGTCTCCAGCAGGCCACCATCCCTGTGAGTGCTACGAGTCTCTAGGGGGTCTCAAATTGCGACCCACCTCATTAATATTAATAAGGTGGGCCTTTGCTACCCTCTTGCATGTTGCAGATGGTGTCAGGGACACCATCCTGCATACTGAATTGCGACTCGCAAATTGTGAGTCTCTCTGACTCGCAATTTGTGAGTCGCAATTCAGGAATTACGTACATCTGGCCCAAAGTCCTTAAGCAATTCGAAAGAATAGAGGTAAATCCTCAAGAAAAAAGGGGAGAATGGCGAATCTCCTCTTGGTGCAGTCCGGCTAGGTTAGATTTCCCTAAACTAATCCACAAGTCCCTATTGGTCAAGGGATCACATGTTCATACTTTGTCCAATAAAACTTAAACTTCAAATCTATGATTTCCACCAGTACACTGTTAACATGTCGCTGATTGGTTTTTCTTGTAATGTCCTCACCATCCGACTCATCAGGTAACAATATTGTTGCAGCTTATACTCCAGTCACTGTCTTCATTGTTCTCCTCCTGAGAAAGTCAGTCTTACACATATCACACTAATAATGTTACATCTAGCAAAAACAGCATCTTCTAGCAAGCGGTTCTCATGAGAAAGACGTTTAGCTATGAGCACATTTGAATAGCACAGTTGAAAATCATAATTTAATTCTCTGAACAGCCATTTTATTAAACGTTTAAGAAATACAGCTTGACATGAGGCCATGCAACTAGGCCAAGACCTCCGCTAAGTTAAGACCTACAATTAATAAAGCTAATACATTACCCTTAATATGATGTAATACTACATTAATCAAACAAAAAGCTCCATATGTCATATTAATAAACCATTAATAAGTACACTTCATGAACATTGACAGCCACTCACGTGGATCACATTTTCGAATGCGTGCATTATATTTCTCTATGATATTACATTTTCTATACAAAACCCTTACTCAGAATACATGAATACTCATTAATATTTTCATTAATACACCTGCTTCAGCAAAGGCAGCCATCATTGTGATGTTGTTGGTCCTTCACATCACTAGGTCCCAGTGACATTGCACTTGCAGCACCAATGGTTCCTACTACAGTGCCTTCTCTGTCCACTCCACATGGCCATCGCTCCCAGGGTCCAAATCAGGCTGTCAGTGCTCTTGTGTAAAAGGGATGAAACACCCACATCTCAGCCTCTAATTCTTTGGCCCTGTTCCAAATGATAGCAGGGAATCCAGCCACTCCCAACCCCATTTCCCTTTTCAGTAGTAAAATAGCCATAAATGGTGTGCAGTGGCTCCTAACACACCTGGTCCCAGTTCCACTGCACCTGCTGCACTAATGGCAATGATGGACCTTTAAAAAACACAAGGCCCTATATCTCACCCACTATCGGAGAAATCTGTCTCTGTCCATTTGGAAATTATACAAGCATTGGCAAAGCCACTAGGTTTCGCCTACATCTAATGGCTTGGTAATGATTTGTAGCCATGTTGTGCAACAGCTTGGCTAAAAAGTATTTTTTTTTAAAGAGCCATGACTTAATGACTCATTCATTGCTAAAAAGCATTTTTTAAAAGGAGGAAAGAAAGCAGCCAGACCTTGAGGTGCCACTGACTGAAAGTGAGGACGATGTTTGGTCCCCTTTTTGTCAATCCAAGAGAGAGATTGAAAGCCAAAGAAACAGGTGTTCTCAAGATGCTGATGAAAGCACGAGAAGCTTTACAGTGACATAAAGGTATTCTTTATGAGAGATAATGCAAAGGGGTTAGCAACCGAATTCCGCAATGGTCAGTGTAAATGGACACTACAAAAAATGTTTGCGCTAGGTACAGTCAGATTGCATATTTCTAAAAGATAAACTTTAAAAGCACTTGTTTTTTCCTAACACTATATCAATTTGTGATTGCCATCGTATCCTGTTGTGTAATGCATTTTTAAAACAATGACTTACAAATTGACAGTGTACTCTGTCACAGATAGAGACTCCTTGTGATAACGTGTCCAGCCTTTGTAAATTACCTGTACCTGGACACGTTGGAGGTTGGTGAACCTTTTAGCTGAGTTGGGCTCTCCTCATCCTTGAATAGTCGGGTTATTTAAGTCAATAATCAATAACTATTGTATCCGATAACCAATACTCAATTAATAGATCAAAATAAAACATTAGAAATCAATAACAGTTGGTATTTCGACGCACCATGACCTTTCAGTCATGAATAACCACACCAGTTTATTAAAAGCTAGTGAATTTATTTCTCTATATTAACAAAGCTAGCACAATGTATATAAGTCTCAAAACCAAATGATATATGTATACGAACATTACTAGTTGTCCATAACGGTGGAAGAAACGCAATCTACGCAAAATCTGAATAATGATACCTTCAGTTATGGCAATACAAATCACTAATATGAGTAATTGCACTTGACTAATTGCATACATCGGTCAGCATGACAAGGTTTCAATTCAACATGGTGCATCAAGTCCATACCTCGACTAATCTCTAATTAGCATTGGCATGTGGGGCTTCATGCAAAACGAATTTAGTCAACACAAATTTGGAAAACTTCTAGCTTGGGCCCTATCAAAATAGCAGTTGGTACCTAAAGGGAAAAACATAATGCATAATACAACTATCCTTTCATAATTACCAATTACAGACAGCATTCAAGAAAGTCTTCGTCCTTCAGGTACCGGTTCGATCAGCATGGGGCAGATTTCAAAGGGGCAAAGTTAAGGGCAAGTTTCCTTGCAGCAGCAAGGAGAATGGGGCAAAGTTACTGCATGGGCAAGACGGGGCAACTTAAAGTTAAAGTCTCTAGGGTGAGAATTCTCAAAGTCTCTTTCTCTGTGATAGAAAAAAGGGCATCAAGATGTCGTCTAAGATGGCGTCTGGCATTTGGCTTCAAAGATGGCATCAAAGAAAATGGTTGACTTCTCTTCGTCCAGTGGGTTTAAGTAAGAAACATTCCAGATTCTGCAGGGTCTTCCATTGGAGGGTTCATAGGGTGGCTTCAAATTGGCCAATGAAAAATGTCTTTCTCCTAGTACTCGTTTATGCATACATTGTCCTTGGAGCCTTGGAACACAAGTTGCAACATGACTTGCCAATTATTTTGATATCTGTACCCTTATTGTCCGCACCTGCAGAGACTGACCTTGCTTCAAAGGGGATGAAACTGGCCTAGTACGAAACTTTGGAGATAAGTGTATTAGTCATCTCTACTGGAAAAATACAACTTTAAGCAAGAATATATGTTACATTAGTTCAAGGAAAAGCCACGCAGTTAGAATTTGAGACCAGGCAACTAGGCCAAACCTCTACTAAATTTAAGCTAAGCATAAAACAGTTTCAACAAGAAATCATGGCACACATTTGCAGTTATGACGGATTACTACAATTTTCAATTCTTCATGATTAATAAAGCTTGTTTATAATATTGGCGAACTACTCCGAGGGCACAATTTCCCCCGTACATTATTTTCTTTACTAAAATCACACTACATTATACGATTTTGGTTACATGATATATGAATATATGTTGGACCCTCTTTTTCTGCGTCATCAATCCCTCCTCTGATGACTAATTATGTCATCACATCAAATCTTCCCACAAATTGTATTCCATTAAAATTCTGTTCTAGTAGTTTGGCACTTCAGTCAATTCCCTCTTTCTTTTTGTTCCCTTTGATTTTTCTCTGTATATTTCTATCATCTTATTTTGTTCCTTCTCTTCTCTTTTCCTTTGGTGTCTTGTTTTCAATATTTTAATAGGTTTCCATATTCCCCAAATGCCCAATAAACAAATTAATATTATTAATATTCCTTTTATTATTTTCAGTAACAATCTGTTCCAAACGTTGCTGAGCCAATTTCCCACCGAAGCAAATCCTTTTCCAACCTTCTCCCATACTCCTGGTTCTTTCAATTCCTTCAAATCTGTACTTTCGTTAGTTAGGTTTGTAAGCATCTTTCTAATTTGCCCACTGCTGTCTGGTATATATGTACAACAGTGACGTGTACCAAGCATCTTGCAAACACCGCCATCCTTTGCTAAAAGAATGTCTAAGGCAAGCCGATTTTGAAGAGTCATAGCTCTTTCTGCAGCAAGTTCAGCATCCATCAGGATTATAGCTCCTGAGAATTTTGTTAGCATGTTATCCACAATAGTAGACAACTTTCGTATCTTAATTGAATTAAAAATGACTCCCACTGAAGGAATCAAAGCTCCAAATATATCTCCTACCACATCAGAAGCTGTCTCCCTCTTCTGAACATGATGTGATTCAGACAGCTTTGGGAATTTCTTTAAGTCGTCCAGTTGATAAACCTTTGGGAATATTATTCCCAAATAACATCTCCCATACCATCCTTTAGGAAGATGATAATAGGCGTTAAGTCCACAAATGTAATGTACCCCTGGAATAACTGGGTCTTGTCCATTCAGCATGAACGTCCATTTAGGCTGAAACAAGAACGTATGTTTACATTCACTCGTTCCCACAAAGACTGTGTCATAATATGATTTATGTCTATGTATACAAAATCTCCCTACGTGTAATGTATCTAAAGCTATTTTCCCTCGTGTCTTTATCGCGGCAAAAGCATAGTTATCTACAGATGTCCTTTTGTGTAATTCCCTTTCTAATTTCTCCTTCACTTCTTTCCTCCTATTGTCAGTGTTATCTAAAAAGCTTATCTCCATCGGTGAAAGCAAGCATGTAAGGTTCTCTCTATGTGCGTGAGCTGTGTGAAAAGGTGACAACGGCTCAAAGAAGCCCCTCATCAATTTTATATAATAATCTCTGGCTACTTTACTCAGGTACTCGATTATGGGGACATATGCAAATGTAACATCATAATTAGAATAAAAGTAGTGAATATACTGCTGACCATAAAATCTGGACATTATCAAACTACATGTAATTCCGTACGTAAGAGACATGCTATGATATGTCACCCCTTCCACTACTGTGGTAGGTATTTGTGTGCATACATAACAATCTTTCGCATCCATGGTCTCAACATACTCACTCAGCAAGCGATAGAAAACATTAGACGAAAGTTCCTTTTTATCATGCAGATGTCTTTCGTCTTGTTCGAGTCTCTTTAAAGCTGTTAGTTCAGTAGTAGTAGTAGGTCTAGAAGTAAAAGCATCATTCGTCCCTTTCTCATCCTTTCCATGCATTCCAAGAACTATTGCTACAATGATTAGTACACATGCAGTTATTAGACCTATACACATGTACTTACAACACTTCATTTTATGCCCCTGTGTAGTGTAGCCTGTCATGATCTGTATAGAATCAGAAAGTTGAAGACACTTTATCAAATCGAATTTGCAGATATATACAAAGCTGAACGAGTTCAATGTTCACACGGTTTTCTTTAGCAGCTTCGTCTTTTATCGGTTTAGCAGCTTTGTCTCAATATCGGTTTCAAAGTCAATCAAGTTTAGCAATGTCTTAGCCGGGTTAAAAGTCAATCAGGTTATCAATGTCTTATTCGGTAAAGTTCATGGAGCTTCACTCCTCAAGTGCCAAAATGAAGTTCTGCCTCTTCGTTCTCAAGACTGAGGGATACGAATTCGTCTGACCAATCGTTAGCGGCTATGTATGCCCACTCCGGACCGGAATACCTTCTGCTCGGTATTCTTTTTCTTTTAAATTTTGCATCTCCCTTTGATTCTCTTTCGCCGGTGCTTTCTTCCTTGGCTGAGTCTTTCTCTTCACTTGGTGTTGCTGTTTCAACAGACACTTCTTTCCTTTTCTCTTTCAACTTTGGTCCTTCACTTTCGCTTAATGTTTCTCTGATCCTTAACTTCACTGGCGACATGCTTTGTCTTCGTTTTGCACTATTTTTGCCTGATGGACCTGCAACCGCTTCTGGAAGAGTTTGAACAGTTTCACTCTCTCCTATCTTGTCTTCCCTCTCTAGGAGATCAATCAGGTTTTCCTTTTCCTTTTCTGTACTGTCTGCTTCTGGGAAAGCCCTCCTCTGATCAGGCTCTCCTGCTCCTTCACCTGTCTCAGGCCTTTTGTCTCCTTCACTTGTCTCAGGCTCTTTGTCGCCTTCAGGACCTTTGTCACTTCCTGAGGCTTCTCCTTGGTCCTCCTCAAATGGATCAGTTGTTTCTTCCTCAGAAAATATCTCTCCTTCCTCTATTTCTACCTGTTCACCTCCAGGTTTGCTTTGTTCTGTCTCGGTGCCTGGTACTCTCTTGTCAGACACTGGCGATTTCAGTGCTTCAACTTCCTCTTCTGTGGGGCACGTCACCCTTTTCGTGTGACTGGCGTGAATCCAGTTGGGAACTCCCGCACACTTCACAGTGGTAGCAGTTGTCAGAATCACTTGGAAAGGTCCTTTCTTATGGGGTTCCAGACACGACTTCCTCACGCGCTTCTTTATCATGACCCAGTCACCTGCTTTCAGGGCGTGTCCTGGACCTTGGATCGGTGGCAAGGTGGTTGCCTCCACCTGGTGAGAAAAAGAGCGCACCACATCAGCTAGACCTTTGCAGTAGTCCAACACCATATCATCTGTAATATTCAAAAGAGCATTTGCAGGAACTGCTGGAAGCCTCATGGCTCTGCCCATGAGGATCTAGTGCGGGGACAGTCCAGTCTTTCTATCAGGGGTGTTTCTCATTGACATTAACACCAGGGGCAATGCGCCAGGCCATTTTAAGTTTGTTGAAGCACATATTTTCACCATCCTCGATTTCAATGTGCCATTCATTTGCTCCACTAGACCTGAGGCTTCAGGGCGGTAGCTACAATGCAACTTTTGCTCAATGTTCAGCGCTGCACAAAGTAATTTTATTACTTCGTTATTGAAGTGACTTCCCCTATCTGATTCTAAGGAGATCCGGAATCCGAAACGTGGTATTAGTTCTCTCAAGAGTAGTTTTGCAACTGTGAAACTGTCATTTCTGCGTGTAGGGTATGCTTCAATCCAGTGACTAAAAATACACACAATCACCAACACATACTTCAGGCCTCCATGCACAAGCATTTCAATAAAATCCATTTGCATCCTGCTGAATGGACCTCCTGCCCTCCCAATGTGACTCAAATTTACTACTGTTCCTTTCCCTGCGTTCATTTGTTGGCAAATGACGCAACGATGGCAAACTGCTTCAGCAATTTGACGGAATTTGGGGTTAAACCAATCAGTTTTAAATAGTCTGACCATGGCGTCCCTTCCAAGATGAGCCTGTCCATGGTAGAATCTGGCCAATTGCGTCAACAGACTGTTTGGCAGAACCAATTTCCCTTCACTTGAAACCCACAAATCACCTAGGGCCAGATGTAGCAACCCTTTTGCGAGTCGCAAATGGCGAAAATCGCCGTTTGCGACTCGCAAACGTGGGTTTGCAATGCACAAATGCATATTGCGAGTCGTTACCGACTCGCAATATGCATGTGCGACTCGCAAATAGGAAGGGGTGTTCCCTTCCTATTTGCGACTCGCAATGGTATGCAATACCATTTGCGACCGCATGTGCGGTCGCAAATGGCATCGCAGTTACCATCCACTTCAAGTGGATAGTAACACAATCGCAAATTGGAAGGGGTCCCCATGGGACCCCTTCCAGTTTGTGATTGCACCCAAAAATAGTTTTTCAGGGCAGGGAGTGGTCCCTTGGACCACTCCCTGCCCTGAAAAAAACGAAACAAAAGGTTTCGGATTTTTTTAAAATGCAGCTCGTTTTCCCTTAGGGAAAACGGGCTACATTTAAAAAAAAAAAAACCTGCTTTATTGAGCAGCAGGTCGCTAACATGGAGGCCTGCTGACGTCAGCAGGCCTCCATGTTAGCGAGTGCCCATAGTCGCTATGGGGCCGCAATTTGCGACCCACCTCATTAATATTAATGATGTGGGTCTTTGCGACCCCATAGCGACTTGCAGAAGGTGTCTGAGACACCTTTCTGCATCCCAAATTGCGACTTGCAATTTGCGAGTCGCAGAGACTCGCAAATTGCAAATCGGAATTTGGTTTTTTCGTACATCTGGCCCCTAGTTTCTTTACACATTGCAATTTGGTCCACAAGAGTTTCTCATCTGCACTAACATCGTTCTGTAATGACTTCAATTCATCCATTGTATCTACAACCTTTAAAGCAAAAGCTTCACTTGCTTCAAATTCTGGCTCATTTATCAGGTTCCATTCATCTCTGAGCAATATACAGTTCAATGCGCAAAACCTTGCGACTTGATCTGCATATCCATTTCCCAAAGAAATGTAATCCTGTGATTTTGAATGTGCACTGCATTTTACCACTGCCACTTCTCCTGGTAACTGGATGGCATGTAACAATTCCCTTATTCTTTCACCATTTTTCACTGGTGATCCTGAAGAGGTCATGAAGCCTCTCTGTGACCCCAATTGTTCAAAATCATGCACTATTCCAAATCCGTACTGGCTGTCAGTGTAAATGGTGACTTTCATCAATGCGGAAAGATGGCAAGCTCTAGTAAGCGCTACCAGTTACGCTACCTGTGCAGAGTAAACTCCTTGAAGCCAAGATGCTTCCAGAACATCTGTTATTGTACATACAGCATAACCTGCTTTCAATATTCCTAGTGCATCTCTTAAACATGAACCATCAACAAAAATAACGTAATCATTTTCTTCCAATCGGGTGTCTTTGATATCAGGTCTTGGTTTTGTACAAAATTCAGTCACCTGAAGACAGTCGTGCTCGATGTCTTCAGCGTTCTCAATTTTGGCATTTTCACTAGGAAACAAGGTTGCTGGATTCAACGTAGTGCACCTTTTCAGCTGCACATTAGATGATCCCAGAATTATTGTCTTGTACCTTGTAAGCCTAGAACCAGTCATGTGCTGTGTTCGGGAACGTGTCAAAAGTATCTCGACCGAGTGAGGGACCATGACTGTTAAAGGATGTCCCATCACTATTCCTTCACTCTGATTTAGACTGATACCAACTGCTGCTATGGCACGCAAGCACCCTGGCAGTGCTGCTGCGACCGGATCCAAAGTAGCTGAAAAATATGCTACTGGTCTGTTAACGCCACCATGGGTTTGAGTCAAGACAGACAAGGAACATGCATCACGTTCATGACAAAACAATGTGAAAGGCTTTGTGTAGTCAGGCATACCTAAAGCTGGAGCCCTGCACATACATTCCTTTAATTCAATAAAAGCATCCATTTCATCTCCTTTCAGCTCTATTTCATCCTGCGCATCTTTCTGAGTCAGTTTCAGTAAAGGTTTTGCTAGAGTTGAGAAATTGGGAATCCATTGGCGACAATAGTTCACCATTCCCAAAAACTTTCTCACCTCTCTTCTCCTCTTTGGTGGACTCATTTGAAGTACACTTGTTATTCTTTCTTTCATAATTCTTCATGACCCTTTCTCTATTTGGTGACCCAAATATTTCACTTTCTTCTGGCAGAATTGTAGTTTCGAAGGGGACACTTTGGGGGTTATTCTAACTTTGGAGGAGTGTTAATCCGTCCCAAAAGTGACGGTAAAGTGACGGATATACCACCAGCCGTATTACGAGTTCCATAGGATATAATGGACTCGTAATACGGCTGGTGGTAAATCCGTCACTTTTCCGTCACTTTTGGGACGGATTAACACCTCCTCCAAAGTTAGAATAACCCCCTTTGTGTCCGTTCCTTCCCAAATGGTTCAATAGGGCAATGGTATCATCTGTACAGTCACTTTCTGTCTTGGATGTGATTAGCAAATCATCAATGTACTGCACCAAGGTTGATTCAAATGGTAATTCCAACGATTCCAAATCTTTCTTTAGAATCTGATTGAAAATTGATGGTGACTTCGAAAACCCTTGAGGAATTCGACACCAACTGTAGACCCTGTCCAGGAATTTGAAACAAAAGAGAAATTGGCTATCCTCATGAAGAGGCACAGAAAAGAATGCTTGTGACAAGTCGATGACTGAGAACCACTCAGCATCACAGGGAACTTGAAACAATATCACAGCTGGATTTGGTACTACGGGACAACATTTGACTATTATGTCATTTATCTTCCTCAAATCCTGAACAATCCAGACCTTTCCACTCGGTTTTATCAGTCCCATAATAGGTGAATTACATGGACTGCTTAACACTTCTTTTAGTACTCCCTGTTTTACAAACTCATCAATAAGTTGGGCGACTTTCATGAGGGTGTCTTGCGCCATATAGTATTGTGGGGTCTGGGGAAAAGTTACATTGGGTTTCACAGTCACTTTCACTGGTTCTACTCCTTTGACCAATCCTACTTCTTTCCCTGTCATATCCCACACTTCCTTTCCGACTGTTTCCTGTAACTCAGCAGGAATATCTGCTTCAGTAAGCATTGGGTAAAGAGTAATCAGGGGATACTCTTCATCGATGGTTTCCACTTCGTCCCCTCCTACACCGTCCTCTTCTTCCCCATCACTGTTTGTCTGAATTTTAATTCCATCATTTGAACACATAATCGAACACCCCAATTTGCACAATAAATCTCTTCCTAATAGTGATATCGGGCTTGAGTCACACACCACAAATTTATGTGACCCTTGATAGTTACCAATTCTGACTTGCACTGGATCTGTGATTGGGTTCGTCAGGTACCTATTTGCTACTCCCACTACTTGAACTGTTCTCCCTGAAAGTGGCAAATTTGGTACTTCAATGCTCCTAACAGTAGAGCGTGTAGCTCCCGTGTCAACCAAGAATGAGACGCGAAGACCCATGACTCTTCCTTCCACATACTGACCCTTTTGATCAACTTCCAAAGATGCTGCAAGCATACAATTTCCCTCCTCATCTGAGCTTTCACTCTCCCATACATCGTTTATTCCATTCTCACTGTGTAACGGGAATTGGTGTACTGTGTCACTTTGGTTCATCACTTGACCCGCGACCTGTTGGGGAAGCATTACTTGTTGCTGATTCATTGGTGCTAAGGGTATTTGCATTTGCTGATTAGGTACCATGGGAAACTGCTGTTGCATTGGCTGCAACTGTGCCATTTGTGCACGGGGCATTTGCACCTGCTGCGGTTGTATGGGTTGTAAACCCTGCATCTGATTCATATTATTCTGAAAATTTGGGTTTGGACCCCTCAATTTCGGCCCTCTCATATTCTGAAAT
Organism: Pleurodeles waltl; assembly: GCF_031143425.1. Taxonomy (NCBI): domain Eukaryota; kingdom Metazoa; phylum Chordata; class Amphibia; order Caudata; family Salamandridae; genus Pleurodeles; species Pleurodeles waltl. Next base: position 720,408,052 of record NC_090436.1, on the reverse strand, counting down.
GCATTGACATCATTATTTTGCTGACCTACACCTTCCTGCACCATCATTGGGCACTCCTGTTTCCAATGCCCGACAATTCCGCACGTGTGACATGGCATTACTTTCTTCATTGCCTGTATACCATTTGGAATCAAGACAGTATTTAAATCAGGACCATTATTCACAAAACCTCCTCGACCTCTGCCTCTCACCTGCGGCTGAAACATAGCATTTCCCTGCTGTTGCTGCTGCGGCGTCTGTTGTTGAAAACCTTGCAAACCTGTCTGAGCTACTCTAAGCTGCATCACCATCACCTTTTCTTTCAAACTTTTTTTTGTTTTGTCTCAATCTCATCACTGCAGTATTTTGCATAGTTCAACACTTCATCGATCAATTTTGACTGCCAACAAATCAAATGCATTTTAATCATCTGACTGACCTCGGGTCTCAACCCTTCCACAAATCTGAACACGAAATGGAGCATGTCCTTTGTTTCAATCGTTTCCGTGCCACTGTAATTTTTAAACGCTTTCAACAATCTCTCATAGTACGCATGTATCAACTCTTTAGCCTCTTGTGCTGTTCTGTCAATCCTCTGCCAATCCACATTCTTCGACGCAACCTTGGTCTTCAAGTGCTCAATCACCTTATGGTATAAACTCATTACCGTAGGTGATGGTGCACCTGTGTCCCTATCACTTTCTGGTTCACTCGTCGGCCAACCTACAGCCCTTTTACAATCTTCCCATAAATCTGCCGGAACCACAATTTCAAATAAGGTATTCAGGTCTTCCCAGAGACATTTTGCGAGTTTTACAAATCTATCTGTTTGTTGATACCATTCGATCGGTTTCTCTCTCAATTTAGGGAAATCATCCGTGAAGGATTGAAAATCACACCTGTGCCATGGTACATGTACAAGTTTTCCCCCTGCTGTCTCTCTCATTGGCAACATGGTTATCAGATCGTCATTTTGTTGTGCTTTTTCGTTCTGATCTGGGGTACTTTCCTTCTTTTTGTCCTTTTTCTTAACCCACCTGCTTTCCCACTTATCTAGACATCTCCAGACCTGCGCGCTCTGCAGTATCTCCTTAAGGTGCGTTTTCATCCCTGCCGATCTCATGTGTTCGAAATCTTTTGTCTCGAAGTCAAACCTGTAACTTCTGCTCAAGTGCTTGGTCTTACCTATATCAATCTTGTTTCTGTCTGCAATTTCTTGTAACTTCTTATGTATGCTGCTCACTTCTCTTGTAATCCTAGGGCACATGTATCTCAGTTCTTCTTCTGTGTATGATTCTAACCTGTTCAGACCCATTGTTCCCTCCACCAGTTCATCTGCCTCCATGCCCAATCTTATTTTATTCAGGTATTCTTCTCCCTTCCCGCTGGATGTACTCTGTGGGGAGTTCAGACTGTTGAACCATTGTGTTAGCTGTTGTGCATTCAGTCCCATCAATGTAGCAGTTACATCAACTGCTACTGATGGTTGCTGTAACATTTCAGTATTTGAAGTTAGCAGTACTAATAGTGGTGGATTTGACTTTACCACAGTCGACGGAGCACAAATTGGAATGGGACTGAATCCCGACAAGGACCCAGATTCATTTGGCAGTGTTGCTATCGGAGTTGTTTCTGGAGTGTTTTCTATGCATCTTCTCCCTGTCTCGCTTTGTGCCATTACCCTTTGATCACATACGTTCGGGTTTGCCTGTATATACAATGGTACTGGCGGACCCACGGTGATAGGCAGAGATATTGCATCTGGATTCTGCTTGTTTCCTGAATTCTGTGGCATGTTAATCCCCACATTATGGTTCATCATTGCTGGCATACCTAACTGACCCTCTGTTACTCGAGTGTACCTCGGCACTTCTTGTACCTGGTTTTGAGGCATCAAAAATTGTGTTGATTCGGCTTGAATCAATGTCGGTCTTTGATAACTCTGTCCTCCCTGGGCCGCTAAATCAGAAGTCGTTCCCAAGTTATGCTCATCACAGCAGTGCCTTTGAACCTGCGGCTGATAAGTATCGACAGGTTTCAATTTAGGCACGTCAGGATATATTCTCTGAACTTGTGGTATTTGTGGTGAAAAAGGCATATCGGGACCATTCTGCCTTTGTGATATTCTCAAATTCGGTGCTACATTACCCTGTGTTGGTTCTGGAGGGGCAGTACAAATGCTTTATCCATTTTCGCTTTCCACATATGGTGGCGGGCGATCATTCAGCAATTGTATAATGAACTCCTCATTGTCTGACTCGTCTGACCTTTTCGAGTTTCTGTTGTTCTCTCTATCTCTGGACTGACTCCTGTTTGTTTTATAGGTAGCTTTCCTTCCTTCTGTCTCTGCTTCATCAGTAATTGCTGGGAACAATTTAATTCCCTGCAATACATCTGATCTCCAAACCTTTTGTGTGCTATCCCATCTAGCATCCGCTAGTGTCTTTTCTACTTTTCTTATTCCTGTCTCAAATTTTTGTTGTTGTTGGTTTTAGCTATTAGCTCCCAGATTGCTAGTGCCTCAAACTGTGATGGCCTTGGAGGTACTTTCATGTCATATAGTGCAAATCTTAAATTCTCCAAGACTCTTAGATTAAACGACCCATGGATAGGGAACGCTACACTTCCATGCTTCTCTGTTAATTTGCACCATTGCTTTAGCCAAAGACATGGTGCTACACCCTTTTCCTCAATCATGATGTAAGCTGGTGTACCCTCAGGCGGTGTTTCTTCTCCTACATTTGCTTTAATATAAACATCTCCCCTCATGGCACTCTTAAATGCTTTGAAAAATTTCATCTTTCCGTCTTTTATTTTTCTAGAATAAGTAATCAATAAGTGACTTTAATTCCCGGAATACTCTTTACTTGCCTTTCCCCACCAATTGTGCTTCACGGACTGCGTCCAATCCGTGCGCGACCCTTCTCACCAACCAACCTATCCCAACGCGGCTCCTAGTGACGTCACACTCACACACTGCGGCTGACAAAGTCCTGCGGCATGTCCTCCTTCATTCAGATTCACTCAAAACTAATTTCTGCAATATATCGCGAGCACTAACCAAAAAGAAGAAAACAAATCTGTCGGTTTACTACAGGAAGGGTAATACAATCGCTTCAGAAACCTTAGGGATTTTTCACTAGCCTCAGCAGTTATTCCATCTTTCTCGGTTTTCCACTTTCGCAAGCAAAATTTGACCCGCAAACTTTACTCTCAACTGATCAATGAACTATTCTAGCGCGCTTTAGAATTCGTCAAATCTCAAAGTCGAAAATTTTCTTTCATGCCTCAATATTCATACCGACTTGTTGACCACGCCCGATCAACCTACTAAACCGAACGGATTACAACATCAATCAAGTGTCTCATACACTTTTCAACATACTCCGGAGTCTCTTGACCTCGCAGGGCCCGTCTCAACATCAACAACCACGTGGGCAATTTTTCCTGCACAAAGCGCTACACACATGTGAAGTTCGACGACTTCCCTACTCTCACACTTTGGAGTCACACTCCTCTAAAACTTCAACTGGAGTTCGTAACCCCCCTAAAATCCTCACAAACTTCTCAATTCATCTGCGGCAATAAGCTATGCAAGCGCAAAACCCTAACTTCACTCATACCGTCACTAGAAACGCCGAAAACATTCTCACACCTCCATATCCTCCATTCGCAAGCTCCGAGATCCCGGGAAAGTCATTGGGGACTTAGGGCATCATCATCTCTCCAACTTGTTTTATCAAAAAAATTCTAACTTAGCTCCGTCTATTGCTCGGATGGGGTCCCAAAGGGCGAAATCATCAATCTCTGCTACCATCTACTGATAACGCGTCCAGCCTTTGTAAATTACCTGTACATGGACACGTCGGAGGTCGGTGAAATTTTTAGCCGAGTTGGGCTCTCTTCATCCTCGAATAGTTGGGTTATTTAAGTCAATAATCAATAACTATTGGATCCGATAACCAATACTCAATTAATAGATCGAAATAACACATTAGAAATCAATAACAGTTGGTATTTCGACGCACCATGACCTTTCAGTCATTAATAACCACAGCAGTTTATTAAAATCTAGTGAATTTATTTCCCTATATTAACAAAGCTAGCACAATGTATATAAGTCTCAAAACCAAATGATATATGTATACGAACATTACTAGTTGTCCATAACGGCGGAAGAAACGCAATCTACGCAAAATCTGAATAATGATACCTTCAGTTATGGCAATACAAATCACTAATATGAGTAATTGAACTTGACTAATTGCATACATCAGTCAGCATGACAAGGTTTCAATTCAACATGGTGCGTCAAGTGCATACCTTGACTAACCTCTAATTAGCATTGGCATGTGGGGCTTCATGCAAAACTAATTTAGTCAACACAAATTTGGAAAACTTCTAGCTTGGGCCCCATCAAAATAGCAGTTGGTACCTAAAGGGAAAAACATAATGCATAGTACAATTATCCTTTCATAATTACCAATTACAGACAGCATTCAAGAAAGTCTTCGTCCTTCAGGTACCGGTTCGATCAGCATGGGGCAGATTTCAAAGGGGCAAAGTTAAGGGCAAGTTTCCTTGCAGCAGCAAGGAGAATGGGGCAAAGTTACTGCATGGACAAGACGGGGCAACTTAAAGTTAAAAGTCTCTAGGGTGAGAATTCTCAAAGTCTCTTTCTCTGTAATAGAAAAAAGGGCATCAAGATGTCGTCTAAGATGGAGTCTGGCATTTGGCTTCAAAGATGGCATCAAAGAAAATGGTTGACTTCTCTTTGTCCAGTGGGTTTAAGTAAGAAACATTCCAAATTCTGCAGGGTCTTCCATTGGAGGGTTCATAGGGTGGCTTCAAATTGGCCAATGAAAAATGTCTTTCTACTAGTACTCGTTTATGCATACATTGTCCTTGGAGCCTTGGAACACAAGTTGCAACATGGCTTGCCAATTATTTTGATATCTGTACCCTTATTGTCCGCACCTGCAGAGACTGACCTTGCTTCAAAGTGGATGAAACTGGCCTAGTACGAAACCTTGAAGATAAGTGTATTAGTCATCTCTACTGGAAAAATACAACTTTAAGCAAGAATATATGTTACATTAGTTCAAGGAAAATCCACGCAGTTAGAATTTGAGACCAGGCAACTAGGCTAAAGCCTCTACTAAATTTAAGCTAAACATAAAACAGTTTCAACAAGAAATCATGGCACACATTTGCAATTATGACAGATTACTACAATTTTCAATTCTTCATGATTAATAAAGCTGGTTTATAATATTGGCGAACTACTCCGAGGGCACAATTTCCCCCGTACATTATTTTCTTTACTTAAATCACACTACAATATACGATTTTGGTTACATGATATATGAATATATGTTGGACCCTCTTTTTCTGCGTCATCACTTGCATTATAAAAAACTAGTCACAATTCCCTGCTGCCCCAACCCGGATTAATTTCTGTGAGTCTCTGGTCCCACAAACATAAATCTGCAGTGATCGCAGTAACCAATTAAGGTCCGTATTTATAGGCCCCTAGTGCCACAGGAGCATCACTTTTAGTGGCTTCTGTGGCGCAAAGCAAAGCGCTGTATTTACAAGGTGGTGTTAAGCCACTTTTTGTGGCTTAATGCCACATTGTAAATACGGCACCTTCCCACACAGCACTGTGCATGAAAGGGGCATGCAATGGGTGTTGCTGTGGTGAAATCTTGTAAACCTGAGGCAGCGCCAAAATCTAAGGCCACCCCCAGGGATGGCGTTAGCAGGGTACAACGAGGAGGATTACTTTTATTCCTCCTCGTTTTTTGCTTTTTCTATGCGTGCTGCATTCTGCCACACGCATAAAAAAGCAAAATGACAGAAATGATTGTTTGTGTGCCTCTTCCTGCACATAAACAATCATTTGAAAATTACGCTTTGGCACTTCTGTGTGCGCTGTATTGTGCAGGAAGGGACACCTTCCCGCACATAAACAATCATACCCCTCAACACAGACATCCTTGCACGATGGTGCAAGGATGCCTATGTTGGCGCTGGCAGCTAAATTATGCACCAGAGTAGGGGGAAACGCAGGGGTGTACCGTATTTCATTAAATAAGGCGCATCCCTGTATTTCTAAAGTGACGCAGCACGGCGCTGCCAATTTTGGCGCGGTACCGCGCTGTGCCACTTTTCTTTACATCTCGCCCAAGTTTTCATAATGTTAAAGAGTGGATTTTCTGCCTATTAGTTTAAGTTGACTTTATCTTTCGTTTAATGTGTGTGAGTTATGTCATATACAATAACCTGAAGGCGAAAAAAACTAACAAAATATGCTTACAATATTTTGTTCTTTTGAAACACGTCTGTGAAGCCTACCACTACACTCAATGAGCCCTGCCCTCACAGCACTCAGGATCACAGGTTCCATACTTTTTATGCACTTCTAGCGCTGTAAATGAAAAGATCCTGGAAGCCCAACCACCATCTTTATTTAAAAGGATTAAAGAGGCATTTCTGGCCCCCTAGTCACAGACCACCCAGGGTGCGGCCTCCACAATTTGAAGAACTTTGATGTACGATAATATTGGAGGTGGGACATGGTGGTCTGTCCTTTGCTTCTTGTCCGATTTCACTCCAAGGTCTGGATCTGCAAACAGCGTGCAGTTACATTTGTGAACCAGAGTCGTTGTTTTCCTTCATCAACAAACAAAATTTGTTAAGATAAAAGAATATCTATATCCTAAAAAATAATTTCGGATAATAGACTATAAAATACGAGTCACTGCAAAAGAATTACTAGTTATATTTATTAGCACAGCATTTACCCATTTTAAGCTGTGTTTTAATGTCCTTTTCTCCAATTAGAATCTCTCTGTCTCAGCTGTTTAAAGCAATAACCGTTAAATTATTAAGAAGCCCATAAAAGCTACATTAACTTTTTACAAGTGCTATAAAACATAATCTAATTTAAAGTGTTATTAATGATATCACCAATGTAATGTTCAGTTTAAGTTTGTTGATTAGGCAGTTTCGGAAAATAAGCAAAATAGAACAACATTTTAATTAATGTGTGCATGGTCCCCATGCCATTTGAGTTGTTTCGCAAACTTCTTACAAGCTCTTCAGATAAACCCTGAAGTTCAAAATCAGCATCTAAAGTCAGCATGTTGAGCGATGTGATGGTCTCAAGAGGTTTTCCTATACTTCTAATATACAAACTGGAACAAATTAGCCAAGAGTTAAGAGCAAAAGAAAACATTTTTCAAGCTACATAATTAAACAAAACTCTCAGGGACTGGGTTTATATTTTTTAAAGAGTCCCCTCGACACAGATTTTAAAGGATCTCTCTTTAACTCGAATACAAGATTGGTGGTTTAAAATGTTTTCAGCACCTGTATTTTGCCACTTCTGAGTTTACTTCATCGATATGGAAAGCCGTTCATGTTAACATTGTTACCCTCTAAATATCACATCCCTTGAATGTTTTAACGTGACCAGGTTGAATTTTGTGGCGCTGAATACAAGAAATTCGAATCAAATATCCTGTTGCTTAATTTATCGAGAAGCCAATTAAAAAACTAAACAGTTTTCAAAAAGTTGACAAAGGTGGGAACAAGAAATATGTCGTAAGAGAATTAGGTAGATTAAAGATAGCACAGGAATTCGTAGAGGATGGTTTACGGGGCTGGTGGTCCTATCTGCCGTTAGTTATATGAAATAAAGTATCATAAAAAGATATAAAAATGTGGATATGGGTGAAAGATAAATGAGAGCATGAGGGGAGGAATAGGTATTCAAAGAGAAGGAATAGAAGTAATGAGGATTTCTACAGTTCCTGAACTCAAAGTTTGCAAAACAATAAACATTCTAAACTATTGATGAAAAGGAGAACTACTGGACATAATGGAAAAAACGATTTATTAGTAATATTGGTATTCTGGAAATTATTTTGAAGGACTAGCAGACTTACTGAGTAGAAGACCACATACACATAATTTCAGAGAAAAGGAAAAGGAATCCTACTGGAAAGCAAACAGTAACTTCCACAAGCAAAGAGAAAGTAAAAAGTAGAAATAACCCCTCTGTGAGCCTTTCTGGAGTAGGCTCACCATTTTGACGCAAAATCAGGATTACCGTCTTTAGTAAATCGGGGTTTGCATCAAAATAAATGAATGGATGCATGAGAATGCTCATGCTGCACCTATGTAATGCTGCTCTTCTTAATGCGAGAGACCACAATGAAGCATACTCAATCCGAGCACTAAATAGCCAGGTGGACTTTAAATTCCTCAGAATGCTGTATAATACAATAAATAATGCCTGTGTCAATTTCAAAGCTGTATATTAGGGAAAAGGTCATACTGGACACCGCCCAATGGTAAAAAAAAAAAAAAAATGGCCATTAAGCCTTGGACAGTTCAACCTTCAATAAAAGAAAATGGAACAACAATGTAGTTTTATCTGCTCTATTAACCTAGGCTCATACATTCATTAGTATGCCATGCTTCGGTCAAGTATCTGAGTTAATGTGAGTTGCCATATTATCTAGCTGTGGTGAAGTCCTCATCAGTAATCAAACTAGTGACATTATGGGGGTCATTCTGACCCTGCCGGTCGGTGACCGCCAGGGTCACCGACCACGGGAGCACCGCCAACAGGCTGGCGGTGCTCTGTCGAGCATTCTGACCGCGGCGGTTCAGCCGCGGTCAGAAACGGAAAGTCAGCGGTCTCCCGCCGACTTTCCGCTGCTCGGGAGAATCCTCCATGGCGGCGGAGCGCGCTCCGCCGCCATGGGGATTCTGACACCCCCTACCGCCATCCTGTTCCTGGCGGGTCTCCCGCCAGGAACAGGATGGCGGTAGGGGGTGCCGCGGGGCCCCTGGGGGCCCCTGCAGTGCCCATGCCATAAGAGGGCTCCACAAAGTATTTCAGTGTCTGCAAAGCAGACACTGAAATACGCAACGGGTGCAACTGCACCCGTCGCACCTTCCCACTACGCCGGCTCCATTCGGAGCCGGCGTCCTCGTGGGAAGGTAGATTTGCCCTGGGCTGGCGGGCGGCCTTTTGGCGGCCGCCCGCCAGCCCAGGGCAAATCTTAAAATACCCTCAGCGGTCTTGCGACCGCGGAGCGGTATTTTGTCGGGGGAAGACTGGCGGGCGGCCTCCGCCGCCCGCCAGTCTCAGAATCACCCCCTATGTGTCTATATGTCCCCCTACTTTTGACCACAAGATCAAAATATGCATGTGGCTACTGTGAAAAAGTAAAAATAGCTGATGCTGGGACATCAGCAACAACACTTCCCATCTTTCTGCATTGTGTCATTTATGTAGGACACTGGCTCTGTATATACTATACCAAAGTAAGGTATAGTGTGCACAGAGTCCAGTGGATCCCCAGAGGCTTTACAGAAGCCAAAGTAGATAATACCAATGCCCTCTTTTTGTGGTAGTGTGGGTGAGCAGTTAGGCTTATCAGAGGGTATTGCTAAGCATTTGTTGTACACACAGTCAAGAAATGAGGCACACACTCGATGACTAACTCCAGTCCATTTTTCATGTATACAAAAATATACTTTGTTACTTTTATTCTAGAACCATAAGGATCTTTGTTGCACGTAAGTACAGTTTCAAGAATGTATCACTTTCAAGAATCAAATGCACTTTGGTTGTAAAAGACGGTGAATATAGGTTTAGTTAAGCAATACTTTTCAAAAACAAAAGTAGACAAAGTGCAAAAATCATTGAAGGCAATGCAGTTCTTTGGGGGAAAGTACCAGCACAGTTTGCAGGTAAGTACTCTACGTATGTTCCCAGTCTTCAAGGGTTTAGATGCTCACAAGTCAAGGTTCAAAGGGACACGAAGAGTGCACCACCAGCAACACAGGGCCAGCCGGGTGCCGAGGTCAAAGATGGCGTTGAGCACCCAATGGAAACCAATGGAGACGGGGGGCACTTAGAAAACATGTTTTGCAGGTAAGTACCTGCACTGACCCCTGGGGTTAAAATTAGCCCCAGGGGCCACAGGTCAGCAGCAAACATACACCGTCAGCAGCACGGGGGCGGACAGGTGCAGGGTGCAAACAGCGCCGGGTGCCCAATGTAATTCAATGAGAATCTCCGGGTTCACAAAAGAGGCTGCAGGCTTGGTCCAGGGAGTCAGAAGAGTGGACCGGTGGCTGGGCAGGTAAGTTGGGATGCCACTGGATGTCGATGGACCATCGGGTGGGTTCCCCAAGGCCAGGGACCTGGGGGTACAGGGCTACCTTTTAACGCTGGTAAATCTTCACCTGAGTCGGTCGCAGTCAGGGAGCTCCTCTGAAATAAGACTGCAGGCATCATCGTGTTAGTCAGGAGGGGTCAACACACAATTCGAAGTTGGAATCGCCATGGGACCTTCTCAGGACCAGTGGGCCACCTGGATAATGAGAGTGGGCACCGTGTGCAGATTGGGCAGGACTCGTAGTTTCAGAGGGCACTGGAGACCTTGTTGGAGGTTTCTTTGTGGAAAGGCCCACTGTACTCCTCAGACCTTGGTCTTTTGGGAAGACAGGCAGTCCACTGAGGGTTTGTAGAGGTCGTTGGGCCTGCAGGATGAGTCAAGTTTTGTAGCAGAAGTCTCAAAGCTGCAGACAGGTTGGTAGGGCTGGGGCCAAGTCAGTTGTCATCTGGAGTCTTCACTGCTGGTGTAAATCTTCAGTCCTTCTTCTTCTTTAGGTCACTGAGAATCTGAAGAACAAGTTTCAGAGGTGCCCTTAAATACTAATTTTAGGGGCATCACAGAGGTTGGAGGGTCGTTGCCAATGCCTACTGACCATGAGGGTGACTACACTCTTCCTGTGCCTGCTCCCTTTGGGGAGGGGGACACATTCCTAACGCTACTGATTATCATTTTCCAAAGCAAGGTGGAGGATTCTGAAGAGAGGGGTTCACCTCAGCTCTGGGCACCCTAGGGGTGGTCCTATTTGGGGGGAACACTCCTCATGTTTAAAAAATTTCCCGCCTGACCTGTCACCAAAGTGGGGCTTGGGCTTGAGGAGGTGGGCACCTCCTCTGGCTGGAGTGCTTTGGGTCAGTATAACAAAGGGCAAGAGCCTTTGAGGCTATGTCCCTGACTCCCAAGAACACAAAGGCTCTCACCTCATGGGGTCAGAAACATGTCTGGTAATGGCAGGCTGGCAGAGACTGATCAGCCACACTAGAGAGTTGGTCAAATTTCAGAGGGCATCTGTAAGTGTGAAAAAATGTGCAATCGATCTAAAATATATACGTATAATGTTAGGAAATGCTGTGTTTATAAATATTAAATAGCAAGTAGAAATAATAAACATATGGGTTGTGATATTCTGCTGTCAGGCCTAATACCTTTTTACAGGATTGAGATTCATATAACATAATTCTCTACTTTCCTGAGAACCAAACGGACTCCAGGGAAGTCACGCCTGACCCACTGGGACGAAGGGACATATCTTAACCAAGGCCATCACCAAATTTCCACCTTGTGATGTAGGTCGTCCTTTTCAGTTTCTAAAAACATAAAGAACAAACCTTAGAACTTAGAACATACACATTGTGATTCCTTCTCAATTTATGTAACCCACTTTAGATTACCTAATGTCCCTTCTCCTTTTTAGGTGCTGGTTCCTGGGAGGCTGGACTTCGCTATGCTATATGTCTAGAAGACAAAACTCAAGACCATTAACCCAATAGGTAAATATTGCACATTATGTATAAGACTATAACATTAAGCTCTAACACCTACATAAGTGCATAGGCTGTATGAATCTAGATAGACAAATAAATATCAGTCCTTTGGATAGTGAAGCAAAGTTCATATAAGGTTCATACTCTTAAGTCAACTTTCATCTACTAAAACATAATGTACATATTTAAAGCATTGCCCTTGCTGTAAATCACTCTTCAATAATCAATGTCATGTGCAAGTAATCATATATTGACCTTAATATACGTTTCTGTTCACTTATTAAAACTTGTACTGAAAATTAATATTTCCTTCCTCTTTGTAGAAACAAACAAAAAATGGTTGATTTCACCAGTCATTTCAACAAGACTCCATTAGATGAGTATTTTATCCTTTGATTTTCATACAATTTCTAAATGTTACTATAATGCGTAATTTGCCACTTAAACAATGTCTTTTGTTTGTCTTTAGCAGGTTTTCAGCAGATACAGAGGAACAGAAGCAAGAGAACCAACACTTCCGACAGCAAGGAGAGACCGGCCGTAGTTCCTGGCAAGGAAACCGAGCACTCAGAAAGGGGTTCACAGAAGCCAGATGACAATGCCAACATGGGCGTCCACAAAATAGGTGAGTACAGGAGTGGGTGGGAACCCTGACAATGAGCAGTTGTCCTGGTGCAGTGTGTATCCTTAAAGGCTACACCTTCTGCCTTTAAAGGGGCCACTCACCAGGACGAATGCAGTATACCCAATACCTGTCACGAGATGCCAATCTAGTCCTGGGCCTTGAGAGGGGACTTTGTACCTGTTTGTCTTCAAACACCAAAGCATCAAGGCTGTTGCATCACTCGCAACTGCTGTGGTCCCCTTCAACACTGCTTCAGTGCTGATGTGCCGATTACACAGGATCCCACTGCAAGGTTCGATGATGCACCAATCCGAGAACAGCAATGCATGGCTCTCTAAGGATGCACCGCCTGCATCAACACAAGGTTCAAGACCGATTCGGCATCCGACTGCAAGGCTTGACAACAACTCATCTACCCTACTGCATGGATTGGAACCAACGCACTGCGTCCTCAACGGTGATGCTTGCTTCATCCAATGAACTTTTGCAGCAGGCCCTGCGTGGGTTCCATAGCTGGCCTGCACTTCATTGTGGAACTTTGGATTTACCACGGTCTGCCTTTGCCAACATTTAGTAAAGGAATAGTGAAAAAAAAAAGTCTGGTCTGCAAAGCTATCAGTACTTATAAAACTAAGACATAAGAGAATATTCTAGGCAAGAAGCAAATATAATTGTATCAAGAGCTCAGAGAGAAAAAGAGTCTGGGTCTGAGAGTAAATCTCAAAGCCATAGCAAAGCTGGCAGCAATGGCTCACTAGTGCTGCTGCTCACACATTTGTTCTCGCTAGGTAGGATGAGGATCAGGGGCTAAACTCTTCTTTCCTTGGGAACATGTTTATACATGTAACAGGAAAAATACATTTTTGCAAAATAGATTCAATTCAAGATATTATACACCTAATTAGGAGCCACATTTTTTTGGGAACAGAACACTTTCTGATGATCTGACGTTTTGAACAGAGAGCAGCCAAAACATGTGATATAATATGTTTCTTTCAATATTAATCTGGATGCATATGCATTCTTTTTCACGCCCTTCACTCTCTGAAAAACAAAACACTTGTAAAAGTTTTTATGCTTATTCGGACTTCCTCTCTTTCATTAATACACATCTTCACACTATAAGCCTATTCATTAGGAAGCAATTTTCAAATTAGTTTAGCAAGGTTTAAAATTCCAATGTAGGTCAGTCAGTCAGAAAGAAGGAATAAAATATTATAGCCTGCTTTGTTATAGAGGAAGGTTGTGTCAAGCATGGGCCATGCAAATGTTACAATGAAAATATGTAAGTATGTTAGAATTTGTCAGCGTTAGCAAATCAAGCAAGTCAAGCAAATGCAGGTCCTGCAAAGTTTAGGAAGGAAACTAAATGATTACACGCGCCTTCTGGTTAGGTTTAGTTTTCACTCATACATGTTATTTAACTAATGTATTTTATGTTCTAATAAAATCTCTAGCAACCTACCCCCTAGTTTGAAACCATCAAAAATTCATTCAGAAATGTATTTGTCAAAGTTCACTTTCATCTTCTTCTTTATTATCCTTTATTTAGCTTTTCAAATGTTCTCTTTCTTTCAATCTCTCACATGCTTTATTCACTTTATCACTCAATTTCAAATCTCTCTTCATTCTTTTATTCGTGTACCTAGCTCTTTCCTTTATCAATATTATTGTTATTGCTTTGTACATTGCAAATGTACATAGGAAGCAGGCTACTACTATTAACACAGGGACTGATATTGTTTTGAGAATGTCTTCTTCTATTGCTTTGAGCCGACTAGCTAGTGTGGTGAATCCTCTTGCAAAGCTTTGAATTATACCAGTGTTTTTAAGGATTCAAGATCAAGTTTCAAATCAGAAATATTGTTTGCATTCTCTACACTCTTTCTATTCTCATCTGGGAAATAAGTACAGCAATTCTCAATTTTCAGCATCTTGTGGACTCCACCTTTCTTGGCTAACAAGATATCTAATGCATAGCTGTTCTTCAAAACCACAGATATAACTGCTACAAGCTTAGTGTTTTCTACTAATAGAGCTCCGGAAGCACTACTTGCTAACCTATCAATTGCTGTTGAGAGCTTTCTACTCTTCTCATCATTATAGACAACTCCTACAGCAGGTATGATTGCTCCAAATATGTCTCCTACTAACTATGTCCCTTCATTTACACTGCATATATATATTTTGTGTGCTAGTCTCATGGTTGATACATCTTAACTCTGTATTTGATACATCTTTGAAAAATGTATTATTGAATGACAAATACCCTGCCAATGAGCAGGCAATCTACAATATGCATTCTCTTCAAAAACAAAGTTATACCCCAGTTATTTTAGGGTCATCATCTTGCAAACTTTGCCATGTACCATCAGACAATTCAAACACATGTTCACAATTACTCTTTCCTACTGATGTCTCTCTTCCACTTACTCTTCAATCAATCAATCAATCAGGAATTTGTAAAGAGCACTACTCTCCTGTGAGGGTCTCATGGTGCTGAGTAGGAGGGTGGGAGAAGGGGGGGTGATGCTACTGCTCAAACAGCCAGGTCTTGAGAAGTTTCCTGAAGGTAAGGTGGTCTGTGGTACTTTGCAGGTGGGTGGGAAGAGTGTTCCACGTTTCTTCACACCTAGTTTTCCTTTGTGTCTTTTATCTAATTTAAGCTTTGGGGTGGACATCTTCTTTCTAAATTCATCCTCTTCTTTTCTTGATGCAATTGTTCTGAACATCCTCTTTATCAAGTGCACTTTTTGCAAATTCTTCATTTCTTTCTTCTAGCATTAAAATAAAAGCTTTCTCTTGTGAATTCATTAAGCATGTGAATTTTTTCTCATGAGCTTTAACAGTGCTTACAGGAAGAAATGGTCTAAAGTAATGCAATGCAATCTCCATTTCTCTAGCTTGTGGGTGCAAATTAATGCTTTCATTAGTGGAACCTTAGAAAGTACAATCTTAAAGTTTAAGTAATAGAATTCAAAATGCTGTTGCCTATACACTAAATTAAGAAAGATACTACAAAAAATGTTATATGAGAGTGGAATATGGTGGTAGGAAATCTATTCAGCCACAGAGGATGACATGTGTGCACAGACATTGCAGTCCTTACCTTCTATAGCTTTAGTATGTTCTTGTATTAATCTAGAGTAAACATTCCTTGAATAATCTTCATTCATGTAATTTAGAAATGATATCTCCAGTGTGTCTTTATCTATAACTGGTTTAAGTGTTGCATTTACATATTCTACTATAGCTTTCTCTGTGTTACGTGTGAAGTATATAACTAATACTATTACTATTCCTACTAAAACTATAAGTGTCAGTAAAGGTCCTAAAAATAATTTGCACCTAGTTCTATTGGCATTACACATGTAGCCTCTAAAATCAGAGCTAGTACAAGTAAAATGTTTGTGATAGTAAATCATATCATGTTGAAGTTAGTCAGTAGTTCTTTTGTTATCAAGGAATTTCACGGAGGCTCTGGCTCTTCTTTGCTCCAATCAAGTAGATAAAAAATTTGAATGCTCAGAATTTGGCTCAAGTACTATGTCCATTCGTCTGATGAATAAGGTACTCTTGATCTTTTTTTTATCTTCAGAGCGTGCTTTGTTCTTCTGTGTCACTTATACTGCATAACTCTGCTACGTCTCTCTTTGTCGGTGGTATTGATTCAGCTGACACACTCAATCTTGATTTCTTTCTACTGTACGCTTTTGGCCATTTGTTCGTTTTATGAATCATTTCTTGGAGCTATTCTAAAACTTGTTCTTCCTCCTGAATCATCAAAAGTGTTTGCTTGTTACAAACAGTTCTAGAAGTTACTTCATCAATTAATGCTACCAGATCTTATTCAATGCCACTTTGTGAGGTGTACCTCTTCAGCTGTGTGAGAACCTCCACCCCTTTCTTCTCCTTGCTGTCTCTGATCACAGTGCTGCTATATTATACCATAGCAACTAGGTTGAGGAAAATACAACCAGGACCATTCGTCCAAGTGGTTTTAAAAAAAATGTATTATTGTGCCTGACCTCTCATTAGATCCACTGGTCGGATACTTCCAAGAATTGGAATAGACACCTCACCCACTAAAGATGACACTACCGGGAAGGTACTATATAAAATGCCAACTGGACAATAGCAGGGGTCCAGCTCATTCTTCAAAATACCAATTGGTATACCCCAATCATTTTTCCTTTATTACAGGGTACCATAGGTGTAGATAAAACCAATTCTTTGTTTACTATGGGTTAACAATGTTCCCTGTAAACATTAATCTAAAGCCACCATGTTTTGTCTCTCTCCAAGAGCCCAGACGGGTCTAGGGGCCTTCGTCAGGGCCAATAACCACGTTCCCTTTCTTCCACACTAAAGTATCATCCATACATGTGACGCATATTGCATCTTAAGATGCCTTCAGTCTTTGAAGTACATGAAATTTAATCAAAAAGGAGATATTAGACTCTCCCAAGAACTTGTGGTGACATACCCCATCACCTGGTCATAACTCCCTCTAAAATGTAACCTACTAACAAACACTGTGCGGCTCAGCCTTGGACCTTTTCCATGTCGTGACAGGGTAATGCTTCTATTAGTTGTTTCATCTTTCTCCAAAATCTATAGTCATACTATCACTCTCTTTTTGACATTTCCTAAAAACCACCCATCCTTAAACCTTAAACTCAATTACTACTAAAAGGAGTTCCCTCTGAATTCCAGGATTCAACCTACTTGTGGTACATTTTTATCACCCACATGGGCTGTCTCCTATTCCCCAGGTGAAGGTGGAGTTATCCCTTCTTTCTTTTAAAGAATCTCATTCCTCTGATTATTTTAGGTATTCTATCTAAATTCCACTATGGAGGACCCACCTTCCTAAACATATTGTTGCCTCACCATATTGTTACAAGGCCTATCCCAACCCCCTATACTGAAAATCCTTACAAGGAGTAGGGTTACCCTTTTCAGGTCATGTATATAGCAGTGCCCTTCTAATCATAGGTCTGTTATAAAATCACAGAACTTTGTAAACAATTCCAGTGATCCAGACCAGGATCACAGTCTCTCCACCATTGAGTTTCTTCCAGCACAATATGCAGTGGTACATACACAAGTGCTCTTGGTTCTGGCTCCTAGAACACTATTTCTTCGTAGGGATCTCTTGTTCTGTGGGTATGCGATGTCTGAACAAAGTTTGGAATTCCAGCACATTTTACTGCAGTGTTTGTGATCAGAATCACCTGATCTGGGCCGTTCCAATGTGGCTCTAGTCCATACGTTCTCACATGCATCTTGACTAGGACCCAGTCACCATGACTAAGGTCATGGCACTGCTCCTGGTTTGGATTTGCGGTAACAACTTCTACCTGTCGAGACACAGAGTGAACCACATTAACCAATCCCTTTCAGTAATCGAGTACAATGTGATTTGTAATATTCAGAAAAGCATTTGCTGGAACTATAGCTAATCTAATTTCTCTGCCAATGAGAATTTCATGGAGTGATTAACCAGTTTTTCTACCCGGGATACTTCGTAGACTCATCAACACCAGAGGTAAGTCATCAGGCTATTTCAGTGAAGTGGAGGCACAACATTTTGCAAATCATGATTTAATTGTGCCATTGAGTTGCTCCACTGTGGCTGAAGCTTCTAGACAATAACTACAATGAAGCTTCTGTTCGACTTGTAGTGCTGCACACAACATTTTTATAATCTTGCTAGTAAAGTGAGTACCTCAATCTAACTCCTGAGAGACAGACATGCCATACATTGGTACTATCTCCTTTAACAGTAACTTAGCCACAGTAAGACTATAATTTCTTCTTGTTGGATAAGCTTCTACCAATCTGGAGAAGATGCAGGCAATTAACAAAACAAATTTTGACCCGTTGCAAATGGGCATTCCTATAAAATCCATTTGCATCCATTTAAAAATACCTCCTGTTCTTCCTATGTGACTCAATACAATATGATAGTTTGCATACATTCATTTTTGGAAATGTCACACATTGGTGACCCAATTCATCTGCTTAACCCCTTCGCTGCCAGGCCTTTTCCCCCTCCTGTGCCAGGCCTTTTTTTGCCTATTTGGGGCAGTTCGCGCTTAGGCCCTCATAACTTTTTGTCCACATAAGCTAACCAAGCCAAATTTGCGTCCTTTTTTTCCAACATCCTAGGGATTCTAGAGGTACCCAGACTTTGTGGGTTCCCTTGAAGGAGGCCAAGAAATTGGCCAAAATACAGTGAAAATTTCGTTTTTTTTAAAAAAAATGGAAAAAGTGGATGCAGAAGAAGGCTTGTGGATTTCCCCCTGAAAATGGCATCAACAAAGGGTTTGTAGTGCTAAACTCAGCAGCTTCCTAGCTTTCAGGAACAGGCAGACTTGAATCAGAAAACCCAATTTTTCAACACAATTTTGGCATTTTACTGGGGCAGACCCCATTTTTGAAATTTTTTGTGCTTTCAGCCTCCTTCCAGTCAGTGACAGGAATGGGCATGAAACCAATGCTGGATCCCAGAAACCTAACCATTTCTGAAAAGTAGACAAAATTCTGAATTCAGCAAGGGGTCATTTGTGTAGATCCTACAAGGGTTTCCTACAGAAAATAACAGCTGAAAAAGAAAAATATTGAAATTGAGGTGAAAAAAACATCAATTTTTCTCTACGTTTTACTCTGTAACTTTTCCCTGCAATGTCAGATTATGGAAAGCAATATACCGTTACGTCTGCTGGACTCTTCTGGTTGCGGGGATATATAGGGCTTGTAGGTTCATCAAGAACCCGAGGAACCCAGAGCCAATAAATGAGCTGCACCCTGCAGTGCGTTTTCATTCTATACCGGGGATACAGCAATTCATTTGCTGAAATATAAAGAGTAAAAAATTGCTATCAAGAAAACCTTTGCATTTCCAAAAAGGGCACAAGATAAGGTGCTGAGGAGCAGTGGTTATTTGCACATCTCTGAATTCCGGGGTGACCATACAAGCATGTGAATTATAGGGAATTTCTCAAATAGATGTCTTTTTCACACACTCTCCTATATTTGGAAGGAAAAAATGTAGAGAAGACAAGGGGCAATAGCACTTGTTTTGCTAATCTATGTTCCCCCAAGTCTCCCGATAAAAATGATACCTCACTTGCGTGGGTAGGCCTAGCGCCCGCGACAGGAAACGCCCCAAAGCGCAACGTGGACACATCCAAAATTTTGAGAGAAAACCGAGGTGTTTTTTGCGAAGTGCCTACCTGTAGATTTTGGCCTCTAGATCAGCCGGCACCTAGGGAAACCTACCAAACCTGTGCATTTCTGAAAACTAGAGACCTAGGGGAATCCAAGGAGGGGTGACTTGCGGGGCTCGGACCAGGTTCTGTTACCCAGAATCCTTTGCAAACCTCAAAATTTGGCAAAAAAAACACATGTCCCTCACATTTCTGTGGCAGAAAGTTCTGGAATCTGAGAGGAGCTACAAATTTTCTTCCACCCAGCGTTCCCCCAAGTCTCCCGATAAAAATGATACCTCACTTGCGTGGGTAGGCCTAGCGCCGGCGACAGGAAACACCCCAAAGCGCAACGTGGACACATCCTAAATTTTGGAAAAAAACAGAGGTGTTTTTTGCGAAGTGCCTACCTGTAGATTTTGGCCTCTAGCTCAGCCGGCACCTAGGGAAACCTACCAAACCTGTGCATTTCTGAAAACTAGAGACCTAGGGGAATCCAAGGAGGGGTGACTTGCGGGGCTCGGACCAGGTTCTGTTACCCAGAATCCTTTGCAAACCTCAAAATTTGGCTAAAAAAACACATGTCCCTCACATTTCTGTGGCAGAAAGTTCTGGAATCTGAGAGGAGCTACAAATTTCCTTCCACCCAGCGTTCCCCCAAGTCTCCCGATAAAAATGATACCTCACTTGCGTGGGTAGGCCTAGCGCCGGCGACAGGAAACACCCCAAAGCGCAACGTGGACACATCCTAAATTTTGGAAAAAAACAGAGGTGTTTTTTGCGAAGTGCCTACCTGTAGATTTTGGCCTGTAGCTCAGCCGGCACCTAGGGAAACCTACCAAACCTGTGCATTTCTGAAAACTAGAGACCTAGGGGAATCCAAGGAGGGGTGACTTGCGGGGCTCGGACCAGGTTCTGTTACCCAGAATCCATTGCAAACCTCAAAATTTGGCTAAAAAAACACATGTCCCTCACATTTCTGTGGCAGAAAGTTCTGGAATCTGAGAGGAGCTACAAATTTCCTTCCACCCAGCGTTCCCCCAAGTCTCCCGATAAAAATGATACCTCACTTGCGTGGGTAGGCCTAGCGCCGGCGACAGGAAACACCCCAAAGCGCAACGTGGACACATCCTAAATTTTGGAAAAAAACAGGTGTTTTTTGCGAAGTGCCTACCTGTAGATTTTGGCCTCTAGCTCAGCCGGCACCTAGGGAAACCTACCAAACCTGTGCATTTCTGAAAACTAGAGACCTCGGGGAATCCAAGGAGGGGTGACTTGCGGGGCTCGGACCAGGTTCTGTTACCCAGAATCCTTTGCAAACCTCAAAATTTGGCTAAAAAAACACATGTCCCTCACATTTCTGTGGCAGAAAGTTCTGGAATCTGAGAGGAGCTACAAATTTCCTTCCACCCAGCGTTCCCCCAAGTCTCCCGATAAAAATGATACCTCACTTGCGTGGGTAGACCTAGCGCCGGCGACAGGAAACACCCCAAAGCGCAACGTGGACACATCCTACATTTTGGAAAAAAACAGAGGTGTTTTTTGCGAAGTGCCTACCTGTAGATTTTGGCCTCTAGCTCAGCCGGCACCTAGGGAAACCTACCAAACCTGTGCATTTCTGAAAACTAGAGACCTCGGGGAATCCAAGGAGGGGTGACTTGCGGGGCTCGGACCAGGTTCTGTTACCCAGAATCCTTTGCAAACCTCAAAATTTGGCTAAAAAAACACATGTCCCTCACATTTCTGTGGCAGAAAGTTCTGGCATCTGAGAGGAGCTACAAATTTCCTTCCACCCAGCGTTCCCCCAAGTCTCCCGATAAAAATGATACCTCACTTGCGTGGGTAGGCCTAGCGCCGGCGACAGGAAACACCCCAAAGCGCAACATGGACACATCCTACATTTTGGAAAAAAACAGAGGTGTTTTTTGCGAAGTGCCTACCTGTAGATTTTGGCCTCTAGCTCAGCCGGCACCTAGGGAAACCTACCGAACCTGTGCATTTCTGAAAACTAGAGACCTAGGGGAATCCAAGGAGGGGTGACTTGCGGGGCTCGGACCAGGTTCTGTTACCCAGAATCCTTTGCAAACCTCAAAATTTGGCTAAAAAAACACATGTCCCTCATATTTCTGTGGCAGAAAGTTCTGGAATCTGAGAGGAGCTACAAATTTCCTTCTACCCAGCGTTCCCCCAAGTCTCCCGATAAAAATGATACCTCACTTGCGTGGGTAGGCCTAGCGCCGGCGACAGGAAACACCCCAAAGCGCAACGTGGACACATCCTAAATTTTGGAAAAAAACAGAGGTGTTTTTTGCGAAGTGCCTACCTGTAGATTTTGGCCTCTAGCTCAGCCGGCACCTAGGGAAACCTACCAAACCTGTGCATTTCTGAAAACTAGAGACCTAGGGGAATTCAAGGAGGGGTGACTTGCGGTGCTCGGACCAGGTTCTGTTACCCAGAATCCTTTGCAAACCTCTCAATTTGGCTAAAAAAACACATGTCCCTCACATTTCTGTGGCAGAAAGTTCTGGAATCTGAGAGGAGCTACAAATTTCCTTCCACCCAGCGTTCCCCCAAGTCTCCCGATAAAAATGATACCTCACTTGCGTGGGTAGGCCTAGCGCCAGCGACAGGAAACACCCCAAAGCGCAACGTGGACACATCCTAAATTTTGGAAAAAAACAGAGGTGTTTTTTGCGAAGTGCCTACCTGTAGATTTTGGCCTCTAGCTCAGCCGGCACCTAGGGAAACCTACCAAACCTGTGCATTTCTGAAAACTAGAGACCTAGGGGAATCCAAGGAGGGGTGACTTGCGGGGCTCGGACCAGGTTCTGTTACCCAGAATCCTTTGCAAACCTCAAAATTTGGCTAACAAAAACCCATGTCCCTCACATTTCTGTGGCAGAAAGTTCTGGAATCTGAGAGGAGCTACAAATTTCCTTCCACCCAGCGTTCCCCCAAGTTTCCCGATAAAAATGATACCTCACTTGCGTGGGTAGGCCTAGCGCCGGCGACCGGAAACACCCCAAAGCGCAACGTGGACACATCCTAAATTTTTGAAAAAAACAGAGGTGTTTTTTGCGAAGTGCCTACCTGTAGATTTTGGCCTGTAGCTCAGCCGGCACCTAGGGAAACCTACCAAACCTGTGCATTTCTGAAAACTAGAGACCTAGGGGAATCCAAGGAGGGGTGACTTGCGGGGCTCGGACCAGGTTCTGTTACCCAGAATCCATTGCAAACCTCAAAATTTGGCTAAAAAAACACATGTCCCTCACATTTCTGTGGCAGAAAGTTCTGGAATCTGAGAGGAGCTACAAATTTCCTTCCACCCAGCGTTCCCCCAAGTCTCCCGATAAAAATGATACCTCACTTGCGTGGGTAGGCCTAGCGCCGGCGACAGGAAACACCCCAAAGCGCAACGTGGACACATCCTAAATTTTGGAAAAAAACAGAGGTGTTTTTTGCGAAGTGCCTACCTGTAGATTTTGGCCTCTAGCTCAGCCGGCACCTAGGGAAACCTACCAAACCTGTGCATTTCTGAAAACTAGAGACCTCGGGAATCCAAGGAGGGGTGACTTGCAGGGCTCGGACCAGGTTCTGTTACCCAGAATCCTTTGCAAACCTCAAAATTTGGCTAAAAAAACACATGTCCCTCACATTTCTGTGGCAGAAAGTTCTGGCATCTGAGAGGAGCTACAAATTTCCTTCCACCCAGCGTTCCCCCAAGTCTCCCGATAAAAATGATACCTCACTTGCGTGGGTAGGCCTAGCGCCGGCGACAGGAAACACCCCAAAGCGCAACGTGGACACATCCTACATTTTGGAAAAAAACAGAGGTGTTTTTTGCGAAGTGCCTACCTGTAGATTTTGGCCTCTAGCTCAGCCGGCACCTAGGGAAACCTACCGAACCTGTGCATTTCTGAAAACTAGAGACCTAGGGGAATCCAAGGAGGGGTGACTTGCGGGGCTCGGACCAGGTTCTGTTACCCAGAATCCTTTGCAAACCTCAAAATTTGGCTAAAAAAATACATGTCCCTCACATTTCTGTGGCAGAAAGTTCTGGAATCTGAGAGGAGCTACAAATTTCCTTCTACCCAGCGTTCCCCCAAGTCTCCCGATAAAAATGATACCTCACTTGCGTGGGTAGGCCTAGCGCCGGCGACAGGAAACACCCCAAAGCGCAACGTGGACACATCCTAAATTTTGGAAAAAAACAGAGGTGTTTTTTGCGAAGTGCCTACCTGTAGATTTTGGCCTCTAGCTCAGCCGGCACCTAGGGAAACCTACCAAACCTGTGCATTTCTGAAAACTAGAGACCTAGGGGAATCCAAGGAGGGGTGACTTGCGGGGCTCGGACCAGGTTCTGTTACCCAGAATCCTTTGCAAACCTCTCAATTTGGCTAAAAAAACACATGTCCCTCACATTTCTGTGGCAGAAAGTTCTGGAATCTGAGAGGAGCTACAAATTTCCTTCCACCCAGCGTTCCCCCAAGTCTCCCGATAAAAATGATACCTCACTTGCGTGGGTAGGCCTAGCGCCAGCGACAGGAAACACCCCAAAGCGCAACGTGGACACATCCTAAATTTTGGAAAAAAACAGAGGTGTTTTTTGCGAAGTGCCTACCTGTAGATTTTGGCCTCTAGCTCAGCCGGCACCTAGGGAAACCTACCAAACCTGTGCATTTCTGAAAACTAGAGACCTAGGGGAATCCAAGGAGGGGTGACTTGCGGGGCTCGGACCAGGTTCTGTTACCCAGAATCCTTTGCAAACCTCAAAATTTGGCTAACAAAAACCCATGTCCCTCACATTTCTGTGGCAGAAAGTTCTGGAATCTGAGAGGAGCTACAAATTTCCTTCCACCCAGCGTTCCCCCAAGTCTCCCGATAAAAATGATACCTCACTTGCGTGGGTAGGCCTAGCGCCGGCGACAGGAAACACCCCAAAGCGCAACGTGGACACATCCTAAATTTTTGAAAAAAACAGAGGTGTTTTTTGCGAAGTGCCTACCTGTAGATTTTGGCCTCTAGGTCAGCCGGCACCTAGGGAAACCTACCGAACCTGTGCATTTCTGAAAACTAGAGACCTAGGGGAATCCAAGGAGGGGTGACTTGCGGGGCTCGGACCAGGTTCTGTTACCCAGAATCCTTTGCAAACCTCAAAATTTGGCTAAAAAAACACATGTCCCTCACATTTCTGTGGCAGAAAGTTCTGGAATCTGAGAGGAGCTACAAATTTCCTTCCACCCAGCGTTCCCCCAAGTCTCCCGATAAAAATGATACCTTACTTGCGTGGGTAGGCCTAGCACCGGCGACAGGAAACACCCCAAAGCGCAACGTGGACACATCCTAAATTTTGGAAAAAAACAGAGGTGTTTTTTGCGAAGTGCCTACCTGTAGATTTTGGCCTCTAGCTCAGCCGGCACCTAGGGAAACCTACCAAACCTGTGCATTTCTGAAAACTAGAGACCTCGGGGAATCCAAGGAGGGGTGACTTGCGGGGCTCGGACCAGGTTCTGTTACCCAGAATCCTTTGCAAACCTCTCAATTTGGCTAAAAAAACACATGTCCCTCACATTTCTGTGGCAGAAAGTTCTGGAATCTGAGAGGAGCTACAAATTTCCTTCCACCCAGCGTTCCCCCAAGTCTCCCGATAAAAATGATACCTCACTTGCGTGGGTAGGCCTAGCGCCAGCGACAGGAAACACCCCAAAGCGCAACGTGGACACATCCTAAATTTTGGAAAAAAACAGAGGTGTTTTTTGCGAAGTGCCTACCTGTAGATTTTGGCCTCTAGCTCAGCCGGCACCTAGGGAAACCTACCGAACCTGTGCATTTCTGAAAACTAGAGACCTAGGGGAATCCAAGGAGGGGTGACTTGCGGGGCTCGGACCAGGTTCTGTTACCCAGAATCCTTTGCAAACCTCAAAATTTGGCTAAAAAAACACATGTCTCTCACATTTCTGTGGCAGAAAGTTCTGGCATCTGAGAGGAGCTACAAATTTCCTTCCACCCAGCGTTCCCCCAAGTCTCCCGATAAAAATGATACCTCACTTGCGTGGGTAGGCCTAGCGCCGGCGACAGGAAACACCCCAAAGCGCAACGTGGACACATCCTACATTTTGGAAAAAAACAGAGGTGTTTTTTGCGAAGTGCCTACCTGTAGATTTTGGCCTCTAGCTCAGCCGGCACCTAGGGAAACCTACCGAACCTGTGCATTTCTGAAAACTAGAGACCTAGGGGAATCCAAGGAGGGGTGACTTGCGGGGCTCGGACCAGGTTCTGTTACCCAGAATCCTTTGCAAACCTCAAAATTTGGCTAAAAAAACACATGTCCCTCACATTTCTGTGGCAGAAAGTTCTGGAATCTGAGAGGAGCTACAAATTTCCTTCTACCCAGCGTTCCCCCAAGTCTCCCAATAAAAATGATACCTCACTTGCGTGGGTAGGCCTAGCGCCGGCGACAGGAAACACCCCAAAGCGCAACGTGGACACATCCTAAATTTTGGAAAAAAACAGAGGTGTTTTTTGCGAAGTGCCTACCTGTAGATTTTGGCCTCTAGCTCAGCCGGCACCTAGGGAAACCTACCAAACCTGTGCATTTCTGAAAACTAGAGACCTAGGGGAATCCAAGGAGGGGTGACTTGCGGGGCTCGGACCAGGTTCTGTTACCCAGAATCCTTTGCAAACCTCTCAATTTGGCTAAAAAAACACATGTCCCTCACATTTCTGTGGCAGAAAGTTCTGGAATCTGAGAGGAGCTACAAATTTCCTTCCACCCAGCGTTCCCCCAAGTCTCCCGATAAAAATGATACCTCACTTGCGTGGGTAGGCCTAGCGCCAGCGACAGGAAACACCCCAAAGCGCAACGTGGACACATCCTAAATTTTGGAAAAAAACAGAGGTGTTTTTTGCGAAGTGCCTACCTGTAGATTTTGGCCTCTAGCTCAGCCGGCACCTAGGGAAACCTACCAAACCTGTGCATTTCTGAAAACTAGAGACCTAGGGGAATCCAAGGAGGGGTGACTTGCGGGGCTCGGACCAGGTTCTGTTACCCAGAATCCTTTGCAAACCTCAAAATTTGGCTAACAAAAACCCATGTCCCTCACATTTCTGTGGCAGAAAGTTCTGGAATCTGAGAGGAGCTACAAATTTCCTTCCACCCAGCGTTCCCCCAAGTCTCCCGATAAAAATGATACCTTACTTACGTGGGTAGGCCTAGCGCCGGCGACAGGAAACACCCCAAAGCGCAACGTGGACACATCCTAAATTTTGGAAAAAAACAGAGGTGTTTTTTGCGAAGTGCCTACCTGTAGATTTTGGCCTCTAGCTCAGCCGGCACCTAGGGAAACCTACCAAACCTGTGCATTTCTGAAAACTAGAGACCTAGGGGAATCCAAGGAGGGGTGACTTGCGGGGCTCGGACCAGGTTCTGTTACCCAGAATCCTTTGCAAACCTCAAAATTTGGCTAAAAAAACACATGTCCCTCACATTTCTGTGGCAGAAAGTTCTGGAATCTGAGAGGAGCTACAAATTTCCTTCTACCCAGCGTTCCCCCAAGTCTCCCGATAAAAATGATACCTCACTTGCGTGGGTAGGCCTAGCGCCAGCGACAGGAAACACCCCAAAGCGCAACGTGGACACATCCTAAATTTTGGAAAAAAACAGAGGTGTTTTTTGCGAAGTGCCTACCTGTAGATTTTGGCCTCTAGCTCAGCCGGCACCTAGGGAAACCTACCAAACCTGTGCATTTCTGAAAACTAGAGACCTAGGGGAATCCAAGGAGGGGTGACTGGCGGGGCTCGGACCAGGTTCTGTTACCCAGAATCCTTTGCAAACCTCAAAATTTGGCTAACAAAAACCCATGTCCCTCACATTTCTGTGGCAGAAAGTTCTGGAATCTGGGAGGAGCTACAAATTTTCTTCCACCCAGCGTTCCCCCAAGTCTCCCGATAAAAATGATACCTCACTTGCGTGGGTAGGCCTAGCTCCGGCGACAGGAAATACCCCAAAGCGCAACGTGGACACATCCTAAATTTTGGAAAAAAACAGAGGTGTTTTTTGCGAAGTGCCTACCTGTAGATTTTGGCCTCTAGCTCAGCCGGCACCTAGGGAAACCTACCAAACATGTGCATTTCTGAAAACTAGAGACCTAGGGGAATCCAAGGAGGGTTGACTTGCGGGGCTCGGACCAGGTTCTGTTACCCAGAATCCTTTGCAAACCTCAAAATTTGGCTAAAAATACACATGTGACATTTCTGTGGCAGAAAGTTCTGGAATCTGAGAGGAGCCACAAATTTCCTTCTACCCAGCGTTCCCCCAAGTCTCCCGATAAAAATGATACCTCACTTGTGTGGGTAGGACTAGCGCCCACGAAAGGAAAGGGCCCAAAACACAACGTGGACACATCACATTTTTTTATAAAAGCAGTGCCTACCTGTGGATTTTGGCCTGTAGCTCAGCCGACACCTGGGGAAACTTAGCAAACCAGTGCATTTTTGAAAACTAGAAACCCAGGGGAATCCAAGATGGGGTGACTTGCGGGGCTCTGACCAGGTTATGTTACCCAGAATCCTTTGCAAACATCAAAATTTGGCCCAAAAAACACTTTTTCCTCTCATTTCGGTGACAGAAAGTTGTGGAATCTGAGAGGAGCCACAAATTTCCTTCCACCCAGCGTTCCCCTAAGTCTCTCGATAAAAATGGTACCTCACTTCTGTGGGTAGGCCTAGCGCCCACAAAAGGAAATGGCCCAAAACACAACGTGGATACAACATATTTTTTCACAGAAAACAGAGGTGTGTTTTGCAAGGTGCCTACCTGTGGTGTTTGGCCTGTAGCTCAGCCGGCCCGGGGGGGGGGGGGCAGAAATGCCCTAAAATAAATTTGCCCCCCCAACCCCCACCCTCCCCGGGAGCGACCCTTGCCTACGGGGTCGCTCCCCCTGCGTGACATTGGCACCAAAAAACAAATCCCCGGTGCCTAGTGGTTTCTGCCCCTTTGGGGGCAGATTGACCTAAACTCTGCCAATCTGTCCCCAGGGGGGCAGAAATGGTCTAAATACAATTTGCCCTCCTGGGGAGCGACCCTTGCCTGATGGGTCACTCCCCATCTCTAAAAAAACAAACAAAACAAAAAAAAAAAAAAACACAAAAAAAATTTGCCCTGGCGCCTAGAGGTTTCTGCCCCCCGGGGGCAGATCGCCCTAATAATAGGCCGATCTGCCCCCAGGGGGGGCAGAAATGGCCTAAAATAAATTTCTCTCCCCCCAACCTCCACCCCCCCCCGGGAGCGACCCTTGCCTACGGGGTCGCTCCCCCTGCGTGACATTGGCGCCAAAAAACAAATCCCCGGTGCCTAGTGGTTTCTGCCCCCTTGGGGGCAGATTGACCTAAAATTGGCCAATCTGCCCCCAGGGGGGCAGAAATGGTCTAAATACAATTTGTCCCCCAGGGGAGCGACTTTTGCCTGATGGGTCGCTCCCCATCTCTAAAAAAAGAAACAACAAAAAAAAAAAACACAAAAAAAAAATTGCCCTGGCGCCTAGAGGGTTCTGCCCCCCCTGGGGGCAGTTCGGCCTAATAATAGGCCGATCTGTCCCACGGGGGGGGCAGAAATGGCCTAAAATAAATTTGCCCGCCCAACCCCCCCCTCCCCCCGTGAGCGACCCTTGCCTACGGGGTCGCTCCCCCTGCGTGACATTGGCGCCAAAAAACAAATCCCCGGTGCCTAGTGGTTTCTGCCCCCTTGGGGGCAGATTGACCTAAAATTGGCCAATCTGCCCCCAGGGGGGGCAGAAATGGTCTAAATACAATTTGCCCCCCCAGGGGAGCGACCCTTGCCTGATGGGTCGCTCCCCATCTCTAAAAAAAGAAACAACAAAAAAAAAAACACAAAAAAAAAAATTGCCCTGGCGCCTAGAGGGTTCTGCCCCCCCCTGGGGGCAGTTCGGCCTAATAATAGGCCGATCTGTCCCCCGGGGGGGGGCAGAAATGGCCTAAAATAAATTTGCCCCCCCAACCCCCACGCCCCCCCGGGAGCGACCCTTGCCTACAGGGTCGCTCCCCCTGCGTGACATTGGCGCCAAAAAACAAATCCCCGGTGCCTAGTGGTTTCTGCCCCCTTGGGGGCAGATTGACCTAAAATTGGCCAATCTGCCCCCAGGGGGGCAGAAATGGTCTAAATACAATTTGCCCCCCAGGGGAGCGACCCTTGCCTGATGGGTCGCTCCCCATCTCTAAAAAAAGAAACAACAAAAAATAAAAACCACAAAAAAAAAAATTGCCCTGGCGCCTAGAGGTTTCTTCCCCCCCTGGGGCCAGATCGGCCTAATAATAGGCCGATCTGCCCCCAGGGGGGGCAGAAATGGCCTAAAATAAATTGCCCTCCCCCCCAGGGAGCGACCCTTGCCTAAGGGGTCGCTCCCTTTGCGTGAAATTCACGCAAAGAAAAAACTCCCTGGTGTCTAGTGGTTTCTACCCCCCTTGGGGGCAGATTGGCCTCATCAAAATAGGCCAATCTGCCCCCAAGGGGGGCAGAAATGGCCAAAATATAATTTTCCCCCAAGGGGAGCGACCCTTGCCTAAGGGGTCGCTCCCCACCAAAAAAAAAAATATATAACTCAAAAAAAAAAAAAAAAAAAAGGTCCCTGGTGCCTAGAGGTTTCTGCCCCCCCTGGGGGCAGATCGGCCTAATAGTAGGCCGATCTGCTCCCGGGGGGGCAGAAAAGGCCTTCCCAAAAATATGCCCCCCCTGGGAGCGACCCTTGCCCAAGGGGTCGCTCCCTTTTGTCAATAACAATAAAAAAAATAAAAATCCCTGGTGTCTAGTGGTTTCTACCCCCCTTGGGGGCAGATTGGCCTCATCAAAATAGGCCAATCTGCCCCCAAGGGGGGCAGAAATGGCCAAAATATAATTTTCCCCCAAGGGGAGCGACCCTTGCCTAAGGGGTCGCTCCCCGCCCAAAAAAAAAAAAATGAAACAATAAAAAAAAAAAAAAAAAGGTCCCTGGTGCCTAGAGGTTTCTGCCCCCCCTGGGGGCAGAAAAGGCCTTCTCAAAAAAATGCCCCCCCTGGGAGCGACCCTTGCCCAAGGGGTCGCTCCCTTTTGTCACTTTCAATAAAAAAAAAAAAAAATCCCTGGTGTCTAGTGGGGTTTCAAAAGCCGGATTGCAAGCAATCCGGCTTTTGAAACCCTCGGAGGGACTTCAAAGGGAAGGAAATACTTTTCCTTCCCTTTGAAGCCCCTCCGGGCCTCCCAGTGATTGAAAAAGAAATGCTTTTGCATTTCTTTTTCAATCGCGCTGGAAGCAGAGCTTCCAGCGCGACTAGGGAGGCCCCTGTGACACATCAGCGCGCGCGTGCTGACGTCACAGGGGGGGGGGGGGTCGGGGATGTAAGGGGAAGGTCTTCCCCTTCCATCCCCGACTTGGGGGGGGAGGGGGGTGCACGGGGGGCGCGCTAGCGCGCCCCCAAGTTCCCCTGTGCCTAGGACGAGATGATCTCGTCCAAGGCACAGGGGAACTGTAGCCTTGGACGAGATGATCTCGTCCAAGGCACAGAAGGGGTTAAGCTCTGAATCTGGGATTAAAACAGAATTTCATGAAGGTGAGAATCATGGCATCTCTAACTCAGTGAATATGGCAATGGAAATGTCTTGTCTTTGGAGATAGCTGACTGTCTAGCAATACTATCCTTTGATCCACTGAAACCCAAACATTGTATTAACCTATCCCACATCCAGCTCTGACCTAACCCTGCTTTTCTAACTCTGGTGTTTTCTTACATTTGTCTCAATTCATCCCAATTGTAAGCCATTCTCAACTCATGGAAAATACATTTTCGTTGGCATTTTCATTTGTAAAGGGGCTGACAAATGTGCAGGCCACATTTGCACAATATTGTGCCACTTCATCAGCCTACCTGTTGCAGAAGGAAACATAACCATTGTCACTCCTATGTGCTGCACACTTCACAACAGCAATTTCAGTGGAAAGTTCCAGAGCTTCTAAGAGGAATCTGACCTTTTCCCCATTTCTAGCAGGTGAACCAGAGGTCATAAACCCTCTCTGTGATCATAATTGCCCAAAATCATGGACAATACCAAATCTATACTGGCTGTCTGTAATTATTGTCACCCTCATTTTTGCTGTTAAGCTGTAAGCTTTAGTAAGAGCAATTAGTTCTGCAACTTGCACTGAGGAAACTCCTTGAAGCCATGAAGCTTCTATTACTTCTTGAATTGTGCAAACTGCATGGGCTGCTCCCAATTTGGTCCTCAAGCACGAGCCACCCACAAATAGAACATAATCTGGTCTTATTAAAGGGTCATCATTTAGGTCTTGTCTGGGTATGGTACAAAAGTTTGTGACATCAAGGCAATCATGTTCGAAACAATCAGATCCTTCTTCTCCAAGAATGGGCAACAATGCGCTAGGATTCAGTATATGAAATCTCTTTAGTACAATTTTACTTCCCACAAGAATCTGTTGTTTGTAACAGGTTAGTCTTGTTTAGTAAGATGCAGTGTTTTAGTTCTGTTAAGCGATACCTCAAATGAGTGCAGGACCATGAC
Source organism: Pleurodeles waltl (assembly GCF_031143425.1). Classification (NCBI taxonomy): domain Eukaryota; kingdom Metazoa; phylum Chordata; class Amphibia; order Caudata; family Salamandridae; genus Pleurodeles; species Pleurodeles waltl. The sequence continues at coordinate 720,375,983 of NC_090436.1, read as the reverse complement.
AATCAAAGTATATCCCATCACAATGTTCTTACATTTTCAAGGCTTACACTCACTGCAGCTACTGCTTTACGACTACCAGGCTAATCGGTGGCTACAGGAGCCAGAGCTACAGAGAAATATGCCACAGGCTTTTGATATCTCCATGGAGGTGGGTTAACACTGAGAGAGTGCAGCCCTCCCTCTCACTGTGAAACAATATGAAATATTTTCTATAATCTGGTGTTCACAGTGGCGGGGTATGACAGAGACTTTCTCTCAGCTCTAGAAATGCTTTCATGCATTTGTTGTCCCATAGAACTGGTACATTTTTGTTTTTTCAACATCAGCAATGGCTTTGTCACCAGGAAAAAGTTGAACATCCACTGTCTACAGTAGCCAACCATTCCCAAAAACATTCTGACTTCTCTCTGCATTGCAGGTGGACTCATTTTCAAGATACCTTTGACTCTTTCTCTTAACACTTTTCTTGTTTTGTTTCCAGTCATATGTCCCAAATATTGAACTTTTTTTTTCACAAAGCTGCGGTTTGTCTGGTGATATTATGGGCCATATTTATACTTTTTGACGCAAAACTGCGCTAACGCAGTTTTGCGGCCAAAAAATTAGCGCCAGCTAACGCCATTCTGAAGCGCCATGCGGGCGCCGTATTTATTCAATGACGTTAGCCGGCGTTAGCCGCCGGCGCTGTCTGGTGTGCGTTAAAAAAAACGACGTACACCAGGCAGCGCCGGCGTAGGGGGAAAATGGCGTATGGGCGTCCACAAATGGTGCAAGTCAGGCTGAGGCAAAAAAATCGCCTCAACCCGATTTGCGCCATTTTTTTACGATGCCCAACCCCCATTGAAATGACTCCTGTCTTAGCAAAGACAGGAGTCATGCCCCCTTGCCCAATGGCCATGCCTAGGGGACTTATGTCCCCTGGGCATGGTCATTGGGCATAGTGGCATGTAGGGGGGCACAAATCAGGCCCCCCTATGCCACAAAAAAATAAAAATAAAATACTTACCTGAACTTACCTTAATGTCCCTGGGGTGGGTCCCTCCATCCTTGGGTGTCCTCCTGGGGTGGGCAAGGGTGGCAGGGGGTTTCCCTGGGGGCAGGGGAGGGCACCTCTGGGCTCATTCTGAGCCCACAGGTCCCTTAACGCCTGCCCTGACCCAGGCGCTAAAATCCAGCGCTAATGCGGGTTTTTTAGACCCGCCCACTCCCGGGCGTAATTTTTGCCCGGGAGAATAAATACGACGCATATGCATCGGAGTCATTTTTTAAGACGGGAACGCCTACCTTGCATATCATTAACGCAAGGAAGGTGTTCACGCAAACAAATGACGCTAACTCCATGAACTTTGGCGCTAGACGCGTCTAACGCCAAAGTATAAATATGGAGTTAGTTTTGTGTCTAATTTGCGTCGAAAAAAACGACGCAAATTTGGCGCAAACGGAGTATAAATATGCCCCTATATGTCCATTATCTGCCAAATGATTCAATAATTTCTTTCTTGATGGGCCAAGTAAGTTGTCTATATATTGCACCAAGACTGAACTTCAGGGCAAACTCAATGATTCTAGATTCTTCAGAAAATGGAGAGATTCTCTGTATATCTTTGTGGGACACAGCACCATTCAAATACTTTCTCTAGCAACATGAAAGAGAACAGATATTGACTCCCTTTATGCAATGGAATCAAGAAGAAAGCGTGGCAGAGAAAATCACTCAGTTGTGTGTGTAATTTGGGAAAGTATGGTGGCTGGATCCGGTACCACTGGACAACATGGGATTACAATGTCATTCACCGTGCTTAAATCCTACACTATCCTGAATTTACCTTTTAGTTTTCACAATCCCATAACTGGTGAGTTGCATGGACTCCCAATTATTTCCCTCAAAATGCCCTTTGTTCCCATGTCATTTATCAAGGGTGTCATTCACTCCATCACTTCAAATGTCGTGTGATAAGTTGGTGATCTGGGAAAACTGCATCTAGTTTTACATTTATTGTGACTGGCTCATCTCCTTTAATTAGTCTAATATATTTTCCTGTGAAATCCCATACTTCTGGATTCATCCTCTCAATTAAGTCTGCAGGTATATCTTGCACTGGGTAGATCCCCACTGTCTCTTGCTGAACAATTTTGAAGTCTATGTCCTCATCATGTGACTGGAATTCCACTCCTTGTGGTGTACAATAAATGGTGCAATTCATCTTTCTTCAAAGGATCCTATTTTTACAGGTACTTCTTTTGAAATTGGATAAGTATCTGCCTTTTTGTAGCTCCCATAACTTAGATCTCTTTTCCCTAGAGGGATCGTGGAAATGGATGTTAGGGGCAAGCCGCAATTCAACATTGATAGTACATTTAATTAATGTGTTATTTACTAATAATTCTCATTACTCCAAATATCCTGTTTCTTATACCAATACTTACTGACATGAGATGTTTCACCTTTACCCAGGACCATGTGCCTTAGCCTGAACCAACCAAAAAGCTCCATGTAAAAACTCTCCACCCCACCCCTCTCTTCCTAATCTCCAATCACCCTGTACCAATCTTGTAATGAAAGAGCACGAATCCCAGAAAACAACCTGTACGTCTCAAAGCTAAAGAACCAAAGGAGTCAGGTTGTAGGAACAAGGATGGTGGGATGTAAGTATTCGTACAAAAAACAGGGTATTTGGAGTAATAAGCATTGTTAGTAAATAATAAATTCATTACCTCCTTAACCCTATTTCTGGACCCAATACTTACATGCATGAGGATATACCACAGCAAACCCAGAACATCCGGACTCCCAGGAAGAAAAAGCGACAAACCCCTGGGTAATGCAGAACAAATTTATTGCAAACCAGGAGGGCAGCAGACAGGATACAAAGTTGATCACTGATTAACAGCAGCCAATACACAAGAGCTGAAGGTCAAGGAATCATGATCATTTAACCTGTAATTCGAGACAAAAGTAGAGGGAGTGGCCCAAGTGGCTGCTTGACAAATGTCCAAATGGAAACCACTTGAGCTTCTATCCAGGAAGCCCCCATGCCTCTTGTGGACCATTCCTGGACACCACCAGGCAGACAGGCATATTGAGAATCATAAGCCATAGGATTCACAGAGTGAATCCAACAACTTAAAGTGGGCATAGAAGCTTTCAGGCCATGACAAAAGACACCAAAAGTTGACCAAAAAAAGTTCTCACACTGAAGGAAACCCTTCATGTGAGAAAGGTAGACACAGCTCTCACCACATCCAAAGCATGGAAGGCTTCCTCCTCAGGAGTAACAGGCTCTGGAAAAAAAGGGCACATTTATCTCCTGGCTCTGGTGAAAGGAGGAAACAACCTTGGGAAGAAAGCTATGACCTAAGCACAGAACAAGTCTGTGAGAAACAATCTGCAAATATGGATGTCTGATAGACAAAGAGCCGAGTTCACCCAACCTCCATGCACAAGTGATGGTCACCAAGATGAATAGCTTCAAATAAAGAAATATCAAGCACACACTATTCAGGGGGTTCACAAGGAGCAGACTGAAGGGCCCGAACGACCAAAGTTAATTCGCAGGCAGGAACAACTGAACAAACCTGAGCTTTCAGTAAAGAAAAACCCTTAAGAAGGCAGGATCCCAAAGGAAGTAATTCAGGAATACCAGAAGGGAAACAAATTTCCCCAATAGCAGCCCATTAGTCCCTTAAAGTAGAAACTGCCAGGCCCTTCTGAAACCCCTCCTGCAGAAACTGAAAGACCTCAGAGGCAGGACAAGAAGCAGGATCCAAAGATCTACCCCTGCACCTCTGAACAAATGAAGACCAATGTTGAACGTAGGCCGTCCTAGTGGACCTCTTGCGAGAAGTCATGAATGCAGACTGCCACCACAGAGGAAAGACTCTGCAACATAAAGCCCCTCATTTCAAAAGCCAAACCATTAGACACAGCGGTCGGCAAGTGACTACGGGAAGAATGGGTGTTCCCGACTGCCTGGTGATGTATGACTTGGTGACGGTGTTGTCCACCTTCACAAGTACCACCTGATTGATGATCAAGGGTGAAAAATGCAACACAGCTAGAGAAATTGCTTTCAGCTCCCTCTAACTCAAAGAGAGTCTGCTCTTGTGAGGATACCAATACCCCTTAATGGAAAGACCGTCCAAAGTGGACCCCACACCAGACTGCTGGCATCAGTATTAGTAACCTAGGGAGGGGGGACAGCAGGAGGGAAGCCCCTGGCGAAAATGGTGGACTCAAGACACCACTGGAGCAAGTGATGGACGTTGGGAGGCACAGGTACCAGAGAGTACAGGAATTGAAGCTGCGGCATCCAATGGGAGAGCTGATGCTGGAACAGAGGACCCAGGTGCAGACGAGCCCAAGGAACGACAAAGGCACAGGAGGCCTGAAAGAAAAAGAAAACACAAATCAAGAGACCAAACCAGAAAACTGTGAGAAATAAATCTAAGGGAAAAGGAGATGCCAGAAAGCCCATTCCCATGACAACTGTAACAAAGGCACTGGCCAGACTACCACCACATGCAGGAGCCATAGGAGCTGCAGAACCTCAACCGGAAAGCGGATGCCGGAATTGCTGCCCGTCAGATGCCAGGACCAGGCGGAATGGAGGCAGTGCAAAACCACCAACCATGGTGTCCACATTCCAGAATGGGGTGAATTGCAACCCTACAGGATGGGAGCCATGTACACAGCTGCCAGAAACAGCCTGAACACGTGTGCCCCACAAACAGGGAGCATGCAGAGGATCCTGGTGCTCTCCATGGAAGAGTGCAAACGCTCCTACCCTTGATGAAAAAGAAACACCATGCGCACACCCAGCAAGCATTTGGTACAACAAAATGGAATCTACAGACACACCAAAGTGGCTCAGCTGACCACAGAGAACCAGGAAGGAGTGAATGGACAAAGGGCAACAAGCAAGTAAGCCTAGTCAATGCATCTCACCCTAGGCAAAAAATAAAACATAAACACTACACCCAGCCAGCCTGAGAACATCCACGACAATGACCACCAACCCCAGGCACAGTACCAAACACAACACCAAAATCAGGGTCCAAGAAAAGGGGAATGAAAGACAACCCAGAGAGGCGTAGCCTCCCATGACTTACCTGATATGAAAAGCTCAACAGACTGACGTGGGACTTGAGCAGACAAAACAAGCAGGTCATTTTCTGGGCCCCATGCCCTTTTATTACCATATTAATACAGGGTGATTGGAGATTTGGAAGGGGGGAGGGTTTTTACATGGAGCTTTTTGATTGGTTCTGGCTAGGGCACATGGGCCTGGGTAGAGATGAAACACTTCATGTCAGTAATTATTTGGTCGAGAAATAGGGTTTAGGAGGTAATGTTCTTTCTGGAGTCAATAGTGAGAGTTTTATTTGAAGGTTTAAAAGCTTTATTACAGAATACGTTTTCAGTTGCTCTTTATTAGTCAATTACATTGCATAAATCATGTTCCACAATCTATCCCTATTCTAATAATCTTAGTACAAGTAAATATTTAGTCAATGAATGGTAAAAAAAATCTTGTAGCAGTCTGGTCTGCGTAGCTATCAGTAATCATAAAGAATAGTGTAATAGAATTCTGATTGAGAATAGTCTAGGTAGGAAGCAAATCTAACCATGTCAATAGCTCAGAAAGAGATAGAGTCTGGGAATGCGAGTGAATCTCAAAGTCGTAACAAAGCTGGCAATAATGCTTCACTGGTGCTGCTGCTGCTGATACAATTGCTCTCTCTAGATAGGGCTAGGACAATGGGCTAAACTGTTCTTTCCCTGGGAACTAATTCATCCATGTAACAAGAAAAATACATTTTAGCAAAAGCTGTTTCATTCAAGATATTAGACATCCAATCAGGAGAAGCGTTTTCTGGAGAACACTTTCTTGAGAACACTTTCTGTTGATGATTGACTTTTTGAACAGAGAGCAGTCTAAACCTGTGACATAATATATTTCTCCCAATACTAATCTGGATACATAAGTATTCTTTCTCATGTGTTTCACTCTCTGACAAAACAAAACATTTGTAAAAATGTTTATGCTTATTTGGACTTTGTCACTTCCATTTGCACACATCTTCACACTATAAGCTTATTCATACAGAAGGACATTTCAGATGAGTTTTTCAAGTTTTGAAATTCCAATGCAGGTCAGTCAGATAGAAAGAATGAAAAAATATAGCTTGCATTTGTCAATGTTAGGAAATCAAAGAAGTCAAGCAAATGCTGCTCATGTAAAGTTAAGAAAGGAAAGCGCACGTTCAAATGCAGCTTCTGGTTAGGTCTAGTTTTCCCTCATACATGTTTAATAAATGAATTTTATTTTCTAATAAAATCTCGGGTATATGCATGTGTATTCTCTCTTCCTAAGACTTCTATCTTTATATTTTTTAAGCTAGCACCCCCACCTCTGTCTTAATCTCCCCACCCACCAACCCCCTAAATAATCCACAGTTCTTCCAATAGCCCACCACCCCATCTTTCTCTCCCTAACCCACCATCCTTATAAATCATCCTCAGTTCCCCTGATTACTCACTCACTCACTCACTCACTCACTCAATATTGTTGTCACTGACACCAAGGGCTATTGTGGCTCAGAGTCTCAGTATCTACCCACTCCACCACATTCTCCTTTGCTAATGCTTGAAAACTGTGCAAAGCCAATATCAGTGACTGGACGTCTTGGAATTTTATTTTCCCCACCTCAAAGACAGCCATCACTTTGCTTGTAGAGACCACACAAAATCCTTAAAAGTCAAGCATGGGCCAAAATAAAACAACCAGCATGTCAGGAACACTAGTGTTGACACTTCTAAAGATTGATAGGAACATTGAGGAGAGGTCTGACTCCCGTAAATAACTTTAGGTATTTATTTATAAGTCTTAAGAACAATGTTCATACAGATATGTTGTACATAATGATAGTTCTAGGTAACAAGGGAAACTGAGAGTCATAAAGGACCTTGTCAAATGTTGTAGTTCAAGACAATGGCACCTAGACACATAGGCCTTTATTGTGAGATTGGCGGCAAATGCCGCCTACCACCACGGTGATGGCTGCCAACATACCGTCGCCGTGGCTACCGCCGGTCCACACCATTATGACCGTGGCCAGAATTCCACCAGAAGTCTGGCGGAATTCTGGCGACAGTCATGGCGGTGGACGGCGTTAAGGTGGTGCTGCTGCCAGCTGCAGCGCCATGCCAGAAAAATACCACATACCGTATCATGTTCCATTATATGGCCTGGCGGTGTTTTGCTGACAGATGCTGGTGCTGGCAGCAGCGCTGTGTCCCGTCTCCTGCCAGAGGACCCCCTGGAAGTCAGGTTCTCCGACAGGAGAGAGGGGTCGGGGTTGCTATGTACGCGTGTGGGGGTGTGTGTGACTGTGTGAATGCCTGCATGAGTGTGTAATACATGTGTGCATGTACGTGCATGTTGTGTTGTGTGCTTGTATGTGTGCCTGGATTTATGTTTGTGAATTTTGCAGTGCGTGTGTATGTATGTATACATGCATGGGTGAATGTGTGTATGCGTGTGTGTATGGGTGTGTATGTATGTGCGTGTATGTGTGTGTACATTTGAGGAGGAGGGCGGGAGTGGGAGGAATCTCGGGAGGGGGACCCCTATCAGTGCCAGTGAAGTATTTCCCTGGCACTGATAGTGCCTACCTGAAGACTCCAGCAGTCATTACCACTGTGGCGGTCGATGTGTTTGGCCAAACCACCAATGTCATAATAGTGGAGGTAGGTACTGCCAGTCTATTGGTGGTAATACCTCTGCTGTAGCAATATCAGCAAATATGTTTTCAACCAAATGGTCATTTATTCATAACAATCCGAAAAATCTTTAAAAGCATCAACTGTGAAACAGTGGGTGTTGCTGAAAAACGTTTACAGTGCTCTTTTATGAGTGATACAAACATGTGATAATAGTGTATTGTATTGTCGATACCTTACATAGGCCCTCATTACAACCTCAGCGGTCTTCTCAGAAGACCACCGAGGCAGCGGGCGCCAGAATACCCCAAGGCATGGGCAGTGCAGGGTCCCCCAGGGGCACCCCAAGTCCCCCTTACAGCCAGCCATTTCATGGTGGTGTTTACCGCCGTGGCCAGGCTGGCAGTCGGGGTCTCATAATCCCCAGGGCAGCGGTGTTACCGCCAGCTTACCGCCAGCCGCCTGGGTCATAATGAGGCCCATAGTCTCTATTCTGTCCTTTAACTGACTTTCATGTCTCTTGTTTATTGTAGTTCGTTCTCTGGCACAGTTAAGTTAGGAGTCCTGATGATTGTCCTGCTATTCCTTTAAAGAATCCAGGTCCACATATACAAAACCCAGAAATTGTTAATTCCCTTTTTGTGAAATGTTGCCAATCACAAATATGTAATCACAATTAGGGATGCAGATAGACCTTGTGTGCTGAATTTGTGACTCGCAAAGCATGCCAGTCAAAGATTTAGGAACTGCAATTTGCGATTTCCAATTTAGCTAATGCACTTGCAAACTGCAAATGAAATTTCAAAATACTAAGAAATACTTCCTGGAACAAGGGCCACACCCCAAAGCCCAAACACCTGAACCAGGAAGTGTTCCTCAGTAGCTGCCAGAGAATGAGAGAGATAGAGAGAAGGTGTGGCAGGCTCCTCTGATTGCAGATATCTGTAAGCCTTTGGAAATCAACACCCCTACCTAAAACGACATGGCAACCCAGGAAGGAGAGAAGGAGGTAGGGGGCAGGAAGAGAAAATTTAAATTTACTGAAAAGGATATTGAAATCCTCATGGATAGATGCTGCACTCACCATGACATGTTGTTTGGTAAGGCCTTCATGACTGTCCCAGAGCAGAGGCACAATAAAATAAAACGTGGACTGACAAGCAGGCAAAAATCAATGCTGTTGGGGTCACTTAGACGTCTGTGGAGGAAAGACGGAAGAGGTGGTATGACCTCAGGTCATGGACCAGGGGAAAGGTTGTCATGTACCTTGCAGAGAGCCATGTGGTAGTGGGTGTACCCTCTACAGTGCCCCCACCTACAGGCATAGAAACAATGATAGAGGGCATCATTGAGCCTGAGGAGTTACTGGATTTAGACACTTGGACACCTCAACTTCTGGACCCAACCCAAGTAAATGCTGCATGTATATTGTACTTTTAATGCAAATGGGTCTTCCACAGACACATGTTAAGGTAACACTTACTGCAGCCATACCAGTGCATCATATCATGGAACATGTACTACAAGACACCCAGTAAACTTTGTCAAAGTGTATTGTAACTAAAGCACAAAGGTATGATTAGTTGGCACCCAAACAGATAAAAAAGAAGTTCACTACTTTTTTTCTGCAACACAGGTGTATCTGGACAGCACACGAAGGGGTAGAGTCGGAGGCAATTGAGGCACCTCACATGAATGAGGAGGAACACCCAAATCAATTTCACATCACATACCATCCCCACCAGTGCTGTCTTTTCACCCCAGCCTGCATCACCAGAGGAGGATGAGGGCCATCCACAAACAAGTCATGCTAAGACTTCCATGTAAGCTGCAACTATTCGGGCATGGTTGGCAGCGATGTAGGGCACAACCTGTGCTGAAAACACTTCTGCAAATTTCAGAGGCATCAGAGGAAACACAGGTGTAAGTAGGGTTGGAAAAGTCCATGTTATGCATTCAATATCTGCAACATAAACAAATGAGATCATGAACAGGAGGTTGCAGAGCATGCATGACAGTACAGCAGTGGAATCTGAAAATGTTGCCAGACAAATGGCAGGGAACCAAACCCAATTGGACCACAAGATGGACAACATGACAGCTGCTCTTGTGTCTATAATTTTCAGGCACTGTCTCTGGTCAGACGCGCCAGGATCAATACAGGGCAGCCAAGATGGACAACCTAAGCCACTCTATCAGGCAACTGGCACATGCTACAGCAACCCTGTGCAGATGGACTGAAATAGGCCACTTTAGTGGTGATGTAACAAGGGGTGTGCAACAAATAACATCTGCTGTTGAGTCCATGCAGACTAACCCCTTTGCAGGGCTCACAGGCAGAGAAGGAGCTAATTGTGAGGACAGAGCTAGCATCAGCAGAGTCTCCACCTCAGATGCTAGGTCTTTGAGATGCAGCCCAGCACATGCTGCACCACAACAAGGAGGTAGCCCATCTGGCTGTAAGGGCAAGAAACATAGAGCTGACTATGCAGAGTTGTTTTCTCATATACGAATGTGTGGTTTGTATAACTCCAGACTACATACCTGACAATAAAGGTATTTTCATCTACATGCATCAACAGTATCTTGTGTTCCTTTAACATTCATACTGCATTATTATTGACAACTTACCTCTTAAAGTAATGTGTGGAAATGTTGTCCCTGTGCCTTCTCCCATCCACTGCTCTGCGCCCATCTCTCAGCTGCTGTTCTGGTGGCTCAGGATCTTTATCCCCTTAATCTGACTCAGGCAACTCGATATATAGACCTCGCCTGCTGACAGTATTGCGGAGGATTGCACCCACTGCTACTATCTTGCAAGCTATTTCGGGTGCATATTGTAATGCACCCCAACTCTTGTGCAGGCACCTGAAACGTGATTTCAGTAGGCCAAATGTCCACTCAATGTCACTCCTGGTGCAAAAATGTGCATTGTTAAATTGACACTCATTTTGGGAGGTGGGAGAAAGGTATGGTGTGAGGAACCATGAAGGTAGAGCACTGTCACATACAGACATAGGGCCTTATTAGAACTTAGCAGATGGAATACTCCGTCACAAATGTGATGGATATCCCATCTTCCATATTACAATCTCCATAGAACATACTGGGATCGTAATGCGGCAGACAGGATATCCATCAGGTTTCTGAGGGAGTATTCCCGTTCGCCAAGTTCTGTTTCAGGCCCTTAGTTGTGAGGCTACCTGGCATGTTGAATAGTTGAACTCACACACATATCTCTTAGCAAATGTATGTTCTGTACCTAATAGATAGTCATCATCAAATTCCCCTCTTTCCAGCCGTCTTTTCTGCTGCGTCTAAAAATGAAGGAGTCATGGGAGCTCCTGGATATTGCGACACAATATCAGTTGTGATACTGGTTGCATATCACCTAATTGTTAGGGAATGTGTATTTTTTCTGTTTCTGAAAATGTATTCCAGATGGGATGGACGACATATGGGTACGTGTGTAAAAGTTGCAATCCTGTAAAAATCTAAATAGGTACTATGCATTTCCTGGGCATTCCTGGGTAGAGGTATATGTGGGGGTGAATGTAGATCAGCCTGGCATCCAGGAATGCAAGGAAGAACTGCTAAAGTGCACTTTGTGACACTCCTTCTACTACAATCACTCCTTGGTAATTGCCAGGGGACAATAGGTGTAAAGAGCACAACACCTGTACATAAGTAGGGATTGCATTACTGCACATGCTCCTGCTTTCAAGATGTGGATGTAAGAGTGAAATTATCTCTAATATGACAGTACTACGTAGCCTTTGTGACCGTTGTGCAAGACACAAAATATTCAAATTTGTGGACAAATTTATGGACCCTAAACATAGACTATAACCTCAGACCGTATTCACACTGTTTATGAAATATCAATGGGGTGTGCTGTTCTTTTTTATAGATACACACTTTGATCACTATTATCACGTGTGTATCTCTCCCAGGAGAGCAAAGAGCACATTTGTTAACAATACACACTAAACCAATTTTAACATTTTTTAGGACTTTTTTCATTTGTGTAAATAAACAATGATTGAAAAATAGTGTTGATAATACATGTCTAAGGGCCACTGTCTCAAAATAGTACATAGAAATGATGGCAGCATGTAGATAATGAAGATTGAGTTGCTTACAAGATAATTGGAAATTGCCATTTTGCTGGTCATGAAATACACCAAACTTTGCCTGTCTGATTGGTAAAGAAAACATTACAAAGAAATGTATCTGAAAAATGGCTAAAGAACACATAATGCATATGCAATGCATACTATTTCCATAATTACAGCAGAGTTGATAATCATCCATTTTATGTTTCTAGTTTCCAATTTTAAACTTGTGTGGAGCATCATGCACCCAAAGGAGAGATGATAGGGTGCTGCAATAAAGGGGGCCTGATGAGTGGAAGGCTTAGAAATGTAAGGTGGTGCAGGGTGGTTTAGATGCTATCAGAATGGTGTGATTTGCAGATGTAAGGTTTCAAATTTGTGTGTAGGTTGATAGGATATCAAAAGCCATCAAGGAACCAGGTTGTGCATTAATTTTAGTGCAATTTATAGGCCTTTCCTGAGTTATCATTCCAGATGTATTGTCTTTTGCTTAACCCCTTCTAACCAGTAGTAAAGTGTCTGTGCCCCCCCTTCAAACTTGGCTGAATGGGCATATTCCTAATTGGTATATTTAACTTACCTAAAAGTTCCCAGTATATGGTGCAAAGTGTACCCAAGACTTGTAATTTCAATGTTACTAGTGGACTACAGCACCTGTTATGCCATCCAGTACAGGGACAGTGTAAAGGACGGCTTCATTCCTAAAAGTGGCAGTTTATGTACTGCAATTTGATCAGTGAAAATAAACCCTTTTCACAGTTCAAAACCTCTCTTTTTTATGTAACACTGTGAAAATCTGTTTAAATATTAAAGCCTGCTTGATTTCCATATAACACTTTGGGGCACACTTGAAAAGCAGAGAACAGGGTGCCAGGATAATTCTTGTATATCTACTGTCTGGTAGCTGAAGGGTCTGCTTTGTCCTTCCAGACTTCTGTCTCTGGGTTGCACATATAATACCTGAGGTGCACTAGAAATGAAGGGAAACATGATGCCAAAACAATTCTTGTGTTACTGCTGTTTGGTTGCTGGGAAACCCTATTTTTTCCCATACTTCTGGCTCTGGTTTATTGAGGTATAGTGGCTGCCGGATTCTTTTGGTTAGATATGAGAGGACACTAGGAATTACAAGAGTACACTCCCCACACATCAATCAATCAATCAATCAAAAAATTTGTATAGCGCGCTACTCACCCGGAGGGTCTCAAGGCGCTGGGGGGAGGGGGGACCGCTACTGCTCAAACAGCCAGGTCTTGAGTTGCTTCCTGAAGGAGAGGTGGTCGTGGGTCAGACGGAGGTGGATGGGGAGGGAGTTCCAAGTCTTGGCTGCCAGGTAGGAGAAGGATCTTCCTCCCATGGTGGCTTTTCTAATGCGTGGCACGGCGGCGAGGGCGTGGCTGGTCGATCGTAGCTGCGGGTGGGAGTGTAGAAGGTCAGGCGGTTGTTGAGGTACCTGGGGCCCAGGTCGTGGAGGGCCTTGTGTGCGTGGGTGAGGAGGCGGAACGTGATTCTCTTGCTGACGGGGAGCCAGTGCAAGTCTCTCAGGTGTCCGGAGATGTGGCTGTGTCGGGGGATGTCAAGGATGAGGCGTGCGGAGGCGTTCTGGATGCGTTGGAGTCTTTTCTGTAGTTTGACCGTGGTTCCGGTGTAGAGGGTGTTACCGTAGTCCAGTCGGCTGGTGACGAGTGCCTGGGTGACCGTCTTCCTGGTTTCGGTGGGGATCCATCGGAAGATCTTTCGGAGCATGCGTAGGATGTTGAGGCATGATGAAGAGACGGCGTTGACTTGTCTGGTCATCGAGAGGGAGGAATCCAGGATGAAGCCCAGGTTGCGTGCGTGGTCCGTAGGTTTGGGTGCGCTGCCCAGGGCAGGGGGCCACCAGGATTCGTCCCAGGCAGAGGGTGATGATCCAAGGATGAGGACTTCCGTCTTGTCTGAGTTCAGTTTCAGGCGGCTGTTCATCATCCACTCGGCTACGTCTTTCATCCCTTCGTGCAGGTTGGTTCTGGCGGTGGCTGGGTCGTTGGTGAGGTAGAGGATCAGCTGGGTGTCGTCAGCGTAGGAGATGATGTTGAGGTTGTGATGGCGTGCGATGGCTGCGAGGGGGCTCATGTAGACGTTGAAGAGGGTGGGGCTGAGTGATGATCCTTGTGGTACGCCGCAGATGACTTCGGTGGCCTCGGATCTGAACGGGGGGAGGCGGACTCTCTGGGTTCTTCCGGTGAGGAACGAGATGATCCACTCTAGAGCCTTCTCTTGAATTCCGATGTTTCTGAGGCGCTGCACTAGGGTGCGGTGGCAGACCGTGTCGAACGCTGCGGAGAGGTCCAGGAGGATGAGGGCCGCTGTTTCCCCGTTGTCGAGCAGGGCTCGGATGTCGTCAGTGGCTGCGATGAGGGCGGTCTCGGTGCTGTGGTTGACTCGGAAGCCGGACTGTGAGTGGTCGAGGGATCCATTAGTCTCGAGGAAGGCGGCCAGCAGTCTTCTCGATGACTTTGGCAGGAAACGGGAGGAGCGAGATGGGGCGGTAGTTCTTGAGGTCGGTGGGGTCTGCTGATGGTTTCTTCAGGAGGGCGCTGAGTTCGGCATGCTTCCAGCTCTCCGGGTAGGTGGCGGTGTTGAAGGAGCAATTGATGATGTCCCGGAGATGGGGTGCGATGACGGAGTCGGCCTTGTTGAACACGTGGTGGGGGCATGGGTCGGTTGGTGATCCGGAATGGATAGTGTTCATCGTATGGATGGTGTCTTCGGTGCTGACCGGGGTCCAGGCGCGGAGGGTGGTGTTGGGGGGCGTTGGTTTGGTGGTTGGGTGCGTGGTCTGTGCGCCGAAGCTGTTGTGTATGTCGGCGATCTTGCGGTGAAAGAACGAGGCGAGTGAGTCGCAGAGGTCTTGTGAGGGGGTGATGTCGTTGTTACCGGCGCTGGGGTTGGAGAGCTCTTTGACGATGCTGAAGAGTTCCTTGCTGTTGTGTGCGTTGTTGTCTAGTCGTTCTTTGAATGCTGTCTTCTTGGTGGTGTGGATCAGCTGGTGGTGTTTACGGGACGCGTACTTGAGGGCGGTCATGTTGTCTGTAGTCGGGTTTTTTCGCCAGGCTTTCTCGAGGGTGCGGCAGTTCTTCTTGGAGTTCTTGAGGTCGTTGTTGAACCAGGAGGCTTTCTTGCTGTTGGGCCTGATGGGATGGGTTTTCAGAGGTGCAAGGTTGTCAGCGCAGTTGGTGATCCACTGTGTAAGGTTGTTGGCTGCTTGGTTGGGGTCCGCTGAGCTGGCGGGAGGGTTCTGGCTCAGTGATGTGGAGAGCTGGTCGGTGGTGATCTTGTTCCAGCTCCTGCGGGGAGCCTGTTGTGGGTGGTGGTAAGTCGTGGTTTTTCTGAAGCTGAAGTAGACGCAGCTGTGGTCTGTCCAGTGGAGTCCGGTGGAGTGGCTGAAGGAGATGTACTTGCTGGAGGAGAAGACTGGGTCAAGCGTGTGTCCGGCGTAGTGGGTGGGTGTGTTCACCAGTTGCTTGAGTCCGAGGTTGGCGAGGTTGTCCAGCAGGGTGGTGGTGTTGTTGTCGTTGTTGTTCTCCAGGTTGAAGTTGAGGTCCCCTAGGAGGATGTAGTCGGCGGAGGAGAGGGCGTGAGGGCTGATGAAGTCTGCGATGTCTTCGCTGAATTGTGTGCGGGGTCCTGGGGGTCTATAGATGAGGGTGCCTCTGAGTGTGGTCTTGGGGTCGGTGTGAATCTGGAAGTGGAGATGTTCGGCAGCTGTGAGGGTGTCGCCGGAGTTGGTCGTGATGCGGATGGTGTTCTTGTGGACAATGGCGATGCCTCCTCCTGTCTGGTTGATGCGGTCCCTCTGGGTGATCTTGTATCCGTCCGGGATGGCGATGGCGATGTCGGGCGCTGAGGAGGCGTTCATCCAGGTTTCTGTGAGGAAGGCGACATCTGGAGATGTGGTGTCGAGCAGATTCCAGAGTTCCACGGCGTGTCTGTGGATGGAGCGGGTGTTAAGCAGGATGCACTTCAGGTGGTTGCTGTTGGTGCTTGGTATGGCGGGCGCGGTGCGGGTCTGGATGCAGGAGATCTTGCAGGATTGGCAGGTGAAGGGTCCGTGGGTGCGTCTTGGGGCGGCACGGCAGCACCCGGAGATCCGGCCGGTGTTGAGTGCGATGAGGGTGGCGGCTTCGTAGGTCCGGCGGGTAGGCTCGCAGCGGCGGGGGCCAGGGGGTCTGGCGCTGGGCGCGGTCCAGGCGCGGACGGGCGCAGACGGGCTTGCCTTTGGCGTGCCTTCGGCGCGCCAGCGGCGCACCCGCTGCGCGGCCTCCATATGAGGGGAAGAGGGAGGGAGGAGCAGCTGGGAGGTGGGAGCGGGGCGGCCAATGGGGAGCAAGGGGCGGAGCTACCGGAGTGTAGCGGCGGGAAACAAACGGGCGGCGATGGGGTGACGCGACGAGGCTGGAAGAGAAAAGAACACAGTAAGGGCAAAAAGGTAAAAACAATACAATACAGTGGAACAATACCAGGGGCACAGGCACTCGGGGTACAGAAGAAAGAGCGGACACAGGCACTCAGGCACAACGAAGAGGACGCTGGTGCTAGGTCACTGGAGGCGGGAAAAGGCAGTCAGGGCACAGGAGCACAGGGCACAGGAGCGAGAGCGGTCACACTGGAGGCTGTGAGGCGGTGAGGGGAGCGACCTGCCTGAGAACCAGGGTCAGAGGTCGCTCTCTCTATCGCTGCGCGGCCTCCATATGAGGGGAAGAGGGAGGGAGGAGCAGCTGGGAGGTGGGAGCGGGGCGCCAATGGGGAGCAAGGGGGCGGAGCTACCGGAGTGTAGCGGCGGGAAACAAACGGGCGGCGATGGGGTGACGCGACGAGGCTGGAAGAGAAAAGAACACAGTAAGGGCAAAAAGGTAAAAACAATACAATACAGTGGAACAATACCAGGGGCACAGGCACTCGGGGTACAGAAGAAAGAGCGGACACAGGCACTCGGGCACAACGAAGAGGACGCTGGCGCTAGGTCACTGAAGGCGGGAAAAGGCAGTCAGGGCACAGGAGCACAGGGCACAGGAGCGAGAGCGGTCACACTGGAGGCTGTGAGGCGGTGAGGGGAGCGACCTGCCTGAGAACCAGGGTCAGAGGTCGCTCTCTCTATCGCTGCGCGGCCTCCATATGAGGGGAAGAGGGAGGGAGGAGCAGCTGGGAGGTGGGAGCGGGGCGGCCAATGGGGAGCAAGGGGGCGGAGCTACCGGAGTGTAGCGGCGGGAAACAAACGGGCGGCGATGGGGTGACGCGACGAGGCTGGAAGAGAAAAGAACACAGTAAGGGCAAAAAGGTAAAAACAATACAATACAGTGGAACAATACCAGGGGCACAGGCACTCGGGGTACAGAAGAAAGAGCGGACACAGGCACTCGGGCACAACGAAGAGGACGCTGGCGCTAGGTCACTGGAGGCGGGAAAAGGCAGTCCGGGCACAGGAGCACAGGGCACAGGAGCGAGAGCGGTCACACTGGAGGCTGTGAGGCGGTGAGGGGAGCGACCTGCCTGAGAACCAGGGTCAGAGGTCGCTCTCTCTATCGCTGCGCGGCCTCCATATGAGGGGAAGAGGGAGGGAGGAGCAGCTGGGAGGTGGGAGCAGAGCGGCCAATGGGGAGCAAGGGGGCGGAGCTACCGGATTGTAGCGGCGGGAAACAAACGGGCGGCGATGGGGTGACGCGACGAGGCTGGAAGAGAAAAGAACACAGTAAGGGCAAAAAGGTAAAAACAATACAATACAGTGGAACAATACCAGGGGCACAGGCACTCGGGTACAGAAGAAAGAGCGGACACAGGCACTCGGGCACAACGAAGAGGACGCTGGCGCTAGGTCACTGGAGGCGGGAAAAGGCAGTCCGGGCACAGGAGCACAGGGCACAGGAGCGAGAGCGGTCACACTGGAGGCGGTGAGGGGAGCGACCTGCCTGAGAACCAGGGTCAGAGGTCGCTCTCTCTATCGCTGCACGGCCTCCATATGAGGGGAAGAGGGAGGGAGGAGCAGCTGGGAGGTGGGAGTGGGGCGGCCAATGGGGAGCAAGGGGGCGGAGCTACCGGAGTGTAGCGGCGGGAAACAAACGGGCGGCGATGGGGTGACGCGACGAGGCTGGAAGAGAAAAGAACACAGTAAGGGCAAAAAGGTAAAAACAATACAATACAGTGGAACAATACCAGGGGCACAGGCACTCGGGGTACAGAAGAAAGAGCGGACACAGGCACTCGGGCACAACGAAGAGGACGCTGGCGCTAGGTCACTGGAGGCGGGAAAAGGCAGTCAGGGCACAGGAGCACAGGGCACAGGAGCGAGAGCGGTCACACTGGAGGCTGTGAAGCGGTGAGGGGAGCGACCTGCCTGAGAACCAGGGTCAGAGGTCGCTCTCTCTATCGCTGCACGGCCTCCATATGAGGGGAAGAGGGAGGGAGGAGCAGCTGGGAGGTGGGAGCGGGGCGGCCAATGGGGAGCAAGGGGGCGGAGCTACCGGAGTGTAGCGGCGGGAAACAAACGGGCGGCGATGGGGTGACGCGACGAGGCTGGAAGAGAAAAGAACTCAGTAAGGGCAAAAAGGTAAAAACAATACAATACAGTGGAACAATACCAGGGGCACAGGCACTCGGGGTACAGAAGAAAGAGCGGACACAGGCACTCGGGCACAACGAAGAGGACGCTGGCGCTAGGTCACTGGAGGCGGGAAAAGGCAGTCAGGGCACAGGAGCACAGGGCACAGGAGCGAGAGCGGTCACACTGGAGGCTGTGAGGCGGTGAGGGGAGCGACCTGCCTGAGAACCAGGGTCAGAGGTGGCTCTCTCTATCGCTGCGCGGCCTCCATATGAGGGGAAGAGGGAGGGAGGAGCAGCTGGGAGGTGGGAGCGGGGCGGCCAATGGGGAGCAAGGGGGCGGAGCTACCGGAGTGTAGCGGCGGGAAACAAACGGGCGGCGATGGGGTGACGCGACGAGGCTGGAAGAGAAAAGAACACAGTAAGGGCAAAAAGGTAAAAACAATACAATACAGTGGAACAATACCAGGGGCACAGGCACTCGGGGTACAGAAGAAAGAGCGGACACAGGCACTCGGGCACAACGAAGAGGACGCTGGCGCTAGGTCACTGGAGGCGGGAAAAGGCAGTCAGGGCACAGGAGCACAGGGCACAGGAGCGAGAGCGGTCACACTGGAGGCTGTGAGGCGGTGAGGGGAGCGACCTGCCTGAGAACCAGGGTCAGAGAATCCCAGCCCTCAGACCCCAAGTTTAATGTGGCAGAAGATTTTCACCATATTGAAAATGTTTAAATTGGATATGCCAGACATAAATGTGGCATCTCTAGGTACCCATTTCATAACACTAATGAACCTCATAAAGATCAGAAGAAGACTGAATGCTTTGAACGTAACTTGGGACAAGCTGTGAAGGACTGTGTCTGCTCTCTTGTAGGCAGGACAAAAAAGTGGACCTGAAGAGTCATAAGGCTGACTTGTTCAAGCAACATGTATACGACAATCTATAGGAGGTCTTTTTTGCAACTGTCCAGCTGATCAGTGGGAACTGGACCTTAACTCGACCCTGCTGTTGGCCTCTGTCTGACAAAATGTGAGTCTGTAGGTGCCTCCCCTCTAGTCAGGCTAAGTCACACACAATCCAAATTACCCTGTGCCCACCCTCTGGTAGCTTGGCACAGAGCAGTCAGGCTTAACTTAGATGGCAATGTGTAAAGCATTTGTGCAATAAATCATGCAGTAACACAGTATAGCACCACAAAAATACACTACACAGTGTTTAAAAAAATATATATTTATCTGATAAGATGCAGGTCCTTCCTTTTGCCTACACAGTACCCTGCCCTTTGGGTTACCTAGGGCATACCTTGGGGGTGACTTATATGTAGAAAAAGGGACGTTTTATGCTTGGCAAGTACTTTTAAATGCCAAGTTGAATTGGCAGTGAAACTGCACACACAGGCCTTGCAGAGACAGGCCTGAGACATTAGTGCTGCAGCCCACTAGTAGCATTTAATTTACAGGCCCTGGGCACATGTAGTGCACTTGACTAGGGACTTACAAGTAAATTAAATAAGCCAATTGGGTATGAGCCAATGTCACCAATTTTTAAGGAGAGAGCATATGCACTTTAGCACTGATTAGCAGTGGCAAAGTGCGCAGAGTCCGAAAGCCAGCAAAAATTTGGTCAGAAAAAGAGAAGGAGGAAGGCAAAAAGTCTGGGGATGACCCTGCAAAAAGGCCATTTCCAACAACAAGGATAAACCTGGTTGGAGGAGTTGGAAAGTGCTCCATCACTGTCAGCATCAAGTTGCGCCTGGGTCTGGTCTACTATGGCCATTGACTATCATTGACAATTTATGCTTCTTGTTGCTATTCCTGCTTCATATTAAAAAAATTCTTATCTCCTGTTATTGATTGAATTTTTGTTGTTTTGATGTGAATGTGTTTATTAAATTGTACTTTCTTTTTCTAATTAAGTTTGAGGTTTTATGTTTTTGCTTGTCAAGTTTATTGTTCTTTTGGTACAGCATAAATATTTTACACATGGACCTAACTTACCCCGTCTGCTCTGTGTCTCAGCTACCAGGGGGTTGAGCTCAAGTTAATTTAGTAACTTTTCTGGTTTTTCTTGTCAAGAGATGTAATTATTACTTGGGGAGGATATTCACCCTCTTAAAATAATAATCCACTTTCTTACAGAAGATAGCAAAGTCGAAAACATTTCAGACAGGTGGGTAGTAGCAATTATAGTTAAACCTCACAATCCCATCACAGTAGTAAACTCTTTTGAAATTCAGTAAATTTATGTGTGTTTTGTCAGAGTTACCTGGTTATCTAGATCCAACAGAAGCAATGTTAGAATCTACACTTCCCTGAATCTTCCAGTGACCATACCACAGATATATTTTGGAAAGCAGTAGACATGGGAAAGAAGAATGGGGTGAGTGAGAGAGAAAGAGAGAGCGAGAGAAAGAAAGAGAGACACTGGATTCCAGACATTCTGACGCCCCTTACTGCTTGACTCAACCTGCAACAAGAAACATCTCTTTTACCATTTTGTCATTTGCACTACAGTTCACTATTTATACTTTGACATATAATGTACCCTATGATTCACTCTCTATGGTCAGTGAAAACCATGATTTCCTAGAGCTGAAAAGTAGGATAAAGCTTAGCATAAGATATACCTGATATGCATGCTTATTGGTGAATCGCCATGAAAGATTAGGTGATCCCATTGCAGCATCATCTTGGCGCCATCATTGGATTATCAGGTTTGGAACTGTGTTGCCATCTTATCAGATCTTGCCACATCATACTTCAACTTTTAGAATCGCATTCCATATCTGTTTTACTGACATCATTTATTGGCTTGCGCCAATCTGAGAGGTTTTTAGCATTTGAGTTTATCTACTTTTTATATATCTCCCTTTTAGCTACAAGCATGAGATAGAACAACAATATCTTTTACAGGAGTAGAAAGGATTCATTCTGTGAGGACTTGTTCCCAAAATTATTAAAGTATGGCTTACCTTAACATCTTGTGTAAATATAGCTGGTGGGATTTTGTTCACATCTTTTCAGAAGTTTCTTTACTCTGTTCAATCAACAAATGTGTGTGTATCATTTTCATCTTTCAGGTTCCCTCTTTTACATTTTAGAACTTTTTTCAAGAAATGTGCCAGACTGTATGGTGCCCAGTAAATTCTGTGAAGGTAAAAATATGGTTCCTCCTTAGGGCAGCAGATTTTGCACTTGTATAAAGCAAACTCAATGAGATTTGCTACAAGTATCTTAGCTCTGGCATCGGCAAGTGTCCTTCCCATATACTATATGGCTCCATCCGCTTCACATTCTCTGATTTGACTAGCTCACAGTTCCAGATTTTAACTTTTTCTTTGGTAGTGAATTTTCTGTATTAATACTTCATACTCCCATTTCTTAAATTCAGTCTACTTTTGTGCTCCCGTTGTATGATGGAACCACGCATGCGGCAACCATGCATGCCTGAACAACACGTTGGGAACAACGACCGCGTTGCTTCCACGTATGCCTTTACCACGCATGCCGTTACAATGATTTTTCATTGTAAAGGGATGAATAGTGAAGCATGTGTGGAAATGGCATGAGTGGTTGTTGCATGCCATCCCCCATCCTAAAAACAGAAGTACCCCGATCCCCTCACCCTTAAAAACTACCACGATAACCCCACCCACCCTCAGCCCTAAAACTGACTCCACCCCAAAAAATAAATCAACCCAATACCTAAAAACAAAATTAGCCTGACCAGCCCCTAAAAACAAAAGTACCCTGACCCCCACCTTTAAAAGCTAACCCTGAGCTCTAAAACCGACTCCCCCAAAAATAAAACTACCCAACCTCTAAAAACAAAATTGCCCCGTATCCCCACCCTGCCCTGAAAACCGGACCGCCCGCCTGCCCTGCATACAAAATTACCCCAACCCACCACCCTCACCCCTAAAAACATGACCCCCATCAGCCCTGAAAACAAAACTACCCCGACCCCCACCTCTAATAACCCGCCGACCCTAAATACAGAATTACCCCACCACCCCGCCCTAAAAACCTGACTTCCACAGCCCTGAATACAAAATTACCCCAACCCCAATCCCTGCCCCTAAAAACCTGACCCCCCACCTGTCCTGAATACAAACTTAGCCCAAGTCCCACCTCTGCCCCTAAAAACAAAATAACCCTTATCCCCACCCCGCCCTAAAAAACATAGTACCAACCTGCTCACCCGTGCCCCTTAAAATAACCTAACCACCCCAACCCCTTCACCCCCAGCCCCACCCCTCAAATCTACCCCCAACCCTGCCCCACCCCCACTTACTTGACCGCATCCTCTCCTCATGGATCTTGCTTTTTCTCTGCCTTAACCAAGCATGTGTGTTCTTCAGCACATGCTTGGTTAAGGCAGAGGAAAAGGCCTGCATTGTTCAGGCAAGCGCTGCTCCGCTTGCGGGAACAATGCAAGTGTGGTTCGGGATGCGTTGTTCCAGATCTTTCCCTTGTGCTCCCCACCAGAAATGGAGCTGTAGGTGAATTTGGAAAGCTTGTTGTTTTTTTCTGTATTACATCCTAACTGAACAAGTTCATCTCGTCTGGTAAGTCTCCCCAGGTTTTTGTCCCTGCAATTTCTAGTGGCAAGGTGTGTTTCTCCATCAAACATGCAGGTGTTCCTAAAGAACTCCATACTGGGGCTAAGTATGAAAAGTAAAGTAAGCCTTGTATTTTCCTTATATTTATCCCTGTGCTTAGACTTTCAAACACACTTTTTAAAAGAATTTTGAGGCTCCAAGTTTGTACAGAATTTGTTCTTGTACCAAGTTTCTCAACATGGCACTGTATATTTTTCCTCTCTTTATGTTGTAAAAATGTGTTATTTGTATGTATTATTTTTAGATTGACATGCATGGCAGTAAGGTGGAAATTCTGGAAACTCTAACCCCACCCTTTTTAGTTTTTTCCTCAGCTTGTACCAAACCAGCACTGCACCTTTTAAGAACAATATAAAACAAGTTATTTCCTCCTGAATGTTTGAGATATTAAATATGGAAAGGGAATGGGGATAGAATCAAACAGTTAAATTTGGGAAGGCAAATCATTTGAATCAGGTCTTCGGTACCTAAGATTGTTAATAGTAGCGTATCCCATGTTCTTCTTTAATTTGTCTACATTTTCTGTTATTAAAATCCCCAGGTATCTTATTGTTTTTTTTAGATTATTATTGCCATATCCTTTTTCCCATGTCATCCCCACTGGTTTTTCAGTATTAATTGAGTAACCTGCGGCATTCCCAAATTCTTCTGCCAGCACCTCTGCCTTTTCATTGAGTGTGCTACATCAGGTCTATATATATAAAAGTGTAATCTGTGTATAACGCTAGTTTAGTGTCAAAATCTAGTGATTTAAAAGGGGTGTTTTTATCACTTCTGATTAACTGGGCAAATGGCACAAAGTTGATTAGAGATCCATTCAAAGGCCCACGTGCCTGTGGCGCTTTGTACAATGATTTCAATGTATTTATTGTTAGTATGCTTCTTGCATACTCCAAATGTGGGTCATTTATGATACCTTTCAAAGTACTACTTATGATCAAATGAATTGATCCCATTTCAAAAACCAACCAGCTACACAATTATCAGAAGGAGAGAAATAATTATTCAAAAGAGTCAAATATGATATAGAACGAAAATAGTGGATACCTCAATAATGTATTAGGTACAGCTTCGATAAAAGGCAGATGATAAGAATAAGTAGAAATTACTATTCCCTCAGGTATTGGCAGAAAGCAATGAGACTGACAAAAGATTTTGTGTTATCACAATTAACAGACATGCACCAAAAATGAGCTCATTTTTGATCAAGCACCATACAATACTTGGGAGAGACATTTGCCTTGGTAAATTGATGAGTATTAGGCCATCTATTATTTGTAAAAAGGCTGTTTCCTCAACAGACATGGTGGTAACAGTAATTTGAATAGAAAACAAAAATTATGATGGCTACACTCAAAGAAAGATTTATCAAATGTGGGAACTGCAAGACCTGCAAGGGAAACAGAAATCTATTGCAGTACAAGTTACCTACAGGAGAGCAAAAGCTTGATTAAGAAATGTGCAACTTGTTCCTCAACATATTGGGTGCATCTCCTAGAATGTCATAGTCAATTTTGTTATGTATGCAGTACTATATGTCTGGTCTGTAAGAGAGTTCTGGAATATTTGAGGGCTATGATAAATATTGATCTATCCTATCTAGTTGTGAGACTATTACGGCCGTAGCTATGGGGTTATACAATTTTTTTCTAATTTACATGATTGCAAGATCTAACGGAGGAGAAAATTGAGAAAATATTTTGCGTAGGATTGAATATTGATGAAGATTTAGCAACAGACATTGGCTGAAGTAACTTTGTGATTTATTTGATGAATGAACACAACTGTAGGAACAGTACAAAAGACTACTGTGAATTACAGTGTTTCATGAATTAACAAAAGGACTATGTACGGTTTGATGGATGATGATGAACTTGCGTTATAATTTGACTTTTTATGAAGTTTGCCTGCCACCTCTCAGGTTGTTGTTTTTAATCATTGATGTGACAGAATAAAATGTATACTTTGGAATCCGTGAATGGATATAGACAGTATATTTTTCCCCCCTATTTCTTACTATTTTACATTTATGTGTTGTCTATATACTTAAGAAATGGTGTATATATTTTTTGAATCGTGGTCACTGAGGCATCATGTATCTCATATTAATCTATTGGTATCATGAGAAGATCATACTACATAGGTGTATTATGCCTTTAGGGGCTATGATTGAAGGTACATTGTCAGTATACATTGTCAGTGTTATGACTTTACCCACTGATACTTATTCCAGTTGGGAGATTCCTAAAATGATGCAATAATGGAGCCCACTCTGATATATATATATATATATATATATATATATATATATATATATAACCGAGTTGCAGTTGCCACTAGGAAGTTATAGTTATGACCATGTTTCCATAGAAAAAGCATTTTCTGTCTTGCCTATATCTTTGGCGCCATTTGACAAATCTTCCCAAATTTTTTTTTTACAAACGTTCAGTGATTCTTGTTGCGGACCAAACATTTTGGGGTGATCTGTAAAGCGGGCCAAGAAAAAGGGGGTGTCAAAAAATTGAGTTTCCCATATTAATACGCATAGGGCTTTTAGAGACAACTACAGCTTAAACTGCTGGAATTACACCAAATTTGGCTGAGAGCTAGCTTTCAGTATGCAGATTGTGCTTTCACTTATTTGGTGTAAATCCATTTTGTACTTTTTAAGAAATTAAAGGGGAAACAAATTTGTATTTCTCTGGCCAAGGCACCTTTGGAATTATTTCACAAACATTTTGTGAAAATTCACAAATTTTCGCGAATGAGCATGCAAAAAGAAGTGCTGTAATTGGCTAACTGCAACCTGACTTGAAAGTTACAGTCGTCATTTTATTTCATGGGACACGGTCCACGGGGTTGAAAATCCTGACAGAAAGTGGCATAAGGGGTCAGGATGAAGGTACCCCGACCCCAGGGGTGTGATATAGGTGTGTTTTAGGAGAAAATCATGGGTTTCAAATAATTTTGCATCCCCATGCATGATATTACAAAAATTTTGCAAATTTTCATGAATTTCTGCAAATTATTCACAAGATATTCTCAAATATGAAAACATTTGAAAGAAGAGCCACAGGTCTCATTCATACACTAAGGGGGTCATTACGACCCTGGCGGTCGGCGTTAATTAGTAAGTCTGCCAACAGGCATATTATGACATTGACGGGTTGGCTGAAGCCAACCCGTCAATGAACCACTCCGACCGCCACGGCAGTAACAGCCACTGGGCTTTAAAAATCCATCTCCAGCCCGGTGGCCGTCATTGTTCTGCCTGTGGGATTATGACCCCACCTACCTCCATGGTTTCCGGGGTGTTCATAATGCCATGAAAACCATGGTGGTAGGCCATGCCAGTGACAGGGAATTCCTTCCCTATCACTGATAGGGGTCTCCCCCTCCCTCTCCAGTTAAACCCCCCCACCCCGCTACCTCTCCAAAGCCCCACCACTCGCCCTACATTCACACCCCCTTCACACACACACACACACACACACACACATGCATACACACACCCATTCCCACATGCTTCCATGCATGCATACATCCATCCGCACACACTTTCAAACATACACGCAGACACGCATTCACATAACACAACATGCACGCATTCACACCTCCATACATGCACACACGCATTCAACATGCAACACACACCCGCATCCATGCACACACAAACATTCACACACCCCCACACACACCCACACAATACCCCAACCCCTGTTGAAGACCCGACTTACCTGTGTTCTGGGTGTCCTCCGGCAGGAGACGGGGCGCTGCTTCCACAAGCAGCGCCTGCTGGCAGAACACCGCCAGGCTGTATTATTGTTCATAATACAGCTGGCGGCGGTCTACTAGTGTGCACTGCTGGTGGCAGCAGCGCCACCTTACTGCCATCCGCCGGCATGGCGACAGCCGGATTTCTGCCATCCTTGTGGTGGAAATCAGCTGTGGTCATAATACAGTGGATGGCTGGTAGCCATGGCGACAGCCTTTTGGCGGCCGTCGCCACGGCGGTAGGCGTTTTTTTGTCATAATGAGTGCCTACGTCATTCACTCATACATAGACTCAGAGACTTATACTCCCACTCACACACCCACTCAGGCACTCATGCACCTACTTAGACCCACTCGGACTCACACACTAACTTTCACACTGACTCGAACACTCACACACCCACTCACAGATCCACTGACAGAGACAGGCCCAGTGGCCAACCTGCACTGCGTATGTTAAAAAACCATAGACATTCCTTGAAAAAAGCAACGATTACAACAACATTATAGTTAAGTTCTGAATTTACTCGTGCAAAACCATAGAAATTCAACAGCTATAGTTGGAGTTCGTTCAAGAAACTATAACTCGTGCCCTAAGGTAACTATAACTCATGCCTTTACAATGCACAGGTAATTACTCCACATATTATATCATTGATGAGATCTTGTATGGCATCTTTGATATTATCACTGCAACATTTGCAATAAAGGTATCAATATGAAAACTGCGCATGGCAAGGGTTCGAGTTATATTTATATGGTTTTGAATGAGTAAAGTCAGAACCTAACTATGGCATCCCTGTAACCTTTGTTTTTTCAAGGAATATGAAATGTTATAGTTAGGTGACTTTGTAAGTATCAATATTAACGTTTTGAACTAAACATCATTGATGTCATGAATGATGTCATAGAACATGCAATGAATGATGTCATCAGTGAGGTCATAAGCAGTGCATAGTAAAACTGCGTAATTCTTTAAACGTTAATGTGGTCCAATGAGGCCAAAATCCTAGCGCCATATTTACAAAGTGTCACAATGCATGCATTGCACCACTTTATAACCCTTTGTGCTACAATATGCCTGCACCAGGAACAATGTATGCAAAGGTTGCCTTCCCCCATTAGGGGGCCTCGAAAAAATTGAGCAAAGAAATCTAAGAGATTTCATTGTGTCTTTTTGTATGGCACTTTTAAAGCCTGCTCAGAGCAGACATTAAAAGGGGGCTTCCATTATTTATAATGGCCCCAATGTACTCTGCAGGAGTAGCGCCAATATTTTGACACTACTCCTGCAGAATACATTAATAGCATCATGAAAAATTACGCTATTGCCCAACCTTGCACCATGGTGAGCTGTAGCGCCCACATGGTGTTGGTAGGGGCGCACTAAGGGGCGTAATGAAAGTGGTTCTGGACTTTGTGCAGCAACACTTTCCATAAATCTGCCCTTAAGTGCCAGATGTAGCAAAAGATTTTGCATTCATAAACAGTGTCAATTGCAAAAATAGGCCTTTTGTGAATGCAAAATCCCCTTTCACAGTGTAAGAAAGGCATTTGTAGGCCAATTTTAGGAAATCACAAAAATAGCGATTCCCTAAAATTGTGACTTCATTTTGCAAATCACTAATTGTGATTCGCAAATAGGTAATCACAAAACAATGTATGAAGCATTTGCAAATTGCGAATGGTCGCAAAATGGGGACTTTGCATGTGCAATTTACCACCAAATCAAATCAGGTGGTAAACAGGTGCAACCTATAAAAAAGAGGCCCAGAGTGCATCAGCCCCTTTCAGCAATGGCTGCACTCTACGTCATGGTGAGAAGGATGAGGATCCTGGCAGGTTTGAGGAGAGGGAGGAGGAGACAGGAGCCCATTTTTATAGTGCACCTAACATTGTTTGACCAACACATTGTTTGACCAAACAGAGGAGGAGATTTATGAGAAGGATAGGTTGAATTCTGCTATGATATTAGTCCTAATAGCACATTTGCAACCATAATTGCAGTGACACACACAAAGAACCAATCCAATACACACTCATGTACAGGTGTTCTACCTCCTGCACCTCTTAGGCTCAGGAAGCTATCAGGGGTAATAGCAGAAGTTAGAGGTGTGCCTCAAAGTGTGCTCTCACGCTTCTTCCATGCATTCCTGAATGAAATATTAACTAAAATCAATGAGCACAACAAATTCCCCAACACCACACATGACTTGCAGCTCACAAAAATAAAATTCTTTCAGGTAGTTAAATTCCCACACGCCATTGGCTGCATTGATGGGACACATGTCACAAACTGTCCACCATCTGACAATAAGTATATATACAGAAATAGGAAATGAACATGAACATGAACGTACAGGCCATCTGCAGTGTCTCGCACATCATCAACGATTTAGTGGCCAGATTATCTGGTAGCACACATGACTTCTATCTAACCAGGCATAGTGGAAGCTACACTCGGCTACTTGGTGGGGAGTTTCAAAAAGGATACCTACTTGATAATTCAACAAAGAACAATGTAGCATAGTGTACAGGTGATGCTAGCAATGACCATGACTCAATATTCACTTCTGTCATTGTAGGGGACATGGCATACGCAGGGCGGTCCTTCATCCTCACACCACATCTCAAACCAGCTACATCAAGTGAACTGTTTTACATGCTGCACATAGAAGGATGAAAAGTGTTATTGAGAGAACCTTTGGCCTGCTGAAGAGTTGCTTTCGATGCCTGCATAAAAGTGGCAGAGCACTACAATACAGTCCTGACACCTGCTGCAAGATTGTGGCTACATGTGCTATGTTGTACAACATTGCAACATCGAGAGGCATACCACTGGAACCCTCAGATACAGAGTCTGATGAGGGTGATGATCCATTACCACCCCATCACCCAGCAGATGGATCAAGAGCAGAAGAAAGCAGACAAAGACGTGCAGAAGTTATGTAGGATTGTTTTAAGTAATGCAGAGGCCATGTATTATTCCTTATAACTACATGTATAACATTTATTGCCCTAACTTCAAGTCAAATATGTGGGAATACAACAAAGGTGGTCCAAAAGCACTATCTGTACTTAAATCAAATGCTTCACCATAAACATCTTATAAGTAGTGCAATGTCACAAAGCAATAATGCCTGGAACATATCCCCATTATCTTTTGTGTCCACGTACTGCACTGGAATGGTCAGTGGGCTCAGAGGCAACTCTTGTTGAGGCTTCTGAGACAGCACTGTGTCTGGAACTGCGATTCCTATTCTCCAACACAGGGGCAGTCACACTACTGAGGCTAGAGAGCACCTCATTAACCCCACCACCTAGGTCACTGTTCTGGGCTGCCTGAATGTTTTCCAGTGCATTGGGAACCTGCACCAATCCCCATGCAACATCTCCACTGCAATGTACCATTTCCACTTGCATGCCCATGGCATGTCGTGACAGCAAACCTGCATTTGTAAGGTGACGGACAGATCTGCTAAGCCCATCCAATCTACCCATCAATTGGTGATGACGCCTACAGTGGGTGGCATGGTCTTGTTGCATTACTGTGCAGAGTTCATTAACAGCATTCATCATCTCCTTTAAATTGTCTGCTGTTGACTTCTGTCCTTCCAATACTGTTGCATTCAGCTGGCACATGTTTTAATTGAGAGCCACCAACTGTCTGTGTAAAGATCTCATGTGCTTACATTGTAGGCGCTGCACCTTTAACATTAATGCCTCTAGATCTCCAAACATAAATGGGCCCTCACCTTCCTCTGAGCTCTGCCTGATATCTGCTCGGCATCTCTCAGGGAGTATATTGACACTGGAAGAGACTGATGTCTGTGGGTGCATCTATCCTCTTAAGATGGTGTATGCACATCTTCTATCAAGTCATCCAACTCCACATTAAACTTAGGAAGTGGTTTCACTGTGTGGGTTGTGCAGGTATTATGAACACAACGTTTTTGACCTCAGATCATGGCTGACTTTCCTCATTCCCTCCCAGTTTCTGTTTCTGTTGCATGTGGTGCAGGGACATCTGCAACATCAATGAGCAGTATTTCAGTTACAAAATACTTTTGCATGTCTCAGTTCACAGTTTCCTTTTAAACAGTTTCCCTGACTTAGGGCCATATTTATACTTTTTGACGCAAAACTGCATCAAAAAGTTTAATGCCGGCTAACGCTATTTCTTAGCGCTACCCGGGTGTCAAATTTATATTTTGATGCTCCTTGGCACAAACCACGGATTAGAGTCATTTTTTTTTTATCAAACCATTGTGCCACGTCGTAAAGAAAAACTGCGTTAATGCGGCGAAAATTACTTTAATCTGGTTTACGACATCGCAAATCTGGTATGCGCCTTTTTTTGACGCAATAGTATCAAAAAGCAGCGCAAACACAGCAAAATGTGCAAAGGAGCCCCAAAATGGATCCCTGAAGCCATGAGAGACCCAAGGAAGACTACAACCAACCAGGAACCAGCCAGAAGGACCCACACAAGACCCAGGAGAGGGAGAAGAACAAAAGGAAGTGCTGGTTCAGTGCAGAGGAGCAGGAAATACTGGTGAAAGAAGTGACGGAACACCAGCATCAACTTTTTGTCACCTCTAAATTGCCAATTGGGAAAAGAGGGGCAATTTGGCAACAAATTGTCAATAAGATCAACAGTGTGGTAGAGGTACGGAGAACAGTCACTGAGTGCAAGAAACGTTGGCATGACTGTAAGCGCAGGACCAAGGAAAAGATGGCAAAGAACAGGAAGGCAGCACCGCAGACTGGAGGTGGGAGTCCAGCACCACAGGAGGACCTGGACCACATGAAGGAGATTGTGGCAGCCATCATCCCAGAGGAGATCGTCACAGAGATTCAAGGACAGGACAGCACAGACTACCAGGAAACCACACAGATGCAGGGTAAGTTGCATGGGGGACAAAAATGCCTAAATGTTATCTGCAAGCAGGGGGAGGTACATACCTACTACACAATGCATGTCAGCCATGATAATCAGGTAGTGGAAAGGGCAAAGGGGCACGGCACGGGTGCATGGGCTGTGCATGGGAAACCTGGGCCACAGCACAACACTACACCAACAAACTTTGCATGGGGGTACTCTGCCATGCCAAGGCTGTTGGAAAGGCAAAGGCAGTCCAGGAGGGTATGGTACAACGTAAAACTTGCCTGCTGTCACACGACAGCTGGTATTGTCGCAACATGAACTAGGGCTCAATTTCCAGTCTCAGGCCATATCCAAAAGTAGTATTTACCATTGACAACAGTTGCCACTACCACCTGTGCTATGTGTGCAGGTCAAGTAGCCAATGGCAGTTATGTGCCCATGGATCAAACACACCCAAAATAGAGGGTTCAGGATGACGACGTTACCAACCCCCTGTAACTACTAACAATGTGCAAGTTCTGTCAAATGCTCATGTCTATAAGCGCTATAAACATCAGGTATTGCCAGTAACATTATGAGGTACATACTTATGCTGCACATTTCAGGGTCTACCCTGTGCCTGTGATGCAATAGTTGCAATGCCACCATGCAACATCTCAAGTGTCATAGTGCTAAGACAACAGCAATGAGTGAGATGACATATGTGTCTAGCTAGTGAACCACACCCGCACAGTCATTAGAGGAAATGGATCATCAGTGCAATCCAATGTAGCACACATTCCCCAACATCAACAGTACACACTACCAATGCTGACACCTTTACCGTTCCATGCCAATGCTATACATAGTATATGCTAGGTCTCAGCAACATATAGGTGGATGTGAAATATCTGAGACTGGGTCAGTTCCAGATTGTTAAGTGTGGTGCAAGTGCCATCGGAACACCCACAGCCAGTGCAAGGCCGCACCATGATAATGGAAGTAGACGGAGGGTTGAGTAGCACAAGAAGGTGGCACATAGAATTTGGACAGAACCTACACCTAGAGGATGTGACATAGACAATTCCTCAAACTGCCCACACTACATGTGACATGCAGGTGGGGCATAGGCCTGGGAGACTGCTAATCTTAATGACAGGAACAATGAACAGGAACCAAGGTCACAATGTTCAACTAATAGGAAGTCAGGAAAGCCACATTACAAATGCCACAACACAGACACACTAATTGTACAATAGCTCATGAGCTGACAAACATTAGCCAGCAGACCCGCCAAGATGTCCTTGGAACCCTCCAGACCCCACTTTCAGTCGCAAGGAGGAGCACAGAAGTAGTAGCCATCACAGAGGACCCACCCCAATAGTACGACCTGTCAGCTCCAACCCAGCTGAGGACTCTCAGGACACTGGTACCACCTTTGAGAGGACTGTAGTTGGAGTACAGCGGGAGCTGGCCAAGGAGGTGTGGGTGGGGATGCAAAATATGGCAGCCAGCCTTGAGGGGGTGCGTTTGTGCATGATGTTATCCGCAGAACAGGCAGCAGCCATGCAAGTTCTAACATCCATCCTGCAAGGACTACAACAAAGTGTAAGGGAATTCACCACTGAAGTGAGGGAGTTGCCACAACACCAGGCACCCCGAACCATTCACTGTGTGCACGAATGCAATCATGACCCCCCTCAGGGCCAAACTGGCTGCCTACCACAGTGATGTAGCTGCTATACTCAAGAACCAACAGCTCCTCCTTGCTGCAGTAATGCCCTTAATAGACCCACAGTTGGCAGCTACCAGGATTTCTGACTCCACGTCTTCAAACACTGAAGAGTGTGTTGCCCCTTCAAACCCACTACCACCAAGGGCAGAGGAGACGACAGGCCAAACTGGCTGCCTACCACAGTGATGTAGCTGCTATACTCAAGAACCAACAGCTCCTCCTTGCTGCAGTAATGCCCTTAATAGACCCACAGTTGGCAGCTACCAGGATTTCTGACTCCACGTCTTCAAACACTGAACAGTGTGTTGCCCCTTCAAACCCACTACCACCAAGGGCAGAGGAGACGACACACACATCAGAAGATGAAGACGTGGAACAGATCACCTTCACCCGTAGGAGTACCCGTTAGCACAAGTCAATGCCACATGGGCACTGATATCCTAGGTCCTGTGCTTGTTAACATGCAAGTCTTGCAACAGTTGGTCATATGCACTGTTCTCCAGCACACTGTTTACCTTGACACTATGCTCTGTGATTGTCTCTCCCTACTTCATTGGCAATTCATGTTCCTCTGCACTGTATGACACTTCACCTCAGCATGTCCAATGACATGTCCCATTGCACTTATGTAGCATCACAATAGAAGGCGTCACACTAATGAACTCACAATCCTAGACTATGAAATCATTGCACAACAGCACTTTCAAATAAATAGCACTTACAAAACCACTTTGTCTCTGTGTAATGTGACACATCAACTGTGTAGGAGATTAGTGATGTATGCCACATGTCAATCGCCATAGAATGTCAATACAACTGCGTTGAAAGATTGTGGGCTGATAACTATGCACTGGGGTCTGGATAGTATTATCATCTGCGCTTCCTGAGGATTATTTCTGAAGTAAATTGAAAACTAACAGTATAATGCTGTGTTGAACTGAAAAAGTCAGCTTCAAGGTATCCATAAGCTGAAAATCAATGTGTCCAACATTCCATTCAAGACAATCTTTATGTATGTGACATCTGACTATACATTTTCATCACACACCATACAGCAGGAATGGATGTGTACGAGTGTATGGACAATTATGTAACCTGGGAGTACAATGTAAGAAATGATAGGTATGAGTTATGTATACAATACATAAGATTATAACATCATTCAACTTATCAGGGTTCGCATGAACATCAGGCTGCAGGCAGACGTACCACAGTGCCCAAGATTCGAAATCAGGTCTCAAACAATGACAGATTTGAAAACACATCCAAACTTAACAACACATTGGGAACCATAGTAACCTTGAGTGGTGGGTGCAATGGATGGCAGATGCATTGAGAAGTAGCTTTGGTGTAGCTGCCAATGTGACTGCACATTAGGAATTGCGAATAACCATGTCAATAATGGGATTTGGATGCAGGATGGAACACAAATGCAAATACTAATTGACACTGTTCACCCTTGCCAAGGCCCTGATCCCAAAGCATATGACACATACTGTAAAGGAGTACCTAAATATTTATTTAACAGTAAAAAAGGGTAATAAAACGAGGAGAAACACCTTAACTAACCTAACCTATCCTAACTACACCATTACCCACAACTGGCCCTAACTACCCTAATCTAAACTTACCTATCACATTTAACTAAACACTCTAAACCAATGGTTCCCAACCTTTTGATTTCTGTGGACCCCCACTTTAACATTAATGGAACCCAGGAACCCCCACTGAATCATCATTGGAATCCAGGGACCCCCGCCTGAGTCATTACTGGAAGCTGGGTACGTCATTTGTCAATATTTGTTATATTTTTTAATTTTCCAGGCTCTCGCGGACCCCCTGAGAAGCTTTTGCGGACTCCCAGGGGTCCTCGGACCACAGGCTGGGAACCACTGCTCTAAACATCAACCCCCCTTATATAACGGACACATGTAGGACAACATATACTAACCTAAACACATGGGCCCATATTTATACTTTTTTACCACCGCGTTGGCGCCGCTTTTTGATGCACAAACGGTGCAAACTTACAAAATACAATAGTATTTTGCAAGTCTGTGCCACTTTTGCGTCAAAAAGCGGCACAAACGTGGTGCTAAAAAAGTATAAATCTGGGCCATACTATCTTATCCTAAACAAATATATATTTTTTTGGTATTTTTTTTTTTTATATATATTTTTTTTATTTTTTATTTTTTTATACACACAAACCCCAACATCATCCCCCACCCACCCACAAAAAAACACATGTAATACTATAACCCCATTCATCCCCAAACCACTTATACTAACTAAACTAACAGCCTACTCTAACCTAACACTGAGCCCCCTAAACCCACTAAAGATCAGAACCAGGAAAGAGGATGGAGGGGAGGGAATCATGGCTGAGGGTCCAAAAGTTACACATTTGCCCTCTGCAGGATCTTCTTTATACCCTGCAGTCTCCTGCTATTGCGGGACACCTTCTGCTGCAGCCTGAATTATCCTGCGCAACATCCGTTGCATGTCACATCTCATAGACTGAAATTCGGCATTGTCTTTCACTGCAGCTGGGGTTGTCTGTGTGCCACTAGTGGATGGTACTGCTGGTGCCGTGCTTGGAGGGGGAGGTGCAGGAGCTGCTGTCTGTGGGCCTGGAGCTGATGAGGTTGACGGACCTGCAACAGTGGCTGTCATCCTTTGTGGGACTGTGGTCTGAGTGGTTGTGTTGGTGATGGTGGCTGTTGTGGGCAAGGATGGCCCCCCTTGGACAAATGCCCTTTAGACCACTGTGGCTCTCTCATGGCGATAACGCTGTGCCATATTGCGGAACCCAGACTCCACATCTAGTATGTGGCAGTAACGCTTTGCCCGCCTCTGGAATTCCCTGATCTCATGGGCATTCATGTTGGCAGCTGTAAAAATAGAGAAAGCCAAACATTAGTGACATCATTGTGTGATACATCTACAGATGATATTCTAGTACTTCCTCAAAATTAGTTGAAACAGTCCAAATCACAGTACAGATCATAGAATGTCCCTGAGGAATGACAGGCCAACACAGCCTACACATCTACTATCTTAACAGCACAGCAATGCTCAAAAAGGTGTGTGCCTACTTAAATGATCTGTGCATCTTTGTACTGCCATTAGTCACATAACAAATGCTACAAGACCTCCACATGTGATATGCCAGTTAATGACTATCTTCTGGATGACAATCAAGACCCACAAGATCTGTGTTTTGTTAATGGAATTTCCTGGACGAAATGCAGTTGCTAATCATGAGGGGGTATCTTAGGTTGGGACAAATGAATGTTGGAATTACATGTCTGTCTTCTACACTAGGATTCTCACACCTAGGTACACATATTTCATAACCCTAACCCTGTGCCTCAGGGGGTGATGGACATTCAATACATACTTTCAAACATCAAGGACAGCCAGGAAGCTTTGAACAGCTGTCCATGGGTTTAATCAGTCCACCACAGGCAAGGAGGGTTGCCAACTAGGATTGACTCAAACAATGGACAATCACATCCAAATTTATGTTCCTAATTGCGGACAATTGTCAACATCATTTGATCTCACTAATACTTTTCCAAAAACAAGCACATAGATACAAGCACCCATCTGGGCTTGAGCTGCATGCACACTAATGGCATTCTACTCAAGTGTCACATAAACGTAGCACAACATGTGGAGCTAGATGCTGCTAGGAAGTCAAATATACAGTCCTACATGTTCATTAGTTAATAGGGAGGCTCAAGTCCGTGGGTAATACTTCGGCATCACTGGTCTGTGTGAATCAGGGTATGACTTGCTGACTAAATCAGGAAAATGGCCACCTCCAAATTTATCAATGGCATAAATGTAGCAACAAATATCACCCTGTTCACCTGCCCATGCCTATAGCACAGCACTAGAATCTCAAAATATGACTCTCCGCCACTGATTGTCCAACTCAAACATGGAACAAAATGTCAAACTCCAGTCAAGTCACATATCAGATCATGTGCGAGCACATCATACCTTGTAATGTGTCCAACACACTGGAGTCAATCACACAACAGTTGCAAACACAAAACAGAACTAACATATCAACACTTACTGAATATGTCTGGGTCCGCAAATTCAGCCACTTCTCCAATTGTGTAGGGGGCTGGTCCACCTGTAAAACATGGAAGGGTGAAATGTGCTCAATGTCTGCTCACTGTACAAAACTTGGAACAACAAATCACTGTGTGTGACATTTTATATGATAGAGCAGGACCTCAGGCATGTACACTCCCAAACAGACAGACTACTGCGAACATGTATTGACCTTGTCACTCCAGTGATTGATAGACACACATATGCACACATGCATTGGCCCTAACAATCATGTGGTGCCAAACATAATTACTCAATTTTGAGCAGAATTATTTCTAGAGGGTACTCCATTCTTCATTTGTTGTTATGAGAGACATGCAAAGCCATGGCGGACGCGAGCTGAAGAAGCTCTGCGTCTCGCTCGGCTTATCTGACACCGCACGAGGGTCCGGAGGCCAGTGGCGCTTGGCCAGAGACAGTGCTGGGTGGCGTAGGGGCCCGAGCTGCTGCGGGACCAGGCGCCGGCTCTTTGGAGTGGCGCAGAGTGAATTCAGGCCCACGTGGGTCCGCGGCCCACCAAGCTCTGGCGGGCGCGGACGTGCCGCGGCTTGAGTGAGCGCTGCGTTGGGGCCTGGTCATGAGAGCTCGCTTGAGGAGGGCCCCCAAGGAGATGGTGCCCCATCGGGGGTGAAGAAGAACCCAAGGCTTGAGGAGCGCGCGGTTGGGGGCGTCGGCCTCCCGCACAGAGTGCTCAGGTGCTGCGGGGTAGGGCCGGGCACGCTGACCACGCAGCCTGGCTTGCTGTCCTGTTCCCGCCTCAGATATTTGTCTGGGGCCCTGGAGGCCTGAAATTGAAGCCCAGTGACCAGGTGGCAGGGGGTGAGGAGAAGGAACCGGAGCAACCGAGGGCTGGGCTGCTCATGTTGCCGCACGGCGCTGGCCTTGGCGTGCAGGCAAGCGGGCCCAGCCCGGTTCAAAGACCTGGTGAAGTGCTGCTCTGATTGACGTTGGAGGTGGCTGGGTGGCAGATATGTTGCCGGGCCCGAAGTTCGCGGTGGGGAGTCGTTCTCCCTGGGTATCTGGTGCCGAGGAGCCAAGCCAGTGTGATAGCTAACGGTGTGGAGCTGAATGTCGCCCTGGAGGGCCCATTTTGCTGCAGGAATGTTGTATTGCTTGCAGTGGTCTCCTGTCCTAATATTTCTGCACAAGAGAAGCACGCTGCAGGATTCCAGACTACCGGAGCTGGTGGTGCGCTGGCTGGTAAGCAGAGGGGCATTGGCTGGAACCTGCAGTGGCCTTGATAATGGCGTAGATAATGGCGGGCGGGCCGTCTTCGCTCTGGCACTGGAACTGGGAGGTCGCAAGACGCTACAGCGCAAGACAGTTAAAAGATGGGTGCTGTGTTGGCTGCAGTGGAATGCATTGGTGACTCGTTGGAGCGGGCTCACACATCCTTGGAAGCTAAGACCGACAAGGTAGCTAGTGACCTTGTCCTGCTGCACGCTGATCATCGCAAGCTGGTGGATAAAACAGGGACGATAGAGGCGCGAGTGGATGAGCTGACGCTGGTGGCGTCCCGCTTGGAGTCTGCGGTGGGGGATGCTCTGACACATGTGGCAGAGCTGGAGCGTCGAGTGGAAGATGTGGAGGGCTGTACCAGGAGAAATAACATACGTGTGGTTGGATTACCAGAAGGAGCAGAGGGTCGAGATGTGGTGGCATTCACAGAGAACTGGCTTTGGGGGCTGGTACACTAACCCCATTTTTTCGGTGGAGCGGGCTCATCGAATCTCCACGCGGCCAAGGCCTCCGGGAAGTGGCCCTCGTCCTTTTATAATCTGCTTACTCCACTATGCGGATCACAATGTCATACTCAAAACTGTGAGATCCTCCCTGCCGCCTTGAGTGGACGATGCGCAAATCATGTTGTTTCCGGTCTATACTCTGGCGGCGCAAAAGGACAGGGACTCCTACATGCCAGTGAAGCGTAGACTCTGAGCTCTGGGCCTGGAGGCCTGGAGTACTCTCTACTATTCCCCCCAAACTCCGCATTGTGGCTAAGAATAAGTTGCATTTCTTACCACCCCTGAAGCGGTGTGGGAGTGGTTGGAGTCAACGGGCCGCCCTTCAGACCGGGCACTGGAGAGACACCCGCCCGCATTGAAGAGAAAAAGCTATCAGGCAAGGCGTGGCCGTAAGGGTGGTGGTTCGACCGCAGAGGCTGCGACTCATGCTCCTGACGTGGAACAGATTATGCAGGAGCGGCGTGAGGCGAATATACGCGGCTGCGGCCATTGGTGCCTCTCCGGCAGCCTCCCAGCGACTGGCTGGCCACGCCGGATAGGCTCTCGGAGTTGAGCTTTCCAGGGTGCCCATCTGTGACACCAGCCACTGTGGATGAACTTTTCTAGGCCCTGCTCGGGGCCGATTTGGCTGGCCCGGCAAAGCTATAACTATCTGCTTGGAGTAATGGGCTGCCTGAACAACAAAGAGGATATGTTGCTTAGCATGTACTGATGGTTGGCCTAGTTGCCAGGCATGGGAAATTCTCCTGTATAGGCTGAGCAGGCTGTTGCTGCTACTGTGGCTGTCTCCATTTACTGTTTATGACTGCAGCCAGCCGCTGGCCCATCCCCCTCTGTTATCCAATATGGCCAGGCTGACTGGCTTAGTGAGAGTTTGCTTCCTTGTGTGATTTGGCCTACCCCACTCTCCTGCTAATGGAGAATCAGAATGTGTGATTACGATGTTGCATGTTCAAGTTGTTGGGTTTGGGCGGAGACCGGTTGTTTATCTGCTCTGATGGTATTGGTTCTGTTCTGTTTATGCTGGAGGCTATATACAGCGCGTCTGGCTGGGTGCTGGGTATCTGCTACTACGAGCGAGGCACTACGCTTGAGGGCGGGATGGGTGGGGGCGTTAGTACCGGACGGATGATGTCATGAATCCGTATATCGCGATCACTTGGAAAGTGCACAGCATACATACGCCTAAGCGCTGGTATTCTATATATTCATATCTTAAAAGGCACTCAGCCCAGATCGCTTTGTTGCCGGAGACCCATTTGGCGCTCTCAGAGCTTCCTCGCTTGCCGCGGCGCTGGAGAGGGCAACTGTATGCAACGGGTCACTCCACTTACGCCAGGGGTGCCCTGATCTGGATTAGGGCGGGTGTCCTCTTTATAGCAGAGGAACAGGTCATCGACTCGCAAGGGAGATTTGCCCTGGTCCGGGGAAGGCTTGCAGGCAGGGCCATAGTATTGGGCTCTATCTATGCCCCAAATATAGATCAGGCCTCCTTTCTGCATACTTTGTCCCACCACCTGGCAGGTTGGGGTGACTACCCTTGGTTAATAGGAGGGGACTATAACAGTGTGCTAGATGTTGACTTAGATCATTCCTTCCCCCCATTGCTTACGTTCCCCGGCTGGGGAAGCCACGCATGAGTTGGCGAATTGGACGCAACAACAGTGGCAACTGATAGATGTATGGCGGCAGCGGCTTGCTGCAGACAGAGTTTACTCGTATTATTCTGCCCCGCACTCCCTGAATGTGCGCCTGGACAGGATGCTTTGCACGCAGAATTTAGCCTCTGCGGTCGTAGGCATAGATTACCTGGGGAGCAAGCACTCAGATCACAAACCGCAGATTATGCGTCTGGGTTGGGATTTTTCCCCCGGCTGTCCCTACCTGGAAACATAGGCCTGAGCTCTTGGAGGATGCCACTTTTAAGGCGTCACTGGACGCGGCGATCCCTGAGTTGTTTTAGCATAATGACGGTACTGCCTCCACAGGCTTGCTGGAGTGGGATGTCTTTAAGGTCTTCATCCGAGGTCACTGTCTGGGGACTCAGTGGAATTTGCGCCGCTCAATTGAGCGTGACCTGACTCGTATAGAGTGAGACTCGCTGCGTCCAGAGAGGGAAGCTGTTAGGAACTCCGCGGAGGAGATGTTGTTGTCCAAGGCCAGTGCCGAACGTTTGTCACTGCTTGAGCGTCTGCGCTGTCTGAATTATGCTGCACACTCAGCGAGAACACATGCCTCAGCAGATAAGTCGGGCAGGCTTTTGGCCTGGCTGGTTAGACACGAAGGCGATCATAGCCCGGTTATGGAGATCCGATCAGAGACTGGTGGTCTGTTGCATACACCTGGGGAAATACATTCTGCGTTTACACAGCACTACCAGGCACTGTATGCCTCAAGGGAGTGGTCTTCTAATGAGTTTCTTGTCGGTGTGGAACTCCCATGTCTGACGGAGGACCGGGTAAGGGCACTAGAGGAGCCTCTTGATCTCGTTGAGATACAGGCCAGTATTCGTGAGCTGGCGTCTGGCAAGACGCCGGGTCCGGATGGTCTTCCGACTGACTTTTACAAAGCATTTACTTCAATTCTGGCACCCAAGTTGCTCCGTGTTTATGAGGAGGCAGTACGGAGGGGATGTTTGAAGAAATCCCAGACAGAGGCTCTGCTGGTCTCCCTTCCCAAGCCTGGTAAGGACCCGGTGGAGTTGGGTTCGTACCGGCTGCTAGCGATGCTCAATACAGACTATAAAATACTGGCCAAAGTGCTAGCAATGCGTCTTGAACCATAAACGCAGGATCTGGGACACCCGGATCAGAATGGGTTTGTGCCGGCAAGAGATATGCCACACAATATCAGGCGGCTGTTTTGTGTCATGCACTATGCAAAACGGGACTGGCCACAGGCGGGATGTCTTGGCCTTGACCTGGAGAAGGCCTTTGATTCCCCAGAGTGGCCCTATCTATTCAGGGTCTTGCAGCGGTTTGGCATTGGGCCCCACTTCATTCGGATGGTTAAGTTACTATACGCTAAACCTCAGGTCCAGGTTAAGCTGGGGGGTATTGTATCAGAGTCAGTCAATGTGTGCAGAGGTACGAGGCAAGGCTGCCCCTTTTCCCCGTTGCTTTTTTCTCTTACCATAGAGCTACTGGCAGTGGCTCTGTGCGATCAGGGGACTGGCTGGGGTATTACCCTGGGGGACGGCCTGCACGTGGCTTTGTTGTATGCAGATGACCTTTTGTTGTATTTCAGGGATATTACGCAAATCCCTTCAGAGGTTGGGACACTGTTGCA
Organism: Pleurodeles waltl; assembly: GCF_031143425.1. Taxonomy (NCBI): domain Eukaryota; kingdom Metazoa; phylum Chordata; class Amphibia; order Caudata; family Salamandridae; genus Pleurodeles; species Pleurodeles waltl. The sequence goes on along the minus strand of NC_090436.1, from coordinate 720,333,411 downwards.
GCGATTTGCTTCATTATCTGGACTCAAGGTCAATTGGTCGAAATCATGCCTCTTCCCCTTTTACCCTACGCTGCCAAACCCAGAGCTTTGTCTTGCTGGGAGTATTGTCCCATGGCAGCCGCAAGTGTTCAGGTACCTAGGCATCAGTATTCATCACCGGGAGGGAGACCTATATGATGGGAACCTTAAGAGAGCAGTGACTTCGATCAAATCCCAGATGGCTTTCTGGCAGACGCTGCTGCTGTCGGTGGCAGGTAGGATAGCGCATCTGAAAATAATAGTCTTGCAGTGACTATTATATTACTTCTCGAACCTCCCACACTATATCCCCCCCAGTTTCTTTAGGAGTCTGGAGTCTACGGTGAGGGAATTAATTTGGAGTGGAGGCCGATGCAGGGGCGCGCTGAAAAAACTGTACTTGCCGCTGGAGAGAGGTGGCCTGGCGGTTCCTAATTTAGAGCACTATTACCTGGCCTCTCAGCTCCAATGGGTGTCCAAATGGCTGGCGGGCCTTCATCTCACAGATATGGCAACCACGGGGGGCCCTAGTGCAGGTGTTTCACTTATTTCACCCACTCGCGCGCGTGACATTGCCGGAGCAACTATTCCTTAAGGTGGCTTGTAGCTGTTATCGTAGGTCATTGCGCCTCAATGGGGGGGTGGTCCCATTTGCTCCAGCCCTGGCGTTGTTGGGTACTCCACGCGGCCCTAAGATTACATCGGGCTCTGAGTTACGTGTGTGGCATGCAGCGGAGTTATATACATTGGGTGACCTTTATGATGATATTAAGCTAATTCCGTTCCTCACACTGGTTCAGTAGTCAGGGCTGCCTGCAGGACAGTTTATGTTATATAACTCGTTGTTGAGGTCTTTGGCGTCCAGGTGGAGTGACGTATCAGTGGCTCCTCCCACGCATTTGCTGATATAGTATATACAGGTGATGGGGCAGTGGCGGCACCTGATTAGATGGTTCACAGATGCGCTGCACGTGCACATAGCCCTAGAATGCAATGCGCTGCGCGCAGCCAAGGATAGGGATGCGACCACCTCAGTCACAGATGCGCAGTGAAAATCTCTGGCCACATTATTATACCCCGCAACTCCAGATTTCGCCTGATCCAATTTTACATCATTCACAGAGCCTACCTCACTCCTGTGCGAGTGAACAGATACTTTGCTTGTCAAGATGCAGCTTGCCCCCGCTTTTCTTATATAGATGCAGATATGATACACATACTGTGTATCATGTGAAGCATCTTTGTGCTGGTTCTGGAGGGCGGTGGTGGGCTGCCTATCGGAATGCATGTTGAGTCCAGTTTCATTCACTTGGGAAGCATGGGTATTGGGCCTTTTTCCCAGGGGCGAGAGGCATAGGGCTGTGGCGCGATTTATGGACCTGGGCCTGATAACAGCTAAACGGTTAAGCTATACGCTTGCCAGCAAAAAACGAACAAGCATATGTATGAACAAACTAATCCTCAGGACTGATTTGCAGAGATATGGAATTTTTTGTTGTTCCTTTAATGACTTGCAGACTTCAAGCCTCTCATATATGAATCCTCTCTATGAGTCTTGCATGTCGGCTAATTCTGTGCTATGTGAGCTTGGGCAACCTGTGGCTCAATAAGCTAACTGGAGTTTCAGTTATACATTGTGTTGACGCTTGCCTTCTCCGGATGTGCGTATTCAAGGACTTTGTAATCACGCAAATTTGTTATCCTAAAGTTGCTGAAAGTCAAATGTTATAATATGCAGAAAAATAATAATAAACAGATTTATGAGAAAAAAAAATGAGAGACATGCAAAGCCACATTCCTGGTGTACTGCCATACCAGCCACTCAGGTATTGTGGCTTGTGCATCAAGGGACAATGAGTTACTGTGTCATGCTCATGTGGGTTGAGTTTAGTTCAGGGAATTATTGTGTTTTCTATGGTCCATTATATGCGTGCCTGTGTTGTATGTAGGTTACATATGCCACATTGGCAGTGTACCCAGAACCGTATATGACCCCTATGACACCATGATGGCAGGGATCCTGTGTGTTACTTGATGACAATGTTACGATAAACATGGATTGGCCATTTATCTAAATGAAAACAACATAGAAATATATGCTGACAGTGTCTAATTTGATCATCCGTGACAGAATGCATGGGCACAGGTGTAGTCATTACACCTGAAATGTGTTACTCAGGGCTCTGTGTACCTATATCAGGTATTGTAGACCACAGTTAGCCACATTCATTATCTTAAATTTGCAAAGTTGGGTGATCAGTAGTTATACAATGAACTGACACTGTCCCCTAATTGTAACATGGTTTAGCAAATGTCCTACTTTGGCAATCTTGATGAGGTAGGTCTCAATTTGTATGCACCTTGGGAATTGCAGCACTCACAGGAATTCTGGTCTGCTGATCTTAGCATACACCCATGTCTGTGATAGCCTTCATACTGAAAAGTTACCAATTGTAAATATGCTGCACTAGATCAGCAGGGGTGTACCAAACATAAACTAGAAATCTATTTTGTCACTTTAAATGTACTGTATGATAGAAGCAGTCAGGGGTCCCTTGCACAACATCATGCAAATAAATCATTTGTGAGCATGCGTTCACAAAGTTCAGGGATCCCATGATGACCCATTAACTTATGAAAATTGCTTGGCTATAAAGTGACACAGATGGCAAATGCATCAGCTCTGTACCAGCAAATGTGCCCAAGGTAAAATAAAACACACAGGAACAATGATGAACTTAGGGCCAGATCTTTTTTTTTTTATGTGTAGCATTTGCTTTATTTTTTTACACTGCAGCTATGTAAAGTAGCACAAAACATTTAGATATTATCAAGTGTGCATTACTTTGGCATCCATTATTAATTTAAATACTGCACAAACGAAGTCAAAATATCAGCCTAAGATTTTACCAGAGCTTAGGAAGATCTTTGTAGGTATGGCCATGAATACAGTTCAGACATGTATTCAAAACAATTGGGGACTATGGCGGTCATTCTGACCGCGGCGGGCGGCGGTCGCCGCACGCCATGTGGTCACTGCCGAATGACCGCACCGCGGTCAAAAGACCGCGGCGGCCATTCTGGCTTTCCCGCTGGGCCGGCGGGCGCCCGCCAAAGGAGCGCCCTCCGGCCCAGCGGGAAAGACCCTGCAACGAGGAAGCCGGCTCCGAATGGAGCCGGCGGAGTTGGAGGGGTGCGACGGGTGCAGTAGCACCCGTCACGATTTTCACTGTCTGCTAAGCAGACAGTGCAAATCTTTGTGGGGCCCTGTTAGGGGGCCCCTACACTGCCCATGCCAGTGGCATGGGCAGTGCAGGGGCCCCCAGGGGCCCCACGACACCCGTTCCCGCCATCCTGGTTCTGGCGGTGTAAACCGCCAGAAACAGGGTGGCGGGAAGGAGGTCGGAATCCCCATGGTGGCGGGAGGATTCCCTGGGCCAGGGGAAAACCGGCGGGAAACCGCCGGTTCCCCTTTTCTGACCGCGGCTTTACCGCCGCGGTAAGAATAGCCCAGGAAGCACCGCCAGCCTGTTGGCGGTGCTTCCGCTGCCCTCCGCCCTGGCGGTTTCAAACCGCCAGGGTTGGAATGAGGGCCTATATTTGTTCCTTGCATTAGGATGTGAAATACATCTCATTCCTGGTACACTCACAGGCTATGAATAATACTTTTGTTTGTGCCTCATTACTATCATCTATTGACGTCAAAGCGGCACTAATTTACAAGATCAAGTTGTCTTTTGTAAGTTTGTGCAGCTTTTGCATCAACAAATGATGGTAATGCGTAGCAAATATTGTATAAATCAGGGCTACTGTATGTTCAACTTGCATTTCACATGTCCACAAACATTGCATGAGCTTGTCACAAAATCTGCTACTGTCACTACAGAGCATTTTACTGTACACATTAGTCTGATTTGTATTCACCAACAGGGCCACCAATCACCACACCCAGGTGGTCCAGCAGGGCTTGCTCTCTGGCCACAAGGTCCGCCCAGCGATGTTTAAGTTGGTGGTCGTCGCGCTGGCTGTTGAACACTCTCTTTAGGTGGAACAGCACCTTGGACCACCTGAACCTCCTCACCTCGGTGTAATACCCCTGTATCGCCCTGCCATAAGCCTTTAACATCAGGGGGAGGAAGTGGCACATCAGCCAAATGAAAGCCCCCCGCTCCTCCTCACCCATTCTCCCCAGACGTGGACTCCCCAACATCACAAAAATAATAGGGATAGGAAAGGGAAAAGATGGAAATACAGGTAAAGGAGGTATGAAAAGGAAACTTAAAGAACCCACAAACAGCCCAACAATACCCCAACTAACAATACCCACTACACACTCCCAACAGTACAAAGACAAATTTAAGCACAAAAAGTGACAAAAACACACTTACACTGATTTACAGAGACAATTACAACAGATGACAATTGAAATGGCACACAGGAGACAAACGCACAATTTTGACAGACACAACTCTCTACAAAGCCACACAGTCTAGAAGAATCACAGACTGCAGAGTGAAAGTGAAAGTACACCCACTGTACCATTTCTGTAAACAGGATACCCTTCTTACATCACTTCTTGTCTCAAATGCGGTGCGTTTTTATTATGATGCGTCAAATTTCATGACGCTTACATGCTTTGTGTTAATATTTTTTGATGCATATGCTTAAAAATTCCCCCGCATTCAAGGATCAATGGGGGTGATTCTGACCCCGGCGGTCTAGGGTCGGCGGGAGCACCGCCAACAGGCTGGCGGTGCCCCGCAGGGCATTCTGACCGCGGCGGTTTGGCTGCGGTCAGAAGAGGAAAACCGGCGGTCTCCCGCCTGTTTTCCGCTGCCCTTCTGAATCCTCCATGGCAGCGCAGCTCGCTGCGCCGCCATGGGGATTCAGACACCCCATACCGCCATCCTGTTCCTGGCGGTTCGCCCGCCAGGAACAGGATGGCGGTATGGGGTGTCGTGGGGCCCCTGGGGCCCCTGCAGTGCCCATGCCAATGGCATGGGCACTGCAGGGGCCCCCGTAAGCAGGCCCCACTTTGAATTTCACTGTCTGCATTGCAGACAGTGAAATTTGCGACGGGTGCAACTGCACCCGTCGCACCTTCCCACTCCGCCGGCTCCATTCGGAGCCGGCTTCCTCATGGGAAGGGTGTTTCCCACTGGGCTGGCGGGCGGCCTTTTGGCGGTCGCCCGCCAGCCCAGTGGGAAACCCAGAATCACCGCAGCGGTCTTATGACCGCGGAGCGGTGTTCTGGAGGGGGGAACTCTGGCGGGTGGCCCCCGCCGCCCGTCAGAGTTAGAATGACCCCCAATATATTTTTCATGGATAACCGATTTCATGGGGTGTAGTGTTGGAATTAACGCTAGGGACCAATCGATGTATAATGGCTGTGAGCGTCATTTTTTAACGCATATGCGGCATATTTTGACGCATATGCATCTTGTTTGATGCTTTTGCGTCAAAATATCTGTCTTTAACTGTGTTTGTGTCATTTTTCTAATTTTTAACATACATGAAGGCTATAACTATACAAAGATAGGCTGTTAGGGCCTGCTGTGTGTGTTATAGTGTTTGGGCACATGTGGCAGACCACACTACTGCAGACCATAATACTCATGTTGTTGTGTCGGTTTAGCACTCTTAACTGACACAACAGCAACCAAAACATTTGGTATTAAAATTCGTATTCCCTAGTTTGAGCAGGTGGTGCATCAATAGAGGATAGAAGGCTAGGCAACTTAAAAAATTCACTCATGGCCTGTGTGTTTATGTCTGTGAATTGGCTATTTCAATTTTTGTTGGGCCTCTGTGTAAACGTCACAAGACATGTTTTGCATAATGTGCTTGTATGCATGTGTTGTAATTGTGGATGACCATCAGATGCCATTCATTGAGTTACATCATTCATGATATGTGTTTGTCATATCTATTGCGTCTTATGCTGTGTGAACTTCCCTGACTTTGGGGACAAACTATACAGAGGATAGATAGAGGACGGTTGATAATGGCAATGTTACAACTGTAAGTCATCACATGTAATGGAATGTTGGATACCACTTCGTGGTCACTTGTGTGTATACTACCCTTGAGTCAGGCATTTGAACATGCTAGGTAGGTACAGTGTTTGTGACACAGAGTCCCAAATCTAATCCCAAAAAGTTATGGTACACCACAGTTTGAGTCATGTAAATGACCTATATTTCTCCTGTGGCTGTGGAGGACCAGCAGACCATGCTGCATGTGTTCACATATTTCCAGTGGTTCTGTGCACAAAGGTGTCCAGTTCAAGTTTGTGGCCATCTGTACCATGTGTCAGTATTGGCCTCCATGTTGTCACAGTTACGTGCAGATCTAGTCATGAGTCTGTGGAGCCATTCCCTGAATTAACAGAGTATCCTTCAAAGCAGATTTGAACTAAAGCCAAAGAACAACTAACAACACACATGTGGATAGTCCAGCTATGGCACTGCAGAACTCTAATAAGGCTGACGACAGGGCAACCTTGTGTGCTTAAAAATGTTATGGATCAGTAATAGGAAACAGGCAGCTTTCATGACAACATTTGTACACAGGGTGGCCTCTAAAATTCCCACTGCAACAGGGAACATCAGTGGCTCTTTGCTGATTAATCTCACAGCTAGTAACCACGCAAGCACCATCAAAAGGTGCCGGCAGAAGTGAATCTGTGTGTGGACCATCAGGGCTCAAACATGTTTTGTCCTTACATACACATTAGCAAAACTTGTTTGTTTTGCTGGAGGCCCGTACCAAATCCATGCATACAGCCATAGCACACTGTCACTGTTTGGCACTAATGAATACATGCAAAACCAGAGAAGGGATGGGGGCTGGATTAGGCAATTTGAATACACGTCACAGAACAGTATACGATAAGGAAACTGATTAAACTATACTATATATATTTGAGGATTCATTGTAGATCTACCAGACACAATACCCCAGGAGGAAAGAGAGGGCAAGGAAAGCAACTATGAGACAAATGTAGCCACAGGGAACCTCTATGCTTAACGCAAAGACAGGAACCAGTCAGGCTAACAGAATACAGGCTCTGTCAGGAACTAACATGAACATGGCAAATACACAGTGAGCAGACTCTGACTGGGAAAAGCTGGAACAACACTGTGGGAACTAAAAACTGTTTTTATGCTGTGGTCTGCAATGTTGCACAATCCCCCAAGGGCTCTGTTACACAAATGATTTGTACACCTATGCACAAGAAGGAGATTCAGAAAATGGCAGCTTCTAAGCAGTTCCAGGCAGCAGCAAGGGCAGGGCAGGTTCAAATGGCTGGTCTGCATGGAAGTGCTCACAGGTGTGTGCAGCTTCCGTCTATCACAAGTCCTGGAGTTGAGAATCAAGTTCAAAGGGCAAACTGGACCTTTCACATGGGAAGCAATGGATAGCTGATTACAGATCCTACCGACTACCAGGCAGTGCATTATCAGACCTGAAGTCCATGCAGACTGATGAACTATGACTATGGCATGCCATACTGAAGAGGAAAGCACACAGGATTAGAATGGAAGTCTGGGTGAGTGTAGATGAAGATTCTCAGGGTACAGATAGTCCATTTACAGGGACCCCTAGTGAAGGGTGGGCAGAGACTGAAAACATGGCAGGACTTATTACCTCGGATGGACTGCGCAGGGCATGTCTTGTGAGCAATGCATGTCATATCTGGGGCACTCGTGCTATCCATTTTCTGCTTAGATGGACTCCTTGTCACATATGCTCCTTGCAAAGATAGCTGATGTCACACTTACTGCTGTCAAGGGTCTGGTCATACATTCCTGTTACCAATGCAATGGCACATCCACTGCCTGATGTATGAGACACTTTTTTTCCTTATGATTGATGGTTTTTTAGTTGTGTGTCATGTGCTGCAGGAGACCATGTTGGCAACATGGATGTGTGTCATAGCTGTGGGCCTCTGATATTGCCCTTCACATGTGAAATAGACAGGATATATGTAATTTACAATGTGTGTGATGTTGGGTGTACATGCATACGCATCAAATGTGATGTGGCTTTTTCAGTATCCTAATCTGTAGTTATGCAATGCTTCATGAGGCTAAACTCTGATTATGATTCCTAGGGATCATGTGATGCATAAAAATTACCCAGAGCATGATTGAGTGATGAAGGTAGGTGTTTAATTACATATGATAACAAAGTGGTGATGGTGACTACAGCTAGATGAAGTTTTGTACAATGTGTTGTCTCCGACGCAATCCTGCTGCATTGTTTGGATGGTCCCCCTCATTTTCTCGAACAGCATCCTCCTCTTCCTCCTCTTCAGGCATTTGTGGGTCTGATTTATAGAGGGGAATGTTCCTCCTTACACAAATGTTGTGCAGGATGGCACAGGTCAAAATGATCTTGCAGGCCATTTCAGGTGAATATAGGAGGCTGCCTCCGATGATGTCGAGGCACCGGAATGTGGACTACAGGATGCCAAAAGTCCTCTCTACTATGGTGCATGTCCTCCGATGTGCCTCATTATAGGCACGCTCTGATGATGTGCTTGTGTTGGCAATTGGGGTCATGATCCATGGCTGGATCCTGTAACTGTGATCAGCTGAAAGAGAAAATGAGTGTAAATATTTGGATGTTGCTTGCACCTTGATTGTCACTTTGCATGGCAGTTGTTATCTTGTGTCGTCTATGACTCATCTGTGTTTGTGTTATTGTGTGGGATCCTAGGCTTCTAAATGTTCTTTCTGCATTGGGTTGTTTAATTATCAAAACTGGTGTTTGGCTGATTGACCTGATATCAGTGGTATATTTGTAAACTTGCAGTTCATTGTGTATCTCCCATGCATTATGTCATGTGAAAGAAGTGTTCATGTGCCTTCGCTGGAGGTGACATGATACTTCCACACACAAAATCGATTCCACTGTGGTGGTAACATGGTTGCACTATATGGCCTGAACATCCCATCCAATTCTACATATGTAATAGCATGTGAAAAACAACAGTGTGGCCCTTTGCTTTGGCTAGGTGACAATGTACAGCACATCTCCATAAGTTGGCAGCACTGAAGTGTTCACAGTTGACAATGCAAATATAGCCCATGTGTGACAAGTTCTAGGCAAACCTATTTTTGTGCCATCACCGAGTTGGCTCATGTGCAAACGTGTACCTACATTACTGTACCTGCTCCATGTAAGCTGGCTAACTTGGTTGTGGGGGTGAAGGTTTAAGGGTCAGAAGGTCCATGTGCCTGTACATCTGATATGTATATGTGTATTGTCTCAATCCATATGTGTAGCAGTGTGCACTTTGCATTATTGTCACTTCAATATTTGTTCATAGCACAGTCCACTTCCTTATTTCTAGCGGGCAATGTCACCCCAGGAGTGATGTGAGATGTTGGTACAGCCTCAATGATTCAATGTCACCTTCATTAGAGTCAGCATCATCATGATATGTGTCTCATGGCTTTTGACCTGCAGCGAAACACATTACACACCCCTTACACCGTACGCATTGCTTGGAAGGGTGTGTGATTGAGTGTTATTGATGTGATGTTGGAAGGTTCATCTTCCAAGCTGTACTGCAAGTTAAGGCCATGTCATTGTCACTGTGTGGTTTTAAATTGGTCCCTTGTGGCTCTGGAGTGGCATCTGTTGTTATTTGCATCTCTCATTTGTCCATAGGTGTGCATCCCATTGGGTGCTACCTTGCATCTCATTAACGCAAGGCGGTTTCACGCATCCAGAAAATGATGCAGACTGAGATATTTTGACGTTCGACGGGTCTAGCGTCAAAGTATAAATATGGTGTTAGTTTTGCACCAAATTTGCATCAAGAATAATGACGCAAATCCGGCGCAAGCAGAGTATAAATACTTAGGGCCTCATTCTGAGGCCGGCGGGCGGTGGTCGCCGCCCGCCTGGCGGGAACCGCCATATGGCCGCTCCGCGGTCGAAAGACCGCGGAGGCCATTCTGGCTTTCCCGCTGGGCTGGCGGGCGACCGCCAGAAGGCCGCCCGCCAGCCCAGCGGGAAACCCCTTCCCACGAGGAAGCCGGCTCCGAATGGAGCCGGAGGAGTGGGAAGGGTGCGACGGGTGCAGTAGCTCCCGTCGCGAATTTCAGTGTCTGCTAAGCAGACACTGAAATTCAAAGTGGGGCCCTCTTACGGGAAGGGACCCCCAGGGGCCCCACGACACCCCTCACCGCCATCCTGTTCCTGGCGGTCGGAACCGCCAGGAACAGGATGGCGGTGAGGGGGTCGGAATCCCCCATGGCGACGCAGCAAGCTGCACCGCCATGGGGGATTCCTCAGGGCAGCGGAAAACCGGCGGGACACCGCCGGTTTTCCTGTTCTGACCGCGGCCATACCGCCGCGGTCAGAATGCCCTGCGGAGCACCGCCAGCCTGTTGGCGGTGCTCCCGCCGACCCCGGCCGCCGGGGTCAGAATGACCCCCTAAGTGTTTCTGCTTGTCATTTGTCTTATCTATCTGTCTGAGGATGCACAATGCTACAATGTTTGATCTTGGTTCACTGTTGGTGTATGGACTACCACTCCCAGTGTATGGACTACCACTCCCATAAGGCATTGTTGGGTTGTGAGGAATGTGTGACTTGGACTATTTTAATCAGCAAGTGCTAACATTGATTTTCTCTAGGGGACACACATATGGTAATTCAAATAATTGTCCTTACCTTTGCTGGTGCCTGGTGTAGCTGAGGTGTCTATACTGATGACCCCAATGATGGCTTCAGGCTGCAGAGTTGCCTCCACCTTGTCCTCCAAGAGGATGGATGGTGTTTGGGTGGATGGTCCTCTGCCAGTGCCCTTGTCACCTAATGCCTGGTTGCTACCCTCTCCTTCACACGTGTATGTAAATCGTACCAGCGATTGGGTATCTCCTTAATGGAGCGCTGCTCCACACCCACTGTGATGACCTCTGCCTGGACGTCACTCCATAATTTGTTCTTCTCACTCTTTGGGACATGGAGTGAGTTTTTTTCCCAAGAGCTTGTCATGGCCCTTTACCACCTCTTCAGTGAGCACCTCCAGTTCCTGCTCACTGAACGTCAGCTTCCTCGTTCTGCCTACAGCATCCTTGGCATTCCCCTCAGTGGCCATGGTGTGTTTAGGTCCTGGCTGACACTCCTAACAAGCTCCCTGATGCTCAGCTCAATGTGTCTGCCTCCTCCTGTTGATCAGGCTTCTGGAAACAGCATGGACTGCTCCACTTCCTGGTTGTGAGTCCATCAAGCTGCTCCAAAATGCAAAAATTGTGATTACCAAATAGCAATTTGCTATTTTACTGAATCGCTATTTTGGTAATCGCTATTTGTGATTGCGAATTTTAGGTAATCGCAAAACAGTTTGCAAATACAATGTTACATCGCATTTAGCGAATTCCAAATAGCGATTCAGTAAAAAACACTTTTTGGTAATCGCAAATGCAGTGCTTCATACATATGGCCCGAAGTGTTTTGCACACTTCTGTCATTGGGCTATACTTGGGATACATTTGGGTGAGATGTGCGCTGCATTTTGGCTCTTTTTCGCTGGTGGCCATCTTGGGAAACTTGTTTGTTATGATGCTCCTTAACTTCCTTATTTTCTGCAGTATTCACAGTAGAAAATACTTTCAGTTTTCCACTTTGATTCTATCAGGATGGCGTGCAGATGTGCCACATTTTTGGCATAAATTCTGAATGTTAGCATTCTAGTTGCTCATTAGAGCACTGCAAGCTCCTGATTAGCAGGGAGTTAACTGACAGTATGCTGTCGGTGTTGAAAGTGCATGTTTCAGTCCCCATGTCAGAATGTTTTAATGAAATAGAAGAGAAAGATATTTGAGAACTCACTTAAAACATGTTCTATTTTTTCTTTCTACAGCACTAGCCATAATTTCCTTTCTATATTAAATCCTTTAAGTCTTACCAGTTGTATTCAATCAAGATAGCTTTAGGTGTGCCACACTTTTGTCATAAGTAAGACTGTTGGTGCTCTAGTTGTTCTTTAGAATAGTCTGAGAGGCTGCAGTAGAACACAAGGGAATCCACTGGCAGGCTGCTCCTGTTGGAAGTGAATGTTTTACTGAAAGTGTCAGACTTCATTCTCATGTGCCTGAGAATTTACAGAAAAGATGCTCTCATTTTAGCTTCTAGAGCACCTTCCATCACCTCCATAGGAAAGTTATAAGAAAACAGTTTTCTCTCAAACATGATTAATGAAATACCAGCAGGGTAAAATCACCTTAGAACACAGCACAATTCCTAAACTGTGTATTGTACAATGAACAAATCATTTATATTGTAACTAAAATTTGTCATCACCCTTTATAAGTTCACTTTTTTGTAGCCCTTAAAACCTGCCATTCACTACAATGCATTTCAATGGGGTGCTATCATGTGTAGCAGTCCCAAGATGGCTGCCGGCACTTCCTGGTTAAAGTACTGAGAACCAATCAGATCTCACCATGATATGTGTGCTAGGCTCTGCCCAGATATACAAATTTGGATTTTCTTTAATTTGCCAAAAACTACCAAACAGATTTACACCAAACTACAGAAAGGTCATCTGCAGACCATAGGCTTCCTTTTTGCCAAATTTAGTGTAATTCCGTCCAGCGATTTGGGCTGCAGTCATGTCTTAAGAGTCTATGGGAATTAACATGGGAAATACACTTTTTTTTTCACACCCCTTTTCCTCAATCCTCATTTGATAGATCACCCCGAAACTTTCTATGCACAATGAGACCTTGCAACGTCCTTGTTTCGGAAAATGTCATGCGGATTCATCAATCGGTGCCAAAGATATAGCCTAATCAAACAATGCTTTTTCTATGGAAACTATGACCTAACTATCCAATCAGTACTGTCAAATTCCTTTAGATGGGTGCTTTCTTTACCATGAGGGTGGACTCACACAAAATGTATGCACAACAGACAAACATGGAACACTCCTGGGGTATTAGGTTCTGTATTACTTTACTGAGCAAACACATTGGAATATATGAACTTATTGATAAATGGTAAGTTCCCACTTATATCTAAGATGGCGGCAGACGCGACTGATTGAATTTCCCCGTTCGGCTATTATAGCACTTATAAAACGGATTGACCACTATCTCACTAGTACTCTGAACATTGTTATAAGCGAAAATGAACTACAATTATACCTTAAAAAAGCCCTGGTTAACGCACCTCATAGGGAGAAACACGAGCTTGGCTGAGTACCTACTATGTTCTACGTTTCATCTACTTGTTGCACGATATGAAGCTATTCGCAACTGCTTAATAAACTCCAAGTTTGATTATATGTCTCGGAGTACTTTTCCAATTCCTTAAGGAACATCATTGTATATTTGGCATTTGGATGCTTACAAATCATCGATATATAAGTGGGAACTTACCATTTATCATTAAGTTCACTCTATAAATGGGGGATTATGGTCCATTTCCCCTGGCTTAAGCTCCCACGTCTACCTAGTGGACTGGCAATTTTTCCGGGAAGTAACAAACTGGACTCTTACCTATGTTCATCAGGCTCACATTGGAAGATATGTTAACAGCAGAGTGATGGTTAGCCACTCTGTAGTTATTGTTATAGTTAGGATTCCCAGATGTAGTTATTCCTTTTAATTTTGGATTGGTCACTAATAACTTTGTCCCCGTTTTCCAAATCTCCTCAAAACTTCAGGGCTTATAGTTTTTTCTGCATTGGTGGATGTTGGAAAGTTTCACAGAAATTGGTCTAGAAGGTGCAAAGATAAAAGGCAGGTCCCAAAACACGATTTTCCACCCAACCATTTTTCATTGACTTTTGTATCTCGTGTAGCGCAAAAACAGTGGAACTGATTTACATGAAATTTGCCATGATTAGAGATTATAGTACACGGACTATCTTTTTAGGCACTACAGTTAAGTAGGCTAAATATTTTTTTAGGTTATAAGGCACTTAAACTAAGTGATATCTGTTGTTGTGTGTGTTTTCAGAACCTTTCACAGTGTTTCATGGTATTTAGTGGGCTTACCCAGTACATAGCGATGGTAGGGCATAATGTGATGGGCTAATGACTGCCTTTCCAAAAGTCAAGGGCAGCCATGTTGTTTTTAAGTATACTATAGCTGTGTTGTATGTTTTCGCCCTTAGATATGGGCAAGTACCTGGTTTGATATTTTTCACCTACCTATTACCACTTTAGTAATGTGGTAATAGGTAGGCAAAATATTTGTATGTTTCTCTCTATTTTTAAATAATGTATGGAGTACCACGGTACCTAGCATACATTTTCTTTTAATTAAATATTAACAATACACTGTACTACCCTATGTTTTACAAATATGCACTGCAGAGTATTTTGGTTTTTTTAACATATTTAAACTTCCCCAAAAGTATACGGAGTACCACTGTAATACCTACAAATTACCACACACCTTGAAAATGTTTAAAAACTACACAGTTCTCCCTAAACTGATGTAAAATATATAAAACATTGTAAATACGTTTTCTCCACCTATTAACACTTAACACTATTTATACTCGAATAAAGTGGAAATTGGTAGGGAACAACTATAAAACCTTCTATTTACCTATATGTAAAACACCAACCCAGAGCTCAGTGAAATGCAGAACACAGCCAAATTGTGCTGAAAATGACATGGCTGCCTGTTACATTTGGTAAACACAGTCATGAGCCAATCACATACTGATATTCTGGTGGTCCACTGCATGGCACAATAGATAAATAACGGCCTAATTTAGATATTGGTAGGTGGGATACTCCATCACAACAGTGATGGATATCCAATCCACTGAAATCTAAATCCTATTATGTTCTATGGGATTTATATTTTGGCAGACAGGATTTCTTTCACCATTGTGATGAAGTATCCTATCTGCCAATATCAAAATCAGTCCCTTAGTATTTTAAAACTGATAACTTTAATACTACTTGCATTATTCACAAATACAACCAAAAATTACCATTTACACCAAATAATGTATTTTCCTGCCACATTATATCTAGATCCGTTTGCACACTTTCACGCTATATCTATGTCAACTACACACTCCACTCTATGGCACTCCACTGTATGCCACCCCACTCTATGCTGTCATACTCTATGCCACTCTACATCACTCCTCTATGTGCCACTTCACTCTAAGGTAATCCACTGTACACCAGTCCAGTTTACCCCACTCCACTCTACACAACTGCACTTTCTATTACTAAATTGCACAGTATTACACTGGAAGCCAGACCATTCTATGACACTTGAGTGTTCACAACTCCACTGTTTGCCCTTCCACTCCAAGCTACTCCACTCTATGCTATTCCCCTGTATTCAACTCTACTCTACAACACTACACTCTATGCAGTCCTACTCTGCACTCCAATTTTGGCCACTTCAGTGTACACCACTGCAAATTATTCTATACCACTGTACGTTACTCCAGTCTAGGCCACTTCATTGTACACCAGTCACACTCAACATTATTCTGCTATACACTACCACAATAAATGCTACTCCACTGTATGCCACTGCACTGTATGCCACTACAATCGGCACCACTACACTCTATGCACTCTATGCTATTCCACTATCCTTCACTCCACTCTATAGCACCCCACTATATGCCACTCCACAGTATATTACACTGTATGCCACTACAGTCTGTCCCACTCTACTTTACACCACTCCACTCTACAACACTCCACTGTATGCCATCAAACTGTCCACCACTCACCTCTATGCCACCCTAGTCTACACTATTCCACTGTACGCCACTACACTGTACCTCATTCCAATCTATGCCACTCTACTGTATACTACTCTACTGTATGCCACTCCACTGCACTACTCCACTTTATGTGCCACTCCTGGCTACACCACTCTATTCTACTCCACTCCAGCGTAGGCGTAGACTATTCCACTGCATGCCACTCAAGTGTACACCACCCCACTATGCCACTTTACTCTATGGTGTTAGACTATACTCTAGTACAGTGTACCTAACTCTACTCTATAACACTCCGCTGTACCCTACTTTAGTCAATTCCACTCCACTGTATGCCACTGCATTGTATGCCACTGCATTGTATGCCACTACCCTCTGTGCCACTACACTCTATGCACCCTGTGCTATTCCACTATCCTTCACTCCACTCTACAGCACCCCACTCTATGCCACTCCACAGTATGCTATTACACTGTATGCCACTACAGTCTATACCACTCCACTCTACAACACTCCACTGTACACCACTACACTGTCCACCACTCCCCTCTATGCCACTCCAGTCTACACTATTCCACTGTACGTCACTACACTGTACCACTTTCCACTCTATGCCACTCTACTGTATACTACTCTACTCTAATGTATGCCACTCCACTGTACACTACTCCACTCTCTATGCCACTCCACGCTACACCACTCCATTCTACTCTACTCCATTGTAGACTATTCCACACTAGGCCATTCAAGTCTACACCACCCCACTATGCCTCTCTACTCTACGCTGTTCGACTATACACTACTACACTGTACCTCACTCTACTGTATAACATTCCACTGTACATTACTCTAGTCAATTCCCTTCACTGTTTGCCACTCCATTTTTCTGCTATTCCACTGTATGCCTCTAAGCTGTACACACTTCACTTTATGCCACTGCACTGTACACCACTCCAACTGTCTGACACTCAAGTCTACACCACTACACTGTACGACAATCCACTCATCACTCTCCCACTGTACACAACTCCAGTGTATGACACTCAACTCTGTGATGTTTCACTCTATGACATTCCACTCTATGCCACTCCATCTTACGCCACTCCACTGTATGCTACTCTACTCTACCCCACTCCACTCTACATCACTCCACTGCATGCCACTCCACTCTATGCTACTCTACCATATGCCACTCCAGTCTATCCCACTGCCCTCTACCCTGCTCCACTCTACGGTACTCCTCTCTTTGCTATTCCATTGTATGCAAATTCAACCTTGCCATTCTACTCTATGCCACTACTCTCTACACCACTCCACTACACCACTCCACTGTATGCCACCCCACTTCATGCTATTCTGTGCCACTACACAATGCTTCCTTCCACTGTACCACACTATGCTCCATTGTATAGCACTATGCACTACAACAATGTACTCTTCCCAATGCCACTGTACAGCACTCTACTTCACACCACTTCACAACACTCTACCCAACCCTATGACACTCTATGCACCTCTTTCTATGCTCTATTCTCTATTCTTTGAGACACTACTCCCCTATACTCTACTGTACTCTACTAGTTCTCTCTGTGACACTCCACTATGCCCCCGCTCCCAACTTCCAGCTGTCCACTCCTCCCCCTCCCTACTTAATGGTTGCCGCTGCGCAGTAGGACAAGCAATACCCCTAACTTGGTCAGTGAACTGCTCTGCCTCCCGTAGCTCCTCCTGCAAGTAGAGCCCTCGTTCCTCCGAATTCCTGACCTCTGTCAGGAGTTCGAGGCCCTCCTCCACCCGCAGGCTTCTGCCTTTGCCTCATTCCTGGTGTCTAGTGGGTGTCTAGTGGGAGAGCTCTGCATTCCTACTAGGCTGCCCTCTGCCTCTCGCCTCCTTTTTTTGCTTTGTTCTTTTTTGTGCTTTCTCTTCAGTGTCTGTCCCTTTTGTGCTCCTCTTGCTTCTGCGTAACACTCCTCCTCATTTTTCTCTCCCTTCATTCTGCTCTCTCACTTTCGCTCTCCCCCTTTCTCTCTCCCCTGCCGCAGCTGCCCCTGCGGCCCCACCCCTTCCTCTCTGTCGTGCTGCATTCCCACTGCTGCTGCCCCTGCAGCCCCACCCCTTTTTTCACACCATTTTCTGCCCACGCTCTCGCCTCCCAGCTGTCCGCTCCTCTCTCCTTCCTACTTAATGGCGGCCGCAGTGTGACCACGCGCAGTGGGTGTGCCACTGGAGTGCCTAAGGCAAGCTAATCTGCACCCATCCATGTCTGGTTCTCACCCCCCCACCGCCACGACACTTGACTCCATTATGATGCCACCACTCTCCACGCGCTCAACGCCAGCCACTCATCCACCAGCTACCAAGCCACCCCACAGCTCACCCGCGGACTCTTCCCCTGCCGGAACTGTACCTTCACCAGGCTCCATGCCAGCGACCCACCAACCAAGGCAGGACTCAACCATCTCAGATGCATCCTACTCAACACCCGCTCCATGCACAAACAAGCCATCGAACTCTGGAACCTACTTCACTCAGCCTCCCTAGACGTCGCCTTCCTGACTGAGACCTGGATGAAGCCCTCCTCAGCGCCCGACATCGTCATAGCCATCCCTGATGGCTCCAAGATCACCCATAGAGACCGCACCAACAGACCAGGAGGAGGCATTGCCATCGTCCACAGGAATACCCTCAGTATCACGACCAGCACCGAAGACACCCTCAGCGCCACCGAACACCTGCACTTCCAGACCCACACCAATCCAAACCCCACCCTCCCAGGGACCCTCATTTACAGACCCCCTGGACTCGACAGCAGTTCAGCTACTCCATCTCCGATGTCATCAGCACCCATGCCCTCGCATCCACAGATTACATACTACTTGGGGACCTGATCTTCCACCTCAAGAACACCAACGACAACAAGTCCACCACCCTGCTCAACAACCTCGCCAACCTCCACTTCAAGCAGCTCATCTCAACACCCATCAACTCCACTGGTCACAGGTTCTACCCCATTTTCTCCACCAGCAAATACGTCTGCTTCAGCCACACCACCGAACTCCACTGGACCGACCACCTCTGCATCAACTTCTCCTTAGAGAAACCCACAACACACCATCTCCCTCAGCAGATTCCCCACCACAGATGGAACAAGGTCACTGAAGACCAGCTGATCACCACCCTCTGCTGGAACCCACCTATCGACACCACCAACACAGCAGTCGGCAACCTCAAGCAATAGATCGACGACTGTGCCAACACTCTCACCCCAATCAAAAAACCTTCTAACAGACGTACCGACAGAAAGGCCTTCTGGTTCACCGCCGACCTCCAAGAATCCAATCAAACATGCTGAAGACTCAAGAAAAAGTGGAGCCAAGAACATACCCCGGACAACCACACAGCCTTCAAGAACACCATCCGTAGACACCACCATCTCACCCGAACCGCCAAAAGAAACGCCTTCAAGGAACACATTGACAACAATGCACACAGCTACAAGGAGCTCTTCAACATCGTGAAGGAACTCTCCAACCCCGGAACCAACATCAATGACATCCCACCATCACAAGAACTCTGCGACTCCCTAGCTACCTTCTTCTACCTCAAGATCGCAAACATCCATGACATCTTCAATACTCGGACCCCCCGTCAAACACCAACACCACAGACTCACTGCCCATCAGCCTCCTGCTCTCCTGGACCCACGTCAGTGACGACGACACCATAAAAATCATTAACACCATCCACTCCGGCTCACCATCCGACCCCTGTCCTCACCACATCTTCAACAAAGTGAGCTCCGTCATCGCACCCCAACTCCCGAAGAACAACAGTTCCTTCGAGACCGCCACCTTCCAGGAGACCTGGAAACACGCCACAATCTCCTCCTCAAGAAAACCCCAAGGCGGACCCAAAGGACCTCAAGAATTTCCAGAGCATCTCCCTGCTCCCCTTCCCGGCAAAAGTCATTGAGAAAATTGTCAACAAACAACTGACCCACTTCCTAGAGGAGAACAACACCCTGGACCCATCTCAATCTGAATTCCGCAGTAACTACAGCACCAAAACCACCCTCATCGCTGCCACCAATGATATCAGGACCATACTTGACAATAGTGAAACCGCATCCCTCATCCTCATGAACATCATGGCCGCTTTCAACACTGTCTGCCACCACACCCTATGCACACTCCTCACGGATACAGGGGTCCATGACAGAGCCCTGGACTGGATCACCTCCTTCCTCACCGGCAGAACCCAGAGAGTCAGCCTCACTCCATTCCGCTCTGAAGCCACCAAAATCACCTGCGGTGTACCCCAGGGAAGATCCCTCAGCCCGACCCTCTTTAACATCTACATGGCTCCGTTCACAAACATCGTCCGATCTCACAACCTCAACATCGTCTCATACGCAGATAACACCCAGCTGATCCTCTTACTCACCAAGGACCTCACCACTGCCAAAACCAACCTCCACGAAGGAATGAAGGCCATCACCAAATGGATGAAGAACAGCTGCCTCACACTGAACTCTGAAAAAACTGAGGTCCTCATCCTCGGCTCCAACCCCTCCTCCTGGGACAGCTCCTGGTGGCCTGCCACACTGGGAACTGCACTGACACCCACCAACCCCGCACGAAACCTGGGATTCATCCTGGGCTCATAGCTATCAATGACCCAGCAAGTCAATGCAATCTCTTCCTCTTGCTACAACACCCTATGCATGCTTCGGAAGATCTACAAATGGATCCCCACTGGAACCAAAAGGACGGTCACCCAAGCCCTTGTAAGCAGCAGACTGGACTACGGCAATGCCCTCTACGCAGGAACCTTGGCCAAGCTCCAGAAAAGACTGCAACGCACACAGAACACCTCCCTATGCCTCATCCTGGAAATCCCCCACCACAGCCACATCATAGCCCACCTAAGAGACCTGCAATGGATCCCTGTCAACATGAAAATCACGTTCAAACTCCTCACCCATTCTCACAAGGTACTGCACAACACCGAACCAGAATACCTCAACTGATGGCTCTCCTTCTACACCCCGACCCCACAGCTTTGCTGCACCGACCTTGCCCTCGCCACCATCCCACGCATCCACAGAACAACTGCCAGCGTCAGATCATTCTCCCACCTCACTGCCAAGATGTGGAACACTCTTCCCACCCACCTGCGACAGGCACAGGACCTACTTACCTTCAGGAGACACCTAGAGACTTGGCTATTCGAGCAGTAGCAGCCCCCCTCCTCAGCACCTTGAGACACTCACGAGTGAGTAGTGCACTTTACAAATGCCTTGATTGATTGCTTGATTGATTGATTGATATGCAACTCTATGCCACCCAACTGTATGACAGTCTATCTCTACTCCACTCTATGGTATTGTGCTGCACTCTATTCTACTCCATGCCACTCCACTCTATGACATTTTCCAACACTCTACAGCACACCAGTCTACTCCACAGTACCACACAACACTTCACTCCATATCACGACACTCCACTTTACTCAACTCCACACCACTTTATTCTAAAACAGGCTACTCCATTCTATGCTTTGCCACTCCACTGCACTCCACTACACTATTTTCCACTGCACAATACTTTAACCCTCTATATGCCACTGTATAACACTCCACTCAACATCCCACTGTACCAGAGCCTACTCCACTCTATGCAAATCCACTTTAAAAGACTCTACTACACTCCATGCCACTCTACAACACCGTACTCCCCTCTGTACCCCTACACTACACTGTATAACCCTCTACTCCACTCGCTGCCCCTACACCTCGGTGTACAACACTCTACTGCACACTACAAAACGTTCCAACACTCTATGTACTGTATAAGACTCCACTGGAATTTACAACAGCTTACTCAAGTCTACACTATGCCTGTCTGCCCTACTGCACTCCACCCCATTGTACTATACAAAAAGCCACTACACTATATAGCAATTTACTCCACTGAATGCTACACCTAATGACACTCTCTAAAAAACATTAAACTCTATCGTTTGAAACAATGTTTTATTAAATATAACAATTATAGAAATTCAATGAATAAACAAAGGTTAGACATTTGAAAACTGTATTTATTATTTCTCCATAAACCAAACCTAAAATACACAAACGTTAACTATCTTAATTTACACCTTAAATTTACGATTTATGCACCATCTTTGAATTAATACGACTTTATTTATTGTTTATCTCCAAACTAATCTTAAACTGCAGAAAAAAGGAAAATATCTAAAATTATACTTATACCTTTTATTTATAATTTATGCACCACCTTCAAATTATTACAACTTGTGCACCTTCATGCACAGTGTATTCAACTCAGTAGCCACAATACACTGATTGCAAGGGAGTCACAAACCCAAAATAACAACCCACTTCTTTCATGGTTATTGGAGGATCAATGGAGGAACCACAAACACAAAAAAAAAAAAAACTGATGAAGAAGTCTGAGTGGTTAAATATTAAAATGACTTCAAATCACGAGATTCATTCCTTAGAAAACATAGACCTCACCCTAGTGCAGACACAATTTTGTAGCCAGCTCTGCACTGAGACACGTACTTTGAAGAGAAGCATCAGATATTTCTGTAAGGGAAATATTCTAATAAGAAGCTCATCAGACAGGGGTGTGGCTTGGCGCTGTATGACGATGGCTGCCTTTTTTGGAGCTTTATGATGGCGGCGGGAGGAGAGGGAGCCAGCTCGTTTTTCTAAGGTATTGTTTATTATACTTTTGAGAGGAAAAGTTAGGGGAATATGCCTGGAGTGCATTATTCTCCTTAGAATGACTTTAAAAGTATTTTTTATGCCCTAATTCATTGAATTAAATGGCGGTCGTCTGAGGATTCAAATGCGACTGCCATTTGGTTTTTATTTTCACCTCACACTTTTTTCTTTTTCTTTATAAATTGCTGCCTGAGAGATTATTTCTGCACTGTTTTGGCCTAAAAGTGAGTGCCTACACTCTTTGCTCTTCGTATCCTGCTTTTTGACAGATTTTGTCCAGTTTATTTCGTATTTTGGTCTACTCTCATTTCTGAGGTAAATTTTACTTCATACAATTCAAGATTTACTACACATTGGGCAAAACTGTATACTTTTGCTTATGGGCAGATCTAGGAACCTTCAACTGACTAATAACAAAGTACAAAGTCATAAAAGTTCCGATAGTATTCTTTCGTCTAACTCATTT
This sequence comes from Pleurodeles waltl, assembly GCF_031143425.1. Taxonomy (NCBI): domain Eukaryota; kingdom Metazoa; phylum Chordata; class Amphibia; order Caudata; family Salamandridae; genus Pleurodeles; species Pleurodeles waltl. The sequence goes on along the minus strand of NC_090436.1, from coordinate 720,310,440 downwards.
GCTCCTTTGTCAAATATGGAGAGCACAGGGGCTACTAATCTTGATATTACACCTTCAATGCCTGGTTCTCCCTCTACTGTTGTTAATAAAATATCGTCCAAGCTTCCAGTAACTGTTTTGACGATTACGAATAAGAGAGCTAAAAAGGATCCTCCATCTCCTACTAAAGTTGTAGATACTATATTGTAGGAGGCTGGCCTGGCTTATAGTGGTTACCTTGTGGTACTTACACCTTGTGCCAGGTCCAGTTATCCCTTATTAGTAGATTAGAAGTGTTCTAGCATTTTAGGCTTATAGAGGTAGCTATAGCAGAGCAGCTTAGGCTGACCTAGGAGACATGCAAAGCTCCTACTATTCTACTTATATCACTTAGCACTACATCATAAGAAACACAATACTCAGAGTTACTAAAAATAAAGGTACTTTATTTTAGTGACAATATGCCAAACGTATCTCAGAGGATATTCTCACTTAGGAGGTAAGTAATATACACAAAATATACACAAAAACCACAATTAGGTAAGTAAACAGTTAGGAAAGCAGTGCAAACACTGTAGAACACAATAGAATGTAATGGGAGACAATAGGCCTAGGGGCAACACAAACCATATACTCCAAAAGTGGAATGCGAACCATGAATGGACCCCGGGCCTAGTGTAGTGTGTAGAGGGTCGCTGGGAGTGTAAGAAAACATTAAGGGTGTCCAAGATACCCCACCCCAAGACCCTGAAAAGTAGGAGTATATTTACCATACTACCCCAGAAAGACAGTAAAGTCGAGATAGGGTATTCTGCAAAGAAAACAACAGACTCCAAAGTACTGAAGATGGATTCCTGGACCTGAGGACCTGTAAAGGAAGGGGACCAAGTCCAAGATTAACGCAAGTATCCAGGGGGGTGGCAGCAGCCCAATAAACCTCGGATGAAGGTGCAAAAGGGCTGCCTCCGGGTGGAAGAAGCCAAAGATTCTGCAACAACGGAAGGTGCCAGGAACTTCTCCTTTGGTCAGAAGATGCCCCATGGCGTGCTAGAGGATGATGAGTTGTTTCCATGCAGAAAGACTGCAAACAAGCCTTGCTAGCTGCAAGAGTCGCGGTTAAAGGTTTTGGGTGCTGCCAGGGCCCAGGAAAGACCAGGAGGTCACCCCTTGGAGGAGGAGACAGAGGGGGTGCTCAGCAACACAGAGAGCCCATGCAGAAGCACAAATCTAGGATCATGGAATTGTGTGGAGAACAGAGTCTCTCTTGTGGAATGAAGTGTGGAAGTGCTTGAGGACTCAGTTGCGTCTATTAAGTCTATGCAATCTGTAGTCGTTATGTTGAAGAAGCATGCAGAGGATATAGAGAACCGTAACCAAAGAAAGAATCTACGTATTTATGGTCTACCTGAAGGAATCGAAGGTTCGGACTCATTATCTTTCTTTGAGACCTTTCTGCCCAAACTTCTGGATCTGCCTACTTCTCCTGCTTTAAATATACAAAGAGCACATAGACTTGGTCACCCTTCACATTTGGCTTCAACTTCAAAGAAACCAAGAGAAATAATACTTTATTTTTTGAAGTACACCTACTAGAGGTTCTCAGAGCAGCAAGGGCTAAAGGTCGGGTTAAGTGATCATGTTCCAATCTCTTTTTTGCTCAAGACTATGCTAAGTGACGGCGGATAAACGAAAGAAATTTCTGGATATGCGTCTGGCATTAAAGTTGCTTAATGCTTGATATGGTCTCTTCCAACCATGTTTGTTGAAGGTAACCTACAATAATAAGAGCACCACGTATGAAGACCCAATATCACTTCAGCAATTTATCGACTCTTGTAGAGGTGAAATGATGGACACTTCTAAAATATCGGAAACTTGACAAGTATATTGATTTTTTTCTTGCTTTTTCATTTTATTCCTCTATTTAATGGTTATGTCCATTCATGGTTTATTTGTTCTTAAGAGTGACAGATTATTTACGGGATTTGAATTTCCCTATTTTCCTCTCTTTTTAGATCTCCCTTCATTAAAGTATCCATTTTTTGTGGTAGCAGCCTGAGTGGCCTGGTCCCTCTTCCCTTCCGTGTCTGAAGTTATGGAGTGAAGGTTGCGTCGTCTTACCTTAGTGGTTTGTATTTGTCTTGTAGTTATGTTTTTATTTCTTGTTCTATGTTTTTTTTTCTATAGCTTTAATGTTCCCTTCTATATTGTATTTTGTTTGCTTCTTTCTTTTCCATTTCCTCTTCTTTTACCATTTTTTCCTTCTTCCCTTTTTCTATTTCTATTTTCACCTGTTCATAGTTCTATTCTTCTCTTTTTGTACATTAAATTATTTCTACTGCTTCAATTTTTCTATAACACTCGTTGGTTTATTTGCATTAAGTCATGGTTATATTATTTATTCTATATATTAAATGACAATTAGAGTTCTTTCATAGAATGTTAAAGGTTTGGGATCCCCAATAAAGCATCAAAGAGTGTTAACACATATTTTAAAATTGGGAGCTGATATTGCCCTGTTGCAAGAGACTCATATATTAGAAAAGGAGGTGGCCAAACTTAAAAGACAGTGGGAAGGTCATGTTTTTTCATCTCCGGGCATGGGGAAGAGGAACGGAGTTAATATACTGTGCCATAAAGCTTCGAATATTTTGGATATTTCTCAAGAATTTGATGTGATGGGTAGATGGGTTACATTTTCAATGTATATTAATAAAGTTCCTTTAACTATATTTAATGTTTATGCTCCAGCCCAACCTGATAAATCTTTTAGGAAGGGAATTTTGGTTAAGTTAATGTCTCTCTCAGATAAATATTTAATTTTGGGGGGAGATTGTAATATGTTTATGGACCCTTTTATGGATCGTAAATCCAGCTCAAGATTTGTACCATCCACCATATTTTCTCAGTTCACTTCTATGATTAAACAAGGAGCATCAACATATGTTTGGAGATTGTGTAACCCTACATTATAGGAATTTTCCTTTTTTTCCCCGTACAGTCTTCCCAATCAAGGATTGATTATTTATTTGTCTCACAGCATCTCGTATAACTTGTTTAGGGTTCAGAAACTGGGTCTATAATATTTTCAGATCATGCTCCAGTGAGTATGGATCATGATCTTATTGCACATAACCAGCTCAGTAATAGATGGAGATTTAATAATTAATTACTTGATACTAATTTTACTAAGCTTTTTGAGAAGTTTGCAACACAATTTTTTGTAGAAAATGATACCCCTCAGCTTCTGTTAAAAATTATTTGGGACACTTTCAAAGTGGCCTCTTGGGATTTTATTATTTCTTATGTTGCCAATATAAGGAAAATGGCTATTCAAAAAATTACAGCATTTGATGGATCGTATCAAACAATTCGAGAAGCTACATTACTCTTCCAAGACCACTAGTTGCCTTAATGAATTGCTTCAAGCTAAATTTACTTTCAATAAAAATTCGACTGATATTGCTAATTCTTATCTTCTCAAATCTAGTGCTAAGTACTATGGAGGCCAAAACCAATCCAGAAAACATTTAGCAAATTATTTTAAAATTAAAAAAGATAAAACAAAGATAGATTCTATTTATAACTCTTCCAATTTTTTTACTACATAAGAATTAGGTAATTTTGGGTGAATTTGTTCATTTTTACACACAAATATATAGTCCTGAATTTTACCCCATGCAGGATCCTATTGATAAATATTTGTCTACCATTAATCCACCTGTACTTCTCTCTTCTGAGTTTTCTGCTCTTGATAATGATAGTTCCATTAAGGATATTCTCAATGCTCTGCATCTTATCAAGAAAGGTAAAGCTCCAGGCCCAGATGGTTTTACTATTGAACTTTATTAACATTTTTCTAAATTATTAATTCCAAGATTATTTCAGCTTTTTACCTATTTTGTTAACACAAAAACCTCTGGAGGTTCTTTTCAAGAGGTATTGATAGTTCTTATACCAACAGATATCAAGGACCGCAGGCTTTGTAAGAATTATAGACCTATATCTCAAGTTAATTTAGACTATAACATTTTTGCTAAAATTAATGCTATGTGTTTTTAACTGATTTTTCCTAAATTAATTGGTAGAGAGCAGTCTGGTTTTATTGAAGGAAGTCTATTACCTGACAATACAAGATTATTTTTCAATATTTTAAGTAAATCTGTGAAGTATGAGGACTCTTTCTGCAAATGCTCTAGACGCTGAAAAAGCGTTTGAACGTGTTAATTGGCTCTTTATTTGTTCAATCCTTTCATGGTTTGGTTTTGGAACTAAATTCATGAATCTACCTCAACGAACAAGTAAACTTCCATATACCTACTCGCCAGATCCGCTCCGCCAACCTCTCCCTCGCCACAGTCCCCCGCATCCAACACACCACCTCCGGCTGCAGATCCGGCACCCACCTCACTGCCAAGACCTGGAACTCCCTCCCCACCAACCTACGCAAGACCCAAGACCTACTAACATTCAGAAAGCACCTAAAAACATGGCTTTTTGAGCAGTAACCGGCCACTACCCGCCCCCCCCCCAGCACCTTGAGGCCCTACCAGGTGAGTAGTGCGCTTAAGAAATTATTTGATTGATTGATTGATTGATTATTTTTATTATTATACTCTTCTCCTCAGGCTGCTATTTTTCTAAATGGTGTCATCTCTCCCTCATTGTCGCTTTTTAAAGGAGTCCGTAAGGGATGTCTGTTGTAACCGCTTTTATTTGTTTTTGCATTGGAACCCTTTTTATTGAAACTTAGAGCTAATCTAAATACATGGTTTACAATATGGGAAAAGACAGATAACATTTTCGACTTATGCTGATGACATCATAAATCTTCACTTCTTTCTTTTCTATTCAAAGTATATAATTTAACTTCTATTTCAGGGTATAAGCTAAACAAAGGTAAGTGTGAAATACTTCCTTTAAATTAATTCTGCTTTCCTGAAGATTTTAAATCTTAAAATTTTCACTGGAACGGTGATAAAATTAAATACCTAGGTCTTTGGTTTAAATCTTCTTTTAAAGATACTATTTCATGTAATTATTTTCAATTATTTTCTGTTCTTGATTCTCTTATATCTAACTGGAACCTTTTATTTTTATCCTGGTGTAGTAAATTAGATTCTCTTAAAATGATGTTGCTTTCTGTAATTCTCTTTTATTTATCAAAGATTTCACTTAATATCCCCTGTTTTTATTTCAAGAAGCTGAACTCTATTTTAACTAAATTCTTATGGAATAATAAGAGACCCAGAATATCCCTTCAAAAGTGAATGAGGACAAAAAGCTACATAGGGGTTAACCTTCGGAAACTCTATTCTTACCATTGGGCTTTTTCTCTTAAGCAAGCTTCTTGTTTATTGAAGGAAGATCATTCGCTTTTTTACCTTTTTTGGGTTGAAGTTGAAAAGTCATTCCCTTTACATTTCCAGAGGTATTAACTCTGTCAAATAAACCAACATCTATCACCCTCCCAATTTTGAACAATTCATGCAGAATTCTGCAGCATATTTTTGCTTCATACAATGAAGATAGAATACAATTTCTAAATTTGTCAATTTGGTACAATAAACTCATCAAGTTCAATAATAGAACCATCTACTGGAAATCGTGGCATTTGAAGGGGTGAAGATGGGTGCATCAATTGTTTGAAAATGAATCCCCTCTTTCTTTTGTACAGGCACAACTTCTTTTTTCATTTCCAACCTCTTAATAAAAAATATGACACTCTAATGCATATTGTAACCAGTTCATATCAGGCTTTTCCAGTGCAGCAAGCACCTTTGGTCCATCCTTCTCCAATTAAGAATATGCTATTATATTTGACATCAGCCTCTTGTATTTGTCAAACAATTACAGCTCTTCGTGATTGTAGACCTAAATTAGCAATAGAAATAAAATGGGAGAAAGATTTGGATATTTCACTTTCACTTCCTTTATGGAATAAAGTGTGGATTAAATTACGTAAATCCTCCAGAGCAGCTAATGCAATTCAAACTTTATTTTCTATTTATAACAGGTTATTAATTACTACCTAATATTTACATATAATAAACTCTAACCGCCCGTCTTCTTGTTGGACTTGTCATGGGTCGATCTCAGACCTTAAACATATGCTTTTTGATTGTCCATATACATTTCAATTTTGGGTTAAATTATGGAATCAAATTAACACTATTTTTCTCACTCACATTACCTTAACCTTTACAAATATCTTTTTAGGCAGTCTTGAAGACGATTGGTCCTGTTATCCAAAAAGTAATATCTTGATCTTGGATTTATTATTGGCTGTTGCCTTTCAAAAATTACGAAAAATTGGAAGAACTCCTCTAAGTTATCCTTTCAAACTTGGTGGTATGGTATATGTTATAATCATAGGTTGGATAGGGCTTATATTTCCCCCTTATCCTTTGCTATTAAAAGAGATATGTTATGGTTACCTGTCACAAATTATCTAAACTCTTTGGCTTATTCTTCATGTAATCATTTTCCCAGAAGTGAGGAGGTTTCCAAACCACCAATGTTACAAATGGGGTCTTTGGTTGGCCGTCAGGTTGTCCCCTGTCCAAACAAGGACCCTCACTCTATTCAGGGGAAGGAGAATCACCCTCATCTAACCCCTGTTCACCCCCTTGGTAGCTTGGCACGAGGAGGCAGGCTTAACTTCAGACTGCTAGGTGTAAATATTTGTACCAACACACACAGTAACTTAATAAAAACACTACAAAATGACACAACACAGTTTTAGAAAAAATAGAAAATATTTATCTAAACAAAACAAGATCAAAATAAAAAAAATCCACTATACACAAGTCAAGTTATTAATTAAAATGCAAAAAGAGCCTTAAATCCTTCAGAAAATAATGCTAGCAATGTTAGCATTGAAAAGTACCTGGGTCGCGTTAAAATAACTCGCATAGGCGAGTGTGCATAGAAAAAGGAAAGCAGTGCATCCAATTCTCACCCGCAAGCGAGCTCGGGCATCGTTTCTCCTTCTCCGTTCGGACCGACGTGCTTTGTTTTTCCTCCCCGCAGGGGAGCGATGCGCGATCCTGGCAGCACTCGGGTCCGGGCAGTCGTTGCGCCGTTTTTCCACTCCCAGCAAGGTTTACGTCGAAAATCCTGTCGCACGGTGATAGCAAAACCATGCTGTGTGGGTTGCGACGGTATCAGCCTCCGTCAGCGATGTGGCTCTTTGTTTCTGCAGCCGTGTGCTTTGATGTCCCAGCCACTCTGCAGACGCTGCGTTGATTTCAGCCATGGAGTCGGCGGCGCTTAGTTTCTTTAGCCGCTCTCAGAGGATGTGTCGGAAATGTCCCCGCATGGCGGTCTGTGCGTGGATTTTCAGGCTTGGTCTGCCAGCTTCACCTGTCAAGGCCCCAGCAACTGGATAGGGCACCACTTGGTAGGGCAGGAGTCTCAGCAGAGAGTCCAGGTGCTAGCAGGGGAAGTCTTTGATGGCCCTGAGACTTCAACAACAGGAGGAAAGCTCAGGACAAGCCCTTGGAGCGTTCTTCACAAGCAGGAATGCACACAAAGTCCAGTCTTTGTCCACTTGCACAGGCAGAAACAGCAACTGCAGGATAGCTCCACAAAGCACAGTCACAGGCAGGGCAGCTCTTCTTCCTCAGCTTTTCAGCTCTTCTCCAGGCAGAAGTTCCTCTTGGTTTCCGGAAGTGATCTAAAGTCTGTGGTTCTGAGTGCCCTTCTTATATTCATTTTGCCCTTTGAAGTAGGCTTACTTCAAAGAAAAGTCTCTCTTGTTTGTGAAATCCTGCCTTGCCCAGGACAGGCCCCAGACACACTAGGGGGTTAGAGACTGCATTGTGTGAGGGCAGGCACAGCCCTTTCAGGTGTGAGTGACCATCCTTTCCCTCCCTCCTATCACAGATGGCTCATCAGGATATGCAGGCTACACCCCAGCTCCCTTTATGTCACTGTCTAGAGAGAGGTGCAACCAGCCCAACTGTCAAACTGACCCAGTCAGGGAATCCACAAACAGGCAGAGTCAAGGAATGGTTTAAGCAAGAAAATGCCCACTTTCTAAAAGTGGCATTTTCAAACACAGAATCTGAAAATCAACTTTACTAAAAGATGCATTTTTAGATTGTGAGTTCAGAGACCCCAATCTCCATATGTCTATCTGCTCCCAAAAGGAATCTAAACTTTAATCATATTTAAAGGCAGCCCCCATGTTAACCTATGAGAGCGATAGGCCTTGCACAGTGAAAACCTAATTTGGCAGTATTTCACTGTCAGGACATATAAAACACAATAGTATATGTCCTACCTAAAACATACACTAGACCTTGCCCATGGGGCTACCAAGGGCCTACCTTAGGAGTGTCTTACATGTATGAAAAGGGAATGTTTAGGCCTGGCAAGTGGGTACACTTGCCAAGTCAAATTGGCAGTTTAAAACTGCACCCACAGACACTGCAGTGGCAGGTATGAGACATGATTACAGGGCTACTAATGCGGGTGGCACAACCAGTGCTGCAGGTCCACTAGTAGCATTTGATTTACCGGTCCTGGGACCTCTAGTGCACTGTACTAGGGACTTACCAGTAAATCAAATATGCCAATCATGGATGAACCAATTACATACATATTTTGTATAGGAGCACTTGCACTTTAGCACTGGATAGCAGTGGTAAAGTGCCCAGAGTAACAAAAACAGCAAAAACAGAGTTCAGCACACATCAACAACCCGGGAAGCAGAGGCATAAATTTAGGGGAGACCACGCCAAGGATACCAAGTCTAAAATCCATGAATTGCGTTTCTTTACATTTTTACTGTACTTAATTATATTGTTTATACCTGCTTCTCTTCTGTATATTTAATATTTGCATATAGACATATGTTTCCAAATAATAATATATCTATTGTGTTTACTCAATAAGCAGTTTTCATGAAATTGAACTGCTTTTATATTATTTTACTCATGTCATCCAATGTATTTATATCCTTTAAATATTACATTAATTATCAATAAACCTTCCCTTTAAACTTAAAAAAAACTCAGCAGACATAAACTTCATGTCACAAGTAGGCATGTATTATAGCTGTAGCACCTTATACACATAGGGACTGATTACGACCTTTGCAGATGGGATACTCCGTCACCAACGTGACGGATATCCTGTCCACCATATTACAAGTTCCATTATATCCTGTGGAATTTGTAAAGCAGCAGACTGGATATCCGTCACGTTTGTGATGGAGTATCGCATTCACCTAGGTCGTAATCAAGCACATAATGTTGACCTAAGATGACTATGTTGTGCACGCTGATAACATTCCCATTTAAGGGTGAATGGTCCTTGGTGGATGGCGGTATTCTCCTCATCACATTTATTCTTGATGTGGTTTAATTAACTTAATGTTAATTTAATTGAAAGTTAATTTAACTTGATGTTTTATGGTGATCAGGCACTATGTTCTGATAAACTTTGGTCTTGAGTGTATTATTTGTATGTATTATTTTTCAATAAATATATCATTATTAAGATGAAGCCTGCCATAAACATACATTTACTTGGACAAGCTATGAGGCACTCTGAAGATTATTGTTACCTTAATAACTTTTAGTTGGAAACTATATCATAGTGTTAAGGTACGGCTGGAGACAGCTTTAACTGTTAGAGTTCCTGTAATGACAAAAAACATTGTAATAAAAGAAGTTTAGGAAGAAGGACTTTGATTGCATGCCTTTGATGATCTTTACGCATTTCTCTTTGGGCTACGCTGATGTTAGTTAACCTATAAAGTAGTTAATTTATCAAAAGTGTTCGAGATATTGTTAAAGCAGACCTTGTGGCAAGAATACTAGTAAGGGGATTTTCATAGAATAAATCTGTGACAAATACACTATGAAGGGATTTTACATTGTGAACTCTGACAGGTACAATAGAAAGGGTTTTTAACATTGGGAAGGGAACTCTGTGTTAAATATGATAGGTAGTGGTTTTGCATTATGAACTTAATTATACGTTGTCTCGGTGGCTTGATGTATTAAGTATTCTTATGTGATTAGCAGAGTTTTTCTGAATTTTGTGTTTCTAACCCACAGTACCTCCCTGAAAAAGTTTTGAACTGTTCAGCCTCACTATCTTAGAGGTCAAAATTTACAGAAGCATAGTCAGAACACAGTTTGGGTCAAATAGTAAAATGACCCCGGGACACCAGAGATAATATACTCCTTTAATATTAATCACAATCACTCCTAAATGCCATGGGGCCGCCCCAAAACAAACACCAAATGAACTGTAATAAAGGTGCATTATTAACCCAGAAAAAAATGAGCTCTGCTACTTTACATCTCCCCCGTGTCATCCCCTATGGTGCTGTAAGCTTAATTATCGATGGCATCTGTTAACACTGAAAGAAAGCACAAGTGTACATTGCAGCATAATGTGCTTTGGATTTCCTACCCCTAAAACGGCCACCAGGTCCATTGGTGCATTGTGGAGAAAAGAAACAGCTATGTAGCCTTGGTCTGCTCCATCCCTCCCCATCCCACCTCTCACCTCTAAACAGATATTACCTTATATATTATTGTGATCACAGCCAAGCTATTCCTTGATCCACCACTCCATCATTCCACTGCTGATGACAGTGAATAGTGGATTCTATGCTGCATGATCCTGGTTTATCTAGTGCATGAGTATACATTAAGCATATGCACTTTGTGGAGGTTGTGAACTAGCTGCTCCTGTCAGGCTCACTGTACACCACCTGCACCCTGCATTTAAAAGGCATTTTCCTTCACAGTCACATCATTTGCACTTCTAAGCAAGGGAACTGGAGTGGTTTTGGGGTTGGTGCACTCATGAATGTCAATTCACCAAAATGCCAGGTTTAGTAGAAGTGACATCATGTGCAATTAAACCTTTTCTTTAATTTGCACATGCATGTATGCTTACACATACCACACATTCACACATGCACGCAAATACACTCTTACCCACAATCACACACACAACATATATTTTAAAAAGTATTTTTTGCTTACCTTAGCTGCCAGGGAGGGACATATTCCAGCTAACTGTAATCCATACTTTATTACAGTAATAATGAATAGTTAAATATTATTCACTATTACTCTAATAAGAATTTGACAGAAAACAAGGAAAGTGGGGCCTTAACAGATGTGCATAAGGCCACCATTGTATTCCTGGCACTGATTTTGCCACCTCTTAGACCAAGGGTCACAAAGACAGTGGGGGGATGGCAAGGAGCAAGTCAGGGTTCGCAGCTGCAACCACTGGCAACCTCTAAATTACATCCCAGGGAACAGGGTCAAGACTGATATGCATTTGGTAGGGTCCAAACTGGAATGGCATGGGTAGCAAAAAAATGATGGATTTAGGCCCAGATCTCTGTACTGGGGGTGATTGTTTGACACTGTTCAGCATTCCATCCATCACTTTTTCTTTTTGCGTAAATTCCTTTTGGAGCAGTCATTGTTTACCTGACTGCTACTGCTTCACAGCATTCCAGATCAAGGCATTTGATTTTTTTTTTTTGTAAAGTTATCCTTTTTTTAGTATGAATGCAACGAAGTGCATTGTCAACTGCATCCATGTATACCATGCAAGTGTGTATTTTAATTGAGAACTACTGTTATACTTGCAAATCAATTTAGTCTGTATGGCCTGCTTGTATGGCTTTATAGTTTGCCTTCACTGCTCTTGTATGTTGTGCTTCTATTCATGTTTAACTATTATATTACTCAATGGAGCTGAGTGATCTATCTATCTATCTATCTATCTATCTATCTATCTATCTATCTATCTATCTATCTATCTATCTATCTATCTATCTATCTATCTATCTATGGATAAGGCTGGTAGATTGGTAGACATACTACCTTTCTATTAGTCTGTCTAACAATCTAATAGCCTTATCTCCTTATCTGTCTCTCTGTTTACCTAACTACCTGTCTATCTGTCTACCTACCTATCTACCTGTCTTACTACCTGTCGGTCTACCTAACTTAACATCAACAGCGTGGTGGCCTCCTACATTGTCCTGCCTCCTACATTGTCCTGCTTATCCCAGTAGTAAAAGGGATTCTTACCCACATATTTCTATGTATCATGCTTCATTACAGAAATCTCATCCAGTATAATGAAGAATATACTTGGGGGGGGGCTCAACCTTACTGTTGAGGGGGGCATATTGATGTTGAGAAGTATCACCATGTTGGGACCAGGAAAGAAAGGACTGAAATGACCCTGGCTGTTGCTTTCATCTTTGGGATGATTTATGACCTGGGCCCCCTGACAGGGTAAAAAGTGTCAATGTCTCCATCATTCGATGGTCAAAAAGTTTCAGCTGATTATCAGTTCCTTTGGGTAATTCAGCTTTTATCAGGACCTGTCGGGTCCATATGATTTGGGTATTAAGATTCACTTAAGCCACACTTGTACCATGTACAAAAACTCATTTCCAAAAATACCAGATTGTGGTTGTCAAGAAATACCCAGTTCATCAGATATAAAAATAAGAAGTAATAAGGAAAAAATCTGATTATTAACATGATTTATGCACATAGGCCAATTACTACAAAAAATTGGACATCCACCCTACAGAAACAATGAAAAGAGAAATAAACGCCCTGTTTGAAGAAACTGAAACAAACAATTAAAAATCTAAAAGGGAACTGAACTCTTGGTAGTAGATAATCCGGTTGATCCAGCATTTTATATACTACCAAAAAGACATAGAATTAGGACACCGATCCCTGGCAGACCAATTGTGTTGGGGTGTCAATTCAATTTTGGAAATAATTTTCAAGGTCAGCAATCACTTCCTCCACCCTTTGGTGGAAATAATCCCATTCTTCCTAGAAGATAAGAAGGATCCGCTAAAACTGACAAAGGACATTCAATATGATCCTAGTGGGAACTTTCTGATTGGGCTGGATATAGAGAGCATGAACACCAGCCTACAACTGGAAGACACATTGAGGGTAATGAAGGACCTTTTGTTTTCAGAAGAATGACCATATAGTGCCCTAAGAAATTTTATATTGGTGTCCATGTGCTAAGCCCTGACAACATTTTATTTAGTTTGAGGACACCATGTACTTACAGGCACGACACCTCTATGTGAAGCACTTTTTCTCCCAGAACTGCATGCACCTATGTCCATCACTTAAAAAAACGAATATTATTATCACTACAAATCATTTCAGGAATCAGATTGCGTTCTGGAAAAGGTATATCAATAACGTGCTAATGTTTGGAAGGGACGGGTCCAGGGCTATGTAATTTTTAAGTGGACGTGTGGTTCACTTACTCACTCAGTACAGACACTTCCTTCATGTTGAAACCTTTCTGTGGACAGACACTCGCCATAAGCCCAGTGATAAATATAGACTGCTATGATATGACAGTTTTCATCTGCGCGCATTGCTAGAAAACTTGCCAGTCTGACACTTTTTAAGGTTATGCCACTACTGCAACTATATAGAGGATTTTGAGAGACAAGTGCAACAACTCGGTCTAAAATTTAAAAACAGAAGTATCCTAAAGATTTCATCAAAAGAATCCCTAAAAGGAGCCCAACTAACAGGAAGGAAGACTTTATAGAACACACACGGCAAAAGGACAATGGCAATCGGTTGTTTTGTGCCACTACCAATTGCACACTATCCAGTGCTTAATTTGTGCTTGTTGCTTCCGGTGCTGAGCACCGGCACTTATTCTTTAGGGCCGGGGCTTAATCTTCTGCCTGAAGCATTTGCTGCGAGCAAAGGACACATATGGGAAAGATGGAGGAAGGATAAAACGAATAAACGTCCCAAAGGGAGAAAGTAGAAAGCTGCAAGAGTGAGCTGAAGGGCGGTGAGTGGCTTTATATGGATTGAAGAGGCCCTAGGTGGCTCCTGCATCAAAAAGCATCAAAGACATTCGATTTAGAATTGGACAGGGAGTGGCTCCAGTGCAAGAACACTAACTCATTCCATGCATGTAATTTATCTTATTACCTGTCCCTGTGGTTTACGCCATGTAGGAATGACAGGCAGAACAATTAAGTTACGGATTGGGGAACACAGAAGCAATGTAAGGTCCAAGAAGGCAACAACAAAAATGGTCAGCCACTCCACCAATAACAGGCACACTGTAAATGGGCTTTACTGTACAGTAGTTGAACAAGTGACTATGCTAAACGCAGCAATATCAGGACTCTATGCTAAATTGGAAAAGGAGCAAAGGTGGATTTACAGGTTATCCACCAATACCATTGGCCCTAACAATGATATCCCTTGCTTAAGCCTACTGTGAAATTACAGTATTTTTAACATTTAACTTGGAATGCACGCGAAAAATCCAATCCAGTGTTTTACATGAGGAAACATGTTTTTCTTTTGTCCATTTTTTCAAACATGATTTTCCTGATGAATAACTCAGAGTACTGATGTTGTGTCCCAATGTTATTTCTTTTTCGCCAAGTAAATGACTAGGGGACCATCCTATAAGGAATCTCAGTTTTTGCTTTCTCCCCCATGGCAAGAAATGAGGAGCACATGAGCCATGTCTAAATGGCTATACAATTCTGCCATCACTGCCTACACCACGCGATGACACTGATAACATAGAATAAAAGATAGTGGACTGTGATAAGCACTCCAGCATTCAGGAGTTGAGAGAGCACAATAGGTTAAGATCCAGATAGGACCCCTGATGTTGTAAGTAGGACACTTGTCCAGCCAAATTGTGCAGTTTCATTTGTTTCTTTTTAATATTATTTTTAATGTTATTTGTAGAGTGGGAAACTGTCACCTAAAAAAGGCATCCTGGGGCTAACTTGAGCATAGACCCATCCGGGGGACCAGTGTGATGAAAAGCTCTAGGTGCTATGCATGGTGCTTTAAAATTGAAATGCTTGGCCAGGAGGAACCAGTGAATACAATCCAGAGCCTCAAACGTAGAGGAAAAGCATGGCCAGGATAGAGCCACTTTTGCAGCTGCTGCTTGTATCTAATGGAGACCTTGTACAAGATATCTAGGTCCGCTTAAAAACAAGGCTTTGCCATAGTCAAGCCTGCTCAAGATGATACATTGCACCACAATGTGGTGGGAATGCACTGGCAGCAGAGGTAAAATTTCATGGAGTATCCTCATTAGCCTGAATCAAGTGGAGGATAGTTTGTTAACATGAGTGGAAAGAGATGGCTCATTATCCATGTAAACTCCCAGATTTTGAACGGCCAACACTAATCGGATGTGAGCTAGCCTCCAGTGGCACAATTTTTCTGCCAAAGGTTTCAAAAGAGACCCTGAAAGACAGTTAATTTTTCAGTGTTGTCTCAATCATATTTAAGGGAGATAGATAGCTCTAAGCCACTCCGGGACACATCCATTGATTGAAAGCTGTCATGTAGAATGTGAGGTACAATCCAAAGTGTGGATCAGTTGAGTGTTGTCAGCATAATTCACAGATGTTAGGCCATAAAATCTAATAAGCTTAGCCAGTGACCTCAACTACACATGAAATAATGTCAGGTTTAGTAATGATCTCCGGGGACGTCCCTTGTTTAACTGCTTTAAAATCAAAGTGAAAGGGGGGCAAATGAACTGCCTCTGTTCTTCCTTCCAAGTAAGACGTCTGTCATTGCAGAACTTTTCCTTTTACTCCTCTTTCTGACAGTCTGGTAAGCAGCACATTATGAATGATAGTGCCAAACACAGCCGATTGGTTAATTAAAACCAAAAATACCTGATGACCCTCGTCTGTTGCCATACCAGATCATCTAATGCAGTAACCAAGGTTCCTTCAGTTTCATGGAAAGGGCGAAACCCAAACCGAATCCACCCCTTAAGTTGTGTTCTTCTAAGAAACTAAAAAGTATATTGTTGACATACTTTTCCAGAACTGTATTGGGAAAGGGCGGAAGAGTGATGCGCCTAAAATTACTGAGTATTGACAGATTGGCCAGTTGTTTGCTGTTCATTGTTAAACCAAAGGGCGGGGACATGCAGATCTCTTTTTTAAGGGAAGGGTAAAATAATATCTAGAGCTCTTGTAATCCAGGCCTGGTAATTATCATATGCCTCTGCACCGGAAAGGATAGAAGGTTCCCCCAATTCGTCTGCGATAATTTAAACCAAGACTGTGTAGGGAACAGAGGGACCTCTTCCTTATTTGTTTCCCAAAATCCAATGCTATCAGGTGATTGCAAAAAAAAAATATTTATTGAGTGATCAGTCCAAACTAGAGGACCTCGGTTAAGTTAATTAGGCCTTGAGTGGAAAACAATCAAATCCAAGTGTGTCCATGGACTTGTGTGCTATTCATGAACATTTGATGGAGGTGCATAGCTGCTAAGGAATTCAGCAGATCGGAAGATAATAAAATGTTGGATTTTTCTCCCCATATAACAAAGGACCCTAAATATAAATAAAAATGTGAGCAAGGATACGGGATAACCCAAAGTGAGCAAAGGCTTGCATTAAATCCTTACAAGGTCCCAGATAGCCATAACAAACTAATCCAGCCACAGAGGAAGAAGCTGAAATTCTCAGGGAGAGTCTCATTTTTGTTTTTCAATGTTTTCATTGTTGCTATGATTAAAGGTTAGAGTGGACATCTTTTACTTTTTCAGAGTGTGACACGAGGATCTACCTCCCTGTAACATCTACTGGGGCGAATTATAAGCTCTCAAGTATGTACATTATATGACAAAGGGTGCCCCACTCTAAACTCATAAGATTTGATGTAAACATAAGGGTTTTTGGAGTTTCTTGTAGAAACCATATGCAATATTGTGAAGGAGGCACGGTGCTATGATGAAAATAGGGCTCTGGGTGAACATAAAAAAAATCACTACGCATAACACAGTGTGCATATTTGGCTACCAAATGAGTATCACAACGTTCAGTGTGTTACAAGTGATACACTGGTCTGGGTAATCAACCCACGTGCATAAATCATGTTTAAAACCTGATTACTTCCTGTTTTTCAGAACTGACGAACTGGATGTTTCCAGAAACGAAAATCTGGTATTTTTTGTAAATGTGTTTGTTTACATGGTATGAGTGTGGTTTAAGTGAACATTAATAGAAAAATATTAGCGACTTGGTAGGTCCATTTGGAAGCTGAGCTGAACAACTCATATACGTCCTATCTCGTTTTTATCCTGACGCAGGGTGCCCGGAGAATAAATTATGCCCATACAAAAATGGACACCCAAAGGCATGTTAACCCTTCGTTTCCATTTCCTGATATTAAGGTTCTCTCCACAAAAGTGGGGATGAACCAGCTCAGTAGATTCCTAATTGTACAGGACGAGGATGAGATGATAAAGTATGTGTTAGACTTGGCATCCTTGGCGTGGTCTCCCCTAACTTTTTGCTTCTGCTTCCCAGGTTGTTGATATATGCTGGACTCTGTTTTTGCTGTTTTTGTTACTCTGGGCACTTTACCACTGCTAGCCAGTGCTAAACTGCAAGTGCTCCTAGGTAAAATGTATGTATAATTGACTTTCCATGATTGGTGTATTTGATTTACTAGTAAGTCCCTAGTACAGTACACTAGGGTTGCCCAAGGCCTGGAACTCTAATGCTACTAGTGGGCCTGTAGCACTGGTTGTGCCACCCACATTAGTAGCCCTGTAAACGTGACTCAGACCTGCCACTGCAGTGTCTGTGTGTGCAGTTTTAAACTGCCAATTTGACTTGGCAAGTTTACCCACTTGACAGGCCTAAACCTTCCCTTTTCTTACATATAAAGCACCCCTAAGGTAGGCCCCAGGTAGCCCCGTGGGCAGGGTGCAGTGTATGTTTATGGTAGGAAATATACTAATGTGTTTTATATGTCCTGATTGTGAAATACTGCCAAATTCAGTTTTCACTGTGCAAGGCATATCCCTCTCATTGATTAACATGGGGGCTGCCTTTAAAGAGTATTAAACTGCAGATTCCCTTTGGGAGCAGATAGAAATATGGAGTCTCTGAGCTCACAATTTAAAAATGCATCTTTTAGTGAAATTGGTTTTTAGATTGTGTGTTTGAAAATGCATTTTAGAAAGTGGGCATTTTCTTGCTTAAACCATTATGTGACTCTCCCTGTTTGTGGATTCCCTGTATAGGTCAGTTTGACAGTTGGGCTGTTTGCACTTCTCTCTAGACAGTGACACAAAGGGAGCTGGGGTGTAGCCTGCATATGCCGATGAGCCATCTGTGCTGCGAGGGAGGTGGGGAGTGGTCACTCACACCTGAAAGCGCTGTGCCTGCCCTCGCACAATGCAGTCTCCAGACTCCTGGTGATTGTCTGGAGGCTGGTCTGGACAAGGCAGGATCTTACAAACAAGAGAGACTTTCCTTTAAAGTTTGCCTACTTCAAAGGCAGAAAGGAGTATAAGTAGTGGACCCAAAATCCCTGAAAAGTAGATCACTTCTGGAATCAAGAGGAACCTCTGCCAAGGAGAAGAGCTGAAAAGCTGAGGAGAAGTGCTGCCCCTTCCTGTGACTGTGCTTTGTTGGGCTCTCCTGCAGTTGTTGCTTCGCCTGTGAAAGGGGACAAAGACTGGACTTTGTTGTGCATTCCTGCTTGAGAAGAATCTCCAAGGGCATGAACTGAGCTTGCCTCCTATTGTTGAAGTCCCAGGCCATCAAAGACTTCCCTTGCCAGCACCTGGACTCTCTGCTGAGACTCCTGCCCTGCCAAGTGGTGCCCTATCCAGTCCTTGGGCGCTTAAGAGGTGAAGCTGGCAGTTAAGAACTGAAAATCCACGCAAAGACCATTGTGCGAGGAGCCTTTCGATGGCTTATAAATGAGGTGCCGCCGGCCTTGTGGCTGAAATTGATGCTCCACCTGCATGAAGGCTGGAAGATTGACGAAACGTGGCTGGAGAAATGATGTGCAACACCCGCAACGGCTGTTGTTAATTACACAAGCCCTCATGCAGCGCGGTTTCTTGACACCATACGACCGGATTTCAATGCCACATTGCTGGGCGCGGAAAATCAACGCAAATCCTTCCCGGACCCGAGGTACCCATACTGATCGATGCATCGCTCTCTTGCGGGGGAGAAGAAACAGCGCTCTGACCTGACCAAGGAGGTATGAGGCACGTTCTCGCTTTTGGGTGAGAAATCAATGCATCGCTGATATTTTTCGATGCACATTCGCCCGTGTGGCTTCCCAAGTACTTTTGTGCGCTAACAGCGTTCTCATTGTTTTCTAAGGATTAAGGGCCATATGTAAGAACACATTTTCCCATTTATACAGAATGGGAAAAACCCTTTGCTACATCTGGCCCTAAGACTCTTATTCTTTCAAAAGTTCATATCTTGACTTGTGTATGTTGGACATTTGTCCTTTTGGTCTTGTTTTGTTTAGATAAATATTATCTATTTGTCTAAACCTGTGATGTGTCATTTTGTAGTGTTTTCACTGAGTTACTATGTGTGTCAGTACAAATACTTTACAAATTGCTTCTGAAGTTAAGCCTGCCTGCGTGTGCCAAGCTACCAAGGAAGTGAGTGGGGGTTAACTGAGAGCGATTCTCCTTTCCCCTGACTAGAGTGAGGGTCCTTGCTTGGACAGGGGTTAACCTGACTGCCAACCAAAGAGCCAATTTCTAACAGCATGTCACATTCAAATATCAGGGTGAGAGTCATTTTAAAAAACAGAAGTGTGAGATATTGGGTTGGTGGGTGACTGGGGATGAGCCATGGTCAAGCAGCAATCACAATGTTTGCCAGAGTAAGACACAAGCAAACTCCAAATTAAGCTGTGCTCAACCTTTGGTAGCTTGGCACAGAGCAGTCAGGCTTAACTTGAAGCCAATGTGTAAAGTACTTGTGCAACACTTCAAAGAGTGAACAGTGAAAACACCACACAAAAAGGATCCCACACCAGGTTAGAAAAATAGAACTTAGTTTAATAAATAAAACAAGATCTGCACAGTAGAGGTGATGCTCTGGTTCTGCTCCACGCAACAACAATGATGCATTGGTTCCGCTCCTGCAGCATAGAATGCATCCATTCTGCTGGAGCAAGCACCTTAGGCCCACTTCCAAGGGTCTAACAGTGGGTTGAACCACTTGGCAGGATAGACTCACAGATGACAGAGTCCAGGTGCAGGAGCTGTGTATTTGGAAGTTTTTTTGTCCCTGAGCCAGCCAACTAGCACATGGAGTCACTCTGTCTCTCTGTTCTGGGTTGGAGATATTCAGGTGCAGTCCTTCTCACTCCCAGGCAAGAGGCCAGCAGCCAGCAGGTCAGTACGGCAAGGCAGAAGTCCAGCAGAGGAACAGTCCTTCAGCAGCAGCACAGCAGTCCTTCTTCCTGGCCCAGGTCCAGAAGTAGTTGTGTCAGAGGCCCAATTCACTTATACCTAGTTGAGCCTTTGAATAACAGGTCACACCTATGCTCCCATTGTGTAAGGCTTTCTAGGAGGAATACACAAAGCCCAACTGCCACCCCACCTCAGACATGTGATCAGAGACAGGCAGCAGGCGCCAAATGGCTAAAATAAGAAAATGCCAGCTTTCTAAATGTGGCATTTTCAGAATTGCAATTTAAAGTCCAACTTCACCATAGGTTTGGATTTTATATTGTTATTCCAGGGACATCAAACTTGAAAAGTCTATCTTTTCATAATTGAGAATTACGCTTATAAAATGCAATACTGTAATGTTATGCTATTGGAGGGATAGGCTTTGCAGTAGTGAGAAACAACTTTGGGAGTTTTTCACCACCAGGACATGTAAAACTAAAAAGTACTTATCCTACTTTTTAAATACATCACACCCTGCTGTCTGGGCTGTCCAGGGCCAACCCTAGGGGTGACTAACATATATTAAAAAGGGAGGTTTGGGCCTGGTAAAAATAGTATTTTACCAGCCTGAAACGGCAGTTCAGCACTCCACTCACTTGCTCTGCAAAGACAAGCCTGAGCCATATTGTGAATGCTACTTAAGTGGAAGGCACAATCATTTATTTTATTTTTGGCGCTAAAACAGCGGTAACCTAACTCCATATTTATATTTTGACAATAGGCCTGTCTAGCATCAAAATATTGGCGTTAGCACCATTTCTAGGATGCTCTAAACCATCTTGCATCAATGAGATGCAAGGTAGGCGTTCCCACCGTAAACACAATGCTAACCCCCT
Source organism: Pleurodeles waltl (assembly GCF_031143425.1). Lineage (NCBI taxonomy): Eukaryota > Metazoa > Chordata > Amphibia > Caudata > Salamandridae > Pleurodeles > Pleurodeles waltl. The sequence continues at coordinate 720,289,331 of NC_090436.1, read as the reverse complement.
AGCGCCATATTTAACCCCCGACGCTAACTAAGGAAGTGGACTCAAAAAATGGTGCTAAGTCCGATTAGTGTTCAATTTTAATGCCTGGTCAGACCAGGCGTTAAAACGAGGCTCACACACCACCACTCAAGGAAAACACACAGAAGGAGCTTTGGAAACATCCAGGACAACATGGAAGTCGTATTGCTCCAGCTTGGTATATGCTGCAGATGTCTGTGAAGACAGCAGATCCCTCCACCACTACCGCAACAACCCTAAAAACCACCACAGCAGCCACAAAGGCAGCCCAGAAGGAGGGAGAGGATATTCAGACAGTGGACAACCATCCTTGGAATGAGGGAACAAGATGTGGTCCGAATGGACAGACTTAACTGGGAGTCCATTGTATGCCTGCAGCACCATACTGCACCACACATCATGACAAGGGTGCACACTCCCCATAAGATTCCACCCATGACAAAACTCCATGCTGTCCTCCATATGATGGCATCTGGATCATTCCAGATAACAGGTGCACAAGGGTCTGGTGTCTCCCAGTCATCCTTCTCCTTCTTTTTACCAAAGGTCCAGGATGCAATCCTAAGCCTTACACCCCACCACACCTGCTTCCCAAACACCCAGCATCTGCAGCAGGAGACCAAGCAAGGTTTCTATCAAATTGTTGGGTTTCCACATATGCTGGGTGCAATGCTCTTCAGCAACATCCTGGCAAAATATCCCGGCAGCATCCATGACGCATACATCTTTTGTTATTGCATCATAAACGGGCGGTTCCAGGATGGCCAATATGGCACTGGGATACTCATAGGTAAGCCACCATACTAATCTTTACACACAACACACCAACCATCTAGGACAAACAAGACAAACACCACTCCAAATACACATGGGCAGGGCCACAGAGATGTACAGGCAACAACACATACTCAACATGCCACAGTACACTGCATACATTTCGTGTCACAAACACATACACCAAAATGTTCATAACAAAGTCACACCCTGACTGGCATACCATGTGTAGACAGGTGGAGCCAAGTCCCCTTCGCATAGAGAAGCTGCTCACAAACCACTACAAGTGCACACAGGTTGACAACTAAATATAGATCTCACACACAGATTACAAAGTAGTGCACAGGCATGTCAAAGGCATAGGCTGTGGTCATTTTGAAGAAGTCAATCATAGGCACAGTCCCAGGCAAACCATGGTGTGCAAGCCTTTGGCAGAACCTAAATCAAATGCCACCCAAGTGGTGCCATAACCAAATATATATCTGACATACCTGTAGTGTACACATACACTGGTCTGCTGCATTGTGACGCACACATAAAATATACAAATGTACCTGCCATTACAGACCATGGGGCTGAATCATGAGAAATGGGGCAGCTCCTACTCCAGTGCCACCTCACATGCACACCTAGTGCCCCCTAACAAAACTATGTACGTTGTAAATACCAGAAATGGTCCGCCATGGTGCTGAGTCTGTAAAAACAACACTAACAATCATGGATGTCATAGTAGGGCTCGGTAGAAGTATAGAGGATATACCAGATCTTACATGCACTGTACTAAGGGACCCATGTGAAAAACAGCTGTGCCCACTCCCAAAGCCTGCACTGAGCATGTGTAAAAAATGTGTAGAAAATGTCTGTCTGAAATCTTGTATTGGAAGCTTGGAGACTACTGCGCCAAATTACATCTACCTACTAATTTGTTTTACACACTCATGCACACTTGATGGCTGGCACAACCATCATCTGCCACAAAGGGTCACAAAGTGTCACACTGCATGCATAGTGCCTCCTATTAACATGAATAGCACAGTCTGGCTTTGTAGGGCAACTATGGTGTTTCAACATCTGACTCCATTGTGGTGCTGGGGTTGGTAGGTTCCATCTAGCAATGGAACACTGCTTCCAATAAGGACTACACAACACATTTACCTAAATCATAACCATAATTTTGGGATCAACATGAATTTAAGCAGGACCTTGAGCCAGTTCACAAGATTGTCATGCCCACACAGTCCAATGGGGGTGGGATAATCTGTCACAAACGTGATAGATATCCTGCCTGCCATTTTACAAGTTCCATAGGATATAATGGAACTTGTAATACGGCGGACAGGATATCCGTCACATTTTTGACAGAGTATGCCATACGCCAAGGTCGTAATCAGGCCCATAGTCACTATACTATAAACATCAGATTGTAAATAGCACAAATAAATCACTTTGTACCTGATTCTCCTTGGTCTACTCATTCTCCACTACATACACCACTGGAATGTGACTCAAACCTCAGTGAGCAGGTAAGTAACACAAAGATTACCAATATGGTAGCAACATCATTTTTGATGTAAGAGGGTCTACTGTCACATCTCAAATATCACTGACACACAATTTGCGGCCATGTGACTCCTGAAGGTCTAGATCTATGCTCCATTACATATCTTGTTCTGTCAAGTGAGCAAGGTGCTAATACCTAGCCCATTCACCACAACAACACCATGCATAACAGGATGTATACAAGGGGAGCACATAAGCTAGGGTCTGTCAACAAATCGGTATCAAGTTATGTAGGAACGGACCACTATCATGGTACATGTGTGAGAAGGGTGGAACATCATTGCTAACTGTCCATGAGTAAATGTCCAGGGATTGTAACCAATGTTCGATGCTGAGCCTGCACAGTGTATCCATTGGAATGTGTCCTGGATCTGCCATTGGGCACAACCCTGGCACATGGGGGTCTGTACCTCACTTATAGAACACACGTGTTGACTGTGGAGTGTGCAATGGGTTACCTGGCTAAATTATCAGCTGTGGGTGCAGAATCGCTATCCAAACACAGGACCAATAGTCACAATCCATGGGTTTATTGGGATAATGCATCACCAAATTTTTATCTAGCTTGAATATGGGCAGAGTGTCTAATTTTCACTATGTACATGACGTGCACACTTGGCACACAAATCTGCTGTTTAGACACATGCCTAGATCACATCCAGGCAAACATGTGAAGACTGATGTACGGGTGTTTTCTTGACGTGTCTGCATGTATATCTAGTATGCTGTGTATCAATACATCACACAGCACAAAGCAATACACACAACTCATTGTCACTCACATGACAGAACAAGTGCATGATAGCAACAGTAACAAATTGTCCCATACATGTTGTGGCCTCCAACATCGCAATCAGGTGTGGAATGTGCTACTATGTTCAGCCTTGTTGAAAAATGTCTGAGACACTCCACCAATCTGAGTGTGATTAGATCTAGACACATATGCAGCAATTGACAAATGTACTGTACAGAACTGAGATGATTTCACACCTCAATATCATTCAGTCTTGGTAAGAGTTACTTAGGTTATGGCATGCTGGAAGAAATGCATACCCATGTTCAATGGAGGTTGTGGTTGGACAGCTTTGAGACACCCACAGATACTTGCAAATACAACACGTGAGGTGAAATAGAGAAAACACAAATGCTATGGCAGGAGTAATGTCATGTGTGTCTGGAACTCATGACATCTCACAAATACCGTCAATGGAACTGTAACTATCAAGTAGCCAGTAGAATGAGATGTGTACAGCTTCCAATTACACGTCACATGTTGCATCATGTCCATGTATGACCATACAATGTTACTGTAGAAGGTGTGTACAAAGTGCAAGCGGTCTAAAGAATGGGAGCAATCTAGGTGACAATACATGCCTTACCAGTTGTGCAGGAATACATAGAGAAGGGACACACATAGACCAATTCTTACTGTAAAACACATCAATGTCTACATGTCAACATTTCACATATGTACAGAGAGGGTGGGTAAGTCAGTACAAAACCCAGTCATGTTGGGCCGTAACATACTATGGTATTTTCCCATCCCATGGAGGCTGTGACAGACAACACCATCTGTACCATGGCACATTTCCAATATTAGAGTCATAACAGATACATAAGCCCAACAAGCTGCCGAAGGAAACAACTAAGGGCATCAAATAATGTCACACGTCCCACAAGTGCAAGTACCCGAGCTCTGTATATGAAAGTGGAATGCTGACATCAAGTATGGCAGAGGAAAATGTAATATCCTTTTCTGTATGACCACAATTGTGCATGTGTATGTCTGCTGGAAGTGTGCATAGTTCTGCTGAGTTGCGATCATTAAGAGGTTAGGTCCATGATCAATAAACCCGCACACCACTGCTCTCGCTACATAAATGAATTACATTGTCAGGGCCCGATGCATGTGCACAGGAGACTGACTAAACTGGTGCTGCATCAACTTGCCCCTTCACATGCAACCATGGGTTTGTGTTGCCATACAACCCCACACAGTTGTGATGATTAGTAGGATGCCATCTATGCCAGACTGCAAGACGGTTACAAAGTGGTATGTTATTGTTTGTGACTGTCATAACAAACATGATGGGGACAAATATGAGTGCCTTTTTGATGGCATGCATATGCCACATATCTCAGCACACATGTACCACTATAATGGCTCAGGCATGGCAATGTGTATGGATTCTGAGCAAAAGGCAACCTATCACAATAATAAGGGCATAGAAATCACAAGATCAGTGACTGTAAGAAATTACCTTCATATGTGCCGACATACAGAAACATAGGTGGCACTGATGTGACAACGCATGCATTTGTCAAATGCCAACATGTGTCCATGCAGGAAGATAATAATATGAGGTTTCACATCACATGAACACACCACTGCAACGACTGCACCAAATGAGCTGATATGCTGACGAGCTTAAGAGCGCCTGCACGCCGGTAGCAGTATTGATACCTGAGAAATTAATAGCAGCATGTCCAAGCAACCCCAGAATTTTCTCTACTGAGAACGTAATAATCCAGAAACACATGTGTCTAGAGATACAGCAATGACTGCACCAAATAAGGTGAATATTTTGATGAACTTTGAAACCAGTGTGCTTAAAAGATACAGTAATGACTGCTGAATATTTGCACTACGATAACCAGCATGCTAAGAGGTAATGACGCATAGATATGAGGCAGTGTGCTCCTACCATCTCCTTTCACTGTTGAAAGGCTTCCATGAGCCGATAAGCTGACGAGCTTGGGAGCGCATGCAAGCCGGTAGTGGTATTGAAACCCGAGAAATTAATGGCAGCATGTCCAAGCAACCCCAGAATATTCTCTCCTGATGACAGAATAATCCAGAAACACTATGGCCCTCATTACAACCCTGGCGGTTGGAGTAAAAGTGGCAGTAATACCGCCAACAGGCCGGCAGAAAAAAAAATGAAATTACGGCCAGGGCGGTAACCACCATGGCAAACCGCCAATTCTACACTCTGACTGCCAGGGTGGTAACGACCGCTGGGCTGGAGACGTTGGTCTCCAGCCCAGCGGCCATCACTAAACCGCCGGCGGTATCAGGACCCCGCATACCGCCATGGATTTCGTGGGGTTTTGTACCGCCACGAAATCCATGGCAGTAGGCACTATCAGCGCCAGGGAATATGTTCCCTGGCACTGATTTGGGTCTCCCACTCCCCCACCCCCTCCCAGAGCCATATCCAACACCCACAACTCCCCTACCACCCCGCAATGGTGGTAGGACCCCTCTCCCCCGACCCACCCAGATACACACACACACACATACCCCACACCCTCCTACAGCCACGCTCACACCACTCATACACATACACTCACACATACACACACACATACATGCACACAGACATGCACACAGACATTTGTCACATTTCCTAAACACACAATACACACACTGCATGTATACATGCACTCACACAACCCCTCTACACACCCACACGCACACTCCCATGCATGCACACAACACACAACCCCCCCAACCCCCCTCCCCTAACGTACGATCACCTTACCTGGTCTGGTGATCCTCTGGGAGGGAACGGGATCCATGGGGGCTGCTCCGCCACCAGCACCCCATCACCAGAGCACCGCTGCGCCGAATCCTGGGTTGTAATTCGGTGGGCAGTGTTCTGATGACGTGGCAGTGGAGGTGGAACAGCCTCCAATTCACCGCCGACCGACAGTATGGCTGCTGGCGGCTCTCCGTCCGAAAAAGGGTGGAGGGCTGCCAGCAGTGATAATACGCTGGGCGTTCAGCCCGGCAAAACCTCAGCGGTCTTGGAAAAAGACCACCGAGGTCCAAATGAGGGCCTGTGTGTCTAGAGATACAGCAATGACTGCACCAAATGAGGTGAATATTTGATGAACTTTGAAACTAGTGTGCTTAAAAGATACAGTCATGACTGCTGAATATTTGCACTACGAAAACCAGCCTGCTAAGGGGTAAGGGTGCATAAATATGAGGCAATGTGCTCCTACCTTCTCCTTTCATGTTAAAAGGCTTCAGCAAGCCGATAAGCTGACAAGCTTGGGAGCGTCTGCACGCTGGTAGCGGTATTGAAATAAGAGAAATTAATGGCAGCATGTCCAAGCAACCCCAGAATTTTCTCTACTGATGACGGAATAATCCAGGAACACATGTCTCTAGAGATACAGCATTAACTGCACCAAATGAGGTGAATATTTTGCTGAACTTTGAAACCAGTGTGCTTAAAAGATACAGTAATAACTGCTGAATATTTGCACTACGATAACCAGCATGCTAAAGGGTAATTGCGCATAGATATGAGGCAGTGTGCTCCTACCCTCTCCTTTCACTGTTTAAAGGCTCCCAAGCAACCCCAGAATTTTCTCCACTGATGATGGAATAATCCAGAAACACATGTGTCTGGAGATACAACAATGACTGCACCAAATGAGGTGAATATTTTGATGAACTTTAAAACCATTGTTCTCATAACATACAGTAATGACTGCTGAATATTTGCACTGCAATAACCATCATGCTAAGGGGTAATGGCACATAGATATGAGGCATTGTGCTCCTACCCTCTCCTTTCACTGTCAAAAGGCTCCAGCAAGCCGACAAGCTGACGAGCTTGGGAGCGTCTGTATGTCGGAAGCGGTATTAAAACCCAAGATATTAATGGCAGCATGTCCAAGCAACCCCAGAAGTTTCTGTACTGATGACGGATTAAGCCAGAAACGCATGTGTCTAGAGATACAGCAATGGCTGCACCAAATGAGGTGAATATCTTGATGAACTTTGAAACCAGTGTGCCTAGAAAATACAGTAATGACTGCTGAATATTTGCACTATGATAACCAGCATGCTAAGGTGTAATGGCGCATAGATATGAGGCAGTTTGTTCCTACCCTCTCCTTTCACTGCTAAAAGTCTCCCGTGAGCCGATAAGCTGACGAGCTTGGGAGCGCCTACACACCGGTAGCAGTATTGAAACCTGAAAAATTAATGGCAGCATGTCCGAGCAACCACAGAACTTTCTCGACTGATGATGGAATAATCCAGAAACACATGCGTCTAGAGATACAGCAATGACTGCAGCAAATGAGGTGAATATTTTGATGAACTTTGAAACCAGTGTGCTTAAAAGATACAGTAATGACTGCTGAATGTTTGCACTATGAAAAAAAGCATGCTAAGGGGTAATGGGATATACATATGAGGCAGTGTGCTCCTACCCTCTCCTTTCACTGTTAATATGCTCCTGCGAGCCGATAAGCTGACGAGCTTGGGAGCGCCTGCACGCCGGTAGTGGTATTGAAACCCAAGAAATGAATGCATGATGGCCAAGCAACCCCAGAATTTTCTCTACTGATGACAGAATAATCCAGAAACACGTCTCTAGAGATACAGCAATGACTGACCCAAATGAGGTGAATATTTTGATGAACTTTGAAACCAGTGTGCTTAAAAGATACAGTAATGACTGCTGAATATTCGTACTACGATAACCAGCATGCTAAGGGGTAATGGTGCATAGATATGAGGCAGTGTGCTCCTACCCTCTCCTTTCACTGTTAAAAGGCTCCCGCAAGCCGATAAGCTGACGAGCTTGGGAGCGCCTGCACACCGGTAGCGGTATTGAAACCTGAGAAATTAATGGCAGCATGTCCAAGCAACCCCAGAATTTTCTTTACTGATGACGGAATAATCCAGAAACACGTGTCTCTAGAGATACAGCAATGGCTGCACCAAATGAGGTGAATATTTTGATGAACTTTCAAACCAGTATGCTTAAAAGATACAGTAATGACTGCTGAATATTTGCACTCGATAACCACCATGCTGAGGGTAATGGCGCACAGATATGAGGCAGTGTGCTCCTACCCTATCCTTTCAGTGTTAAAAGGCTCCAGCGAGCCGAGAAGCTGATGAGCTTGGGAGCACCTGCACGCCGGTAGCAGTATTGAAACCTGACAAATTAATGGCAGCATGTCCAAGCAACCCCAGAAATTTCTCTACTGATGACAGAATAATCCAGAAACACGTGTCTAGAGATACAGCAATGACTGCACCAAAAGAGGTGAATATTTTGATTAGCTTTGATGCTAGTGTGCTTAAAAGATACAGTAATGACTGCTGAATATTTGCACTACGATAACCACCATGCTGAGGGGTAATGGCGCATATATATGAGGCAGTGTGCTCCTACCCTCTCCTTTCACTGTTAAAAAGCCCCTGTGAGCCGATAAGCTGATGAGCTCGGGAGCGCCTGCACGCCGTTAGCGGTATTGAAACCTGAGAAATTAATGGCAGCATAAACAAGCAACCCCAGAATTTTCTTTACTGATGACGGAATAATCCAGAAACACATTTGTCTAGAGATACAGCAATGGCTGCACCAAATGAGGTGAATATTTTGATGAACTTTGAAACCAGTGTGCTTAAAAGATACAGTAATGACTGCTGAATATTTGCACTACGATAACCACCATGCTAAGGGGTAATGGCGCATAGTGTGAGGCAGTGTGCTCCTACCCTCTCCTTTCACTGTGAAAAAGCCCCTGTGAGCCGATAAGCTGAGGAGCTTGTGAGCGCCTGCACGCTGGTAGCAGTATTGACCCTGAGAAATTAATGGCAGCATGTACAAGCAACCCCAGAATTTTCTCTACTGATGACGGAATAATCCAGAAACACATGTGTCTAGAGATACAGCAATGACTACACCCAATGAGGTGAATATTTTGATGAACTTTGAAACCAGTGTGCTTAAAAGATACAGTAATGACTGCTGAATGTTTGCACTATGAAAAAAAGCATGCTAAGGGGTAATGGGATATACATATGAGGCAGTGTGCTCCTACCCTCTCCTTTCACTGTTAATATGCTCCTGCGAGCCGATAAGCTGACGAGCTTGGGAGCGCCTGCACGCCGGTAGTGGTATTGAAACCCAAGAAATGAATGCATGATGGCCAAGCAACCCCAGAATTTTCTCTAATGATGACAGAATAATCCAGAAACACGTCTCTAGAGATACAGCAATGACTGACCCAAATGAGGTGAATATTTTGATGAACTTTGAAACCAGTGTGCTTAAAAGATACAGTAATGACTGCTGAATATTCGGACTACGATAACCAGCATGCTAAGGGGTAATGGTGCATAGATATGAGGCAGTGTGCTCCTACCCTCTCCTTTCACTGTTAAAAGGCTCCCGCAAGACGATAAGCTGACGAGCTTGGGAGCGCCTGCACACCGGTAGCGGTATTGAAACATGAGAAATTAATGGCAGCATGTCCAAGCAACCCCAGAATTTTCTTTACTGATGACGGAATAATCCAGAAACACGTGTGTCTAGAGATACAGCAATGGCTGCACCAAATGAGGTGAATATTTTGATGAACTTTCAAACCAGTATGCTTAAAAGATACAGTAATGACTGCTGAATATTTGCACTCGATAACCACCATGCTGAGGGTAATGGCGCACAGATATGAGGCAGTGTGCTCCTACCCTCTCCTTTCAGTGTTAAAAGGCTCCAGCGAGCCGATAACCTGACGAGCTTGGGAGCACCTGCACGCCGGTAGCAGTATTGAAACCTGACAAATTAATGGCAGCATGTCCAAGCAACCCCAGAAATATCTCTACTGATGACAGAATAATCCAGAAACACGTGTCTAGAGATACAGCAATAACTGCACCAAAAGAGGTGAATATTTTGATTAGCTTTGAAGCTAGTGTGCTTAAAAGATACAGTAATGACTGCTGAATATTTGCACTACGATAACCACCATGCTGAGGGGTAATGGCGCATATATATGAGGCAGTGTGCTCCTACCCTCTCCTTTCACTGTTAAAAAGCCCCTGTGAGCCGATAAGCTGATGAGCTCGGGAGCGCCTGCACGCCGTTAGCGGTATTGAAACCTGAGAAATTAATGGCAGCATGAACAACCAACCCCAGAATTTTCTTTACTGATGACGGAATAATTGAGAAACACATTTGTCTAGAGATACAGCAATGGCTGCACCAAATGAGGTGAATATTTTGATGAACTTTGAAACCAGTGTGCTTAAAAGATACAGTAATGACTGCTGAATGTTTGCACTATGAAAAAAAGCATGCTAAGGGGTAATGGGATATACATATGAGGCAGTGTGCTCCTACCCTCTCCTTTCACTGTTAATATGCTCCTGCGAGCCGATAAGCTGACGAGCTTGGGAGCGCCTGCACGCCGGTAGTGGTATTGAAACCCAAGAAATGAATGCATGATGGCCAAGCAACCCCAGAATTTTCTCTACTGATGACAGAATAATCCAGAAACACGTCTCTAGAGATACAGCAATGACTGACCCAAATGAGGTGAATATTTTGATGAACTTTGAAACCAGTGTGCTTAAAAGATACAGTAATGACTGCTGAATATTCGGAATACGATAACCAGCATGCTAAGGGGTAATGGTGCATAGATATGAGGCAGTGTGCTCCTACCCTCTCCTTTCACTGTTAAACGGCTCCCGCAAGCCGATAAGCTGACGAGCTTGGGAGCGCCTGCACACCGGTAGCGGTATTGAAACATGAGAAATTAATGGCAGCATGTCCAAACAACCCCAGAATTTTCTTTACTGATGACGGAATAATCCAGAAACACGTGTGTCTAGAGATACAGCAATGGCTGCACCAAATGAGGTGAATATTTTGATGAACTTTCAAACCAGTATGCTTAAAAGATACAGTAATGACTGCTGATTATTTGCACTCGATAACCACCATGCTGAGGGTAATGGCGCACAGATATGAGGCAGTGTGCTCCTACCCTCTCCTTTCAGTGTTAAAAGGCTCCAGCGAGCCGATAACCTGACGTGCTTGGGAGCACCTGCATGCCGTTATTGGTATTGAAACCTGAGAAATTAATGGCAGCATGAACAAGCAACCCCAGAATTTTCTTTACTGATGACGGAATAATTCAGAAACACATTTGTCTAGAGATACAGCAATGGCTGCACCAAATGAGGTGAATATTTTGATGAACTTTGAAACCAATGTGCTTAAAAGATACAGTAATGACTGCTGAATATTTGCACTACGATAACCACCATGTTAAGGGGTAATGGCGCATAGTGTGAGGCAGTGTGCTCCTACCCTCTCCTTTCACTGTGAAAAAGCCCCTGTGAGCTGATAAGCTGAGGAGCTTGGGAGCGCCTGCACGCTGGTAGCAGTATTGACCCTGAGAAATTAATGGCAGCATGTACAAGCAACCCCAGAATTTTCTCTACTGATGACGGAATAATCCAGAAACACATGTGTCTAGAGATACAGCAATGACTACACCCAATGAGGTGAATATTTTGATGAACTTTGAAACCAGTGTGCTTAAAAGATACAGTAATGACTGCTGAATGTTTGCACTATGAAAACCAGCATGCTAAGGGGTAATGGGATATACATATGAGGCAGTGTGCTCCTACCCTCTCCTTTCACTGTTAATATGCTCCTCCGAGCCAATAAGCTGACGAGCTTGGGAGCGCCTGCACGCCGGTAGTGGTATTGAAACCCAAGAAATGAATGCATGATGGCCAAGTAACCCCAGAATTTTCTCTACTGATGACGGAATAATCCAGAAACACGTCTCTAGAGATACAGCAATGACTGACCCAAATGAGGTGAATATTTTGATGAACTTTGAAACCAGTGTGCTTAAAAGATACAGTAATGACTGCTGAATATTTGCACTACGATAACCAGCATACTAAGGGGTAATGGCACATAAATATGTGGCAGTGTGCTCTTACCCTCTCCTTTCACTGTTAATATGCTCCTGCGAGCCAATAAGCTGACGAGCTTGGGAGCGCCTGCACGCCGGTAGTGGTATTGAAACCCAAGAAATGAATGCATGATGGCCAAGTAACCCCAGAATTTTCTCTACTGATGGGGGAATAATCCAGAAACACGTCTCTAGAGATACAGCAATGACTGCACCAAATGAGGTGAATATTTTGATGAACTTTGAAACAGGTGTGCTTAAAAGATACATTAATGACTGCTGAATATTAGGACTACGATAACCAGCATGCTAAGGGGTAATGGCGCATAGATATGAGGCAGTGTGCTCCTACCCTCTCCTTTCACTGTTGAAAGGCTCCGATGAGCCGATAAGCTGACGAGCTTGGGAATGCCTGCACGCCGTTAGCGGTATTGAAACCTGAGAAATTAATGACAGCATGTCCAAGCAACCCCAGAATTTTCTTTAATGATGACGGAATAATCCAGAAACATATTTGTCTAGAGATACAGCAATGGCTGCACCAAATGAGGTGAATATTTTGATGAACTTTGAAACCAGTGTGCTTAAAAGATACAGTAATGACTGCTGAATGTTTCCACTATGAAAACCAGCATGCTAAGGGGTAATGGGATATAGATATGAGGCAGTGTTCTCCTACCCACTTCTTTCACTGTTAATATGCTCCTGCAAGCCGATAAGCTGACGAGCTTGGGAGCGCCTGCACGTCGGTACTGGTATTGAAACCCAAGAAATGAATGCAGGATGTCCAAGCAACCCCAGAATTTTCTCTTCTGATGATGGAATAATCCAGAAACACGTCTCTAGAGATACAGCAATGACTGACCCAAATGAGGTGAATATTTTGATGAACTTTGAAACCAGTGTGCTTAAAAGATACATTAATGACTGCTGAATGTTTGCACTATGAAAACCAGCATGCTAAGGGGTAGTGGGATATACATATGAGGCAGTGTGCTCCTACCATCTCCTTTCACTGTTAATATGCTCCTGCGAGCCGATAAGCTGACGAGCTTGGGAGCGCCTGCACGCCGGTAGTGGTATTGAAACCCAAGAAATGAATGCATGATGGCCAAGCAACCCCAGAATTTTCTCTACTGATGACGGAATAATCCAGAAACACGTCTCTAGAGATACAGCAATGACTGACCCAAATGAGGTGAATATTTTGATGAACTTTGAAACCAGTGTGCTTAAAACATACAGTAATGATTGCTGAATATTTGAACTATGATAACCAGCATGCTAAGGGGTAATGGCACATAAATATGTGGCAGTGTGCTCCTACCCTCTCCTTTCACTGTTAAAGGGCTCCCGTGAGCTGATAAGCTGACGAGCTTGGGAGCGCTTGCACGCTGGTATCAGTATTGAAACCCTATAAATGAATGGCAGCATGTCCAAGCAACCCAAGAATTTTCTCTACTGATGAAGGAATATTCCAAAAAACATGTCTCTAGAGATACAGCAATGACTGACCCAAATGAGGTGAATATTTTGATGAACTTTGAAATCAGTGTGATTAAAAGATACAGTAATGACTGATGAATATTTGCACTACGATAACCAGCATGCTAAGGGGTAATGGCACATAAATATGTGGCAGTGTGCTCCTACCCTCTCCTTTCACTGTTAAAAGGCTCCCATGAGCTGATAAGCTGACGAGCTTGGGAGCGCTTGCACGCTGGTAGCGGCATTGAAACCCTATAAATTAATGGCAGCATGTCCAAGCAACCCCAGAATTTTCTCTACTGATGAAGGAATAATCCAGAAACACATGTCTCTAGAGGTACAGCAATGACTGCACCAAATGAGGTGAATATTTTGATGAACTTTGAAACAGGTGTGCTTAAAAGATACATTAATGACTGCTGAATATTAGGACTACGATAACCAGCATGCTAAGGGGTAATGGCGCATAGATATGAGGCAGTGTGCTCCTACCCTCTCCTTTCACTGTTAAAAGGCTCCCGCGAGCTGATAAGCTGACGAGCTTGGGAGCGCCTGCACGCCGTTAGCGGTATTGAAACCTGAGAAATTAATGGCAGCATGTCCAAGCAACCCCAGAAATTTCTCTACTGATGACAGAATAATCCAGAAACACATTTGTCTAGAGATACAGCAATGACTGCACCAAAAGAGGTGAATATTTTGATTAGCTTTGATGCTAGTGTGCTTAAAAGATACAGTAATGACTGCTGAATATTTGCACTACGATAACCACCATGCTGAGGGGTAATGGCGCATATATATGAGGCAGTGTGCTCCTACCCTCTCCTTTCACTGTTAAAAAGCCCCTGTGAGCCGATAAGCTGATGAGCTCGGGAGCGCCTGCACGCCGTTAGCGGTATTGAAACCTGAGAAATTAATGGCAGCATAAACAAGCAACCCCAGAATTTTCTTTACTGATGACGGAATAATCCAGAAACACATTTGTCTAGAGATACAGCAATGGCTGCACCAAATGAGGTGAATATTTTGATGAACTTTGAAACCAGTGTGCTTAAAAGATACAGTAATGACTGCTGAATATTTGCACTACGATAACCACCATGCTAAGGGGTAATAGCGCATAGTGTGAGGCAGTGTGCTCCTACCCTCTCCTTTCACTGTGAAAAAGCCCCTGTGAGCCGATAAGCTGAGGAGCTTGGGAGCGCCTGCACGCTGGTAGCAGTATTGACCCTGAGAAATTAATGGCAGCATGTACAAGCAACCCCAGAATTTTCTCTACTGATGACGGAATAATACAGAAACACGTGTGTCTGGAGATACAGCAATGGCTGCACCAAATGAGATGAATATTTTGATGAACTTTGAAACCAGTATGCTTAAAAGATACAGTAATGACTGCTGAATATTTGCACTCGATAACCACCATGCTGAGGGTAATGGCGCATAGATATGAGGCAGTGTGCTCCTACCCTCTCCTTTCAGTGTTAAAAGGCTCCCGCGAGCCGATAAGCTGACGAGCTTGGGAGCGCCTGCACGCCGGTAGCAGTATTGAAACCTGAGAAATTAATGGCAGCATGTCCAAGCAACCCCAGAAATTTCTCTACTGATGACAGAATAATCCAGAAACACATTTGTCTAGAGATACAGGAATGACTGCACCAAAAGAGGTGAATATTTTGATTAACTTTGAAACTAGTGTGCTTCAAAGATACAGTAATGACTGCTGAATATTTGCACTACGATAACCACCATGCTGAGGGGTAAAAGCGCATATATATGAGGCAGTGTGCTCCTACCCTCTCCTTTCACTGTTAAAAAGCTCCTGTGAGCCGATAAGCTGACGAGCTCGGGAGTGCCTGCACGCTGGTAGCGGTATTGAAACCTGAGATATTAATGACAGCATGTCCAAGCAACCCCAGAATTTTCTTTAATGATGACGGAATAATCCAGAAACATATTTGTCTAGAGATACAGCAATGGCTGCACCAAATGAGGTGAATATTTTGATGAACTTTGAAACCAGTGTGCTTAAAAGATACAGTAATGACTGCTGAATGTTTCCACTATGAAAACCAGCATGCTAAGGGGTAATGGGATATAGATATGAGGCAGTGTTCTCCTACCCACTTCTTTCACTGTTAATATGCTCCTGCAAGCCGATAAGCTGACGAGCTTGGGAGCGCCTGCACGTCGGTACTGGTATTGAAACCCAAGAAATGAATGCAGGATGTCCAAGCAACCCCAGAATTTTCTCTTCTGATGACGGAATAATCCAGAAACACGTCTCTAGAGATACAGCAATGACTGACCCAAATGAGGTGAATATTTTGATGAACTTTGAAACCAGTGTGCTTAAAAGATACAGTAATGACTGCTGAATGTTTGCACTATGAAAACCAGCATGCTAAGGGGTAATGGGATATACATATGAGGCAGTGTGCTCCTACCCTCTCCTTTCACTGTTAATATGCTCCTGCGAGCCGATAAGCTGACGAGCTTGGGAGCGCCTGCACGCCGGTAGTGGTATTGAAACCCGAGAAATGAATGCATGATGGCCAAGCAACCCCAGAATTTTCTCTACTGATGACGGAATATTCCAGAAACACATGTGTCTAGAGATACAGCAATGACTGCACCCAATGAGGTGAATATTTTGATGAACTTTGAAACCAGTGTGCTTAAAAGATACAGTAATGACTGCTGAATATTTGTACAATGATAACCAGTATGCTAGGGGGTAATGGTGCATAGAAATGAGGCAGTGTGCTCCTGTCCTCTCCTTTCACTGTAGGAGGCTGGCCTGGTTTGTAGTGGGTACCTAAGGTACTTACACCTTAATCCAGGTCCAGTTATCCCTTATATGTGAAATGTAGGCAGTATTCTAGCAGGTTAGGCATTCAGGAGGTACCTGTAGCAGAGCAGTTTAGGCGAACTAGGAGACATACAAAGCTCCTGCAAAACCACTGTAGCTACACATTACTTATGCACAATAAAAGACAATACTCAGTGTTAACAAAAATAAAGGTGCTTCATTTTAGTGACACAAGGCAAAACATATCTTAGGGGCAATACTCCTTCTGGAGGTAAGTATTATACACAATATATACACTAGTAACCAAAATCAGGTAAGTAAACAGTGATAGACTAGTGCAAACAGTAGAAAATGCAATAGATTGCAATGGGCCTAGGGGCATCACAAACCATATACTAAAATAGTGGAATGCGAATGTCGAATTCCCCCTTAGTCAAGTGTACTGTGTGGAGGGGCACTGGGAGTGTGCGAGAACACCAAAGGTAAGTAAAGTACCCCACCCCAGATCCCAGGAAAGCAGGAGTAAAGTACAGCAAGTTTCCTCAGGACACACTACAAGTCGTGATAAAGGATTTTGCAAGAACCAAGCAAGACTGCAAGCAACAAATGATGGATTCCTGGACCTGAAGACCTGTGGAGAGAGGAGACCAAGTCCAGAAGTTGAAGAAGAGTCCAGGAGGGATAGGAGCCTCTGCCAACCTAGAAGAAGGTGCAAAAGTGGATTTTTCAGTCAGAAGAAAAGTTCAGAAGTGCACCAAAGAAGATGGCTGCAGGTTCCTGCTTGTTGCAGGAGATGTCCCACGTTGAGTTGTTGGATGCAGGCTGTTTGCGTCACTGGATTCTGCGCCAAGCCTTGGTTCAAGCAGGTATGCAGTTTGTGTCAAAAAGGAGATGTCTGGACCCAGGAGGTACCTCAGGGTCTCTACTCAGACTGAGGAGACAGAGAGGGCTCTCAGCACTTCAGAGAGCCCTCAGAAGACCAGGCAGCACCTACGAGAGTCCCACAACACAGGGACAAAGAAGATGCAAAGTGTGGTCATTGCAGCACTACACTGGAAGGTCCCACTCTGCTGGAGAACAACTCAAGGAGCTGTGCATCGCAGGAAGGAGTGCTGGGGACCTGGGTTACGCTGTGCATGAAGAACATTTGGAAGAAGTGCACAGAAGCCCAAGGAGCTGCAGAAGACGTGGTACATAGGGGTACTGTCACAACACAGGGAGGCAAGCTCTTGCCTTCACCAAATGTGGACAGCTGGACCTTTGGACAGTCTGGGTCCCTTTGGTCCACCACCTGTGTTCTAAGGGGGCAGGCTTGTTGTCAGGAGAGGAGTCCCAGAGTACCAGTTGTTGTCGCAGAAGTGTGCCTGCAGAAGCAGGGAAGTGACTCTGTCACTCCATGGGATATTCCTTCATTGCTTCTGGTGCAAGGTGAACACAGGCAGTCCTCAGAGCGTGCAGCCTTGGAAACTGTTGCAAATGCTGGCTGGAGCTGATGTTGCAGGGCACAGAAGACGTCCTGGATAATTTGTTGCAGTTACAGCTGTTCCTGGAGCAGTCTGTGGTTGATCAGACGGTCGGAAGCTGAAGCAGAGGATGCAGAGGAGTCCTGTAGAAATCGTGCACCCAGAGGAGAGACCCTAAATAGCTGTGAGAGGGGGATTGTCTACCTACCCAGGTATGCACCTATCAGGAACGGTCTCTGATGTCACCTGCTTGCACTGGCCACTCAGAGTTCTCCAGAGGGTCCCCACACCTTGGAATCCAAGATGGCTACTGCCAGGGACACTCTGGAGGAGCTCTGGGCACTACCCCTGGGGTGGTGATGGACAAGGGAGTGGTCACAGCCCTTTCCTTTGTCTAGTTTCAATGCCAGACCAGGGACTGGGGGTCCCTGATCTGGTGTAGACTGAATTATGCAAGGAGGGCACCGTTTGTGCCCTTCAAAGCATTTCCAGAGGCTCTGGGAGGCTACCTCTCCCATGCCTGTAACACCTATTTCAAATGGGAGAGGGTATAACACCCCTCTCCTATAGGAAATGCATTGTCCTGCCTTCCGTGGATTGAGCTGCTCAATCCCCAGGAGGGCAAAACCTGTCTGTGAGGTGGCAGCAGCTGGGGCTGCAGTAGAAACCTCAGAGAGCTGGTTTGGCAGTACTGGGGGTCCATGGTGGAGGCTCCAGGGTGCATGGGATTGGCACCCCCCAATACCAGATTTGGATTGGGGGCAATTCCATGATCTTAGACACCTCACATGGCCACATTCGGAGTTACCATTGTAAAGCTACATATATGTATTGACATATATGTAGTGCAAGCTTATAATGGTATCCCCGCACTCATGTAGTCTGGGGAAATGGCCCTGAATGACGTGGGGACACCTTTGCTAGTGTAAAGGCACCCTCACACACAGTAACTTTGCACCTAGCCTTAAGTAAATGAAGGTTAGACATATAGGTGACTTATAAGCTACTAAGTGCAGTGTAAAAATGGCTTTGAAATAGTGTGTGCACTATTCCACCTAGGCTGCAGTGGTAGTACTGAAGGAAGGTTTGTATGAGCTCCTTATGGGTGGCAAAATAAATACTGCAGCCCATAAGGATCTCCTGGAACCCCAATGCCATGGCTATCTAGGTACCATATACTAGGGACTTATAAGCGGGGTCCAGTGTGCCAATAAGAATTGGAATATGAAGTCACTAAACTGTAGTGACAAATTTGGTAAGTAGAGAGAGCATAAGCACTGGAGTTCTGGTTAGCAGAACTTCAGTGACACAGTTAAGCATACTGGCAACACATATAGGCCACAAACTATGAGCACTGGGGTCCTGGCTAGCAGGATCCCAGTGAGACAGGCAAAACACACTGACAAACAGGCAGAAATTGTGGGTAACATGCCAAGAAAGATGGTAGTTTCATATAACCACTGTTGTCATATGTTACAGATATTACAAAACACATATCAATACACACACAAGGCATATACCAATCTTCACCAACACATGTGTACATAACATCTCCGGGAATTAAGATACATGGGGGACCAAATGGCACATGTGTAGCAGAGCAACACAAAGTAAAATCCAACAACATACCACAGGGTGGACACACATGCACACGCAAATTAGCAGGGTTTACGTGATGAAATTGCAGTCCACAGACTACTGTTAGTAGAAACTGTCATGGTTGTCACATGCTTTACCATGTGGTGGACATAGGCCACCATATATATTGTGTTGTTGGTATGTGTACACTTGTATCTCAGACATAACAATGTAGTCCAACCACAAATTAGTATACATACACATGTGTACACACATAGCACACATGTGCCAACATGTATGTGGACACAGTGTAGCTATACATGCACATATGCACAAGTATGAGCAGTCACATTAAGCAGACTCATAAAAAAACCTATAGATTCAACATACCATAGTCGCCTTAATGACAGTACTGGACATACATACACATGTTGCCATAACACATATACAACATTCTTGCACAGCCCATGTAACATGTTAAGTTAATCAGGGTGCACTCAAGGCCTACAATGCAAAAATCCACACAAATTTCTCATGTGTCAAAAATCTATGATGCAAACGCATAAATTACATATTGCAACATTTGTAAAATTACGCCTGGGCCCTGAGCGGCAATTACACTTATGCACGCCTCTGAACGTACCATGGTGTAAAATCCACGCATGACCATCATGCATTAAAAATGTTCACGCATACGCATATACCATACAATACCCCTAAGCTAAAGAAGCCTAGACCCTGAGTGTCTATCGCACGTCCAGAGACCTTTTCATGCTAATGGTGAGAAAAATGATGCATGATCGTCATGCGTCAAAAAAAAGATGCATGACTGGAAATGTGAAACACACGCCCAGGAAGTGATGAAACATGGTACAGTGAGTTCACTTTCACTTCACAGTTTTATTGTCTATGACTGAATGAGGGTGTGTGGAGGTGGTGTTGTATTTGGATTGGTGCATTCGGGGGTGTTTGTAGTGTTTCTTGTGCTGTGTCTTGTAGGTGTTGTCCTTAGTTGTCTTTAAAAATGTTTTTTTGTAGTCTAATTGTACTGTATTTTGTTTCTGTATTGTGGAGTATTTGTCTGGAGTTGAATAGTTGTTGGGGTGGTTGGGGTAATTGGGTTAGATTTACTGTATTTCTTTGTTTAGGCTGAACTGCATTTGCAGTAGGGCTGAGAAGGAGAGGATGAGGCGGATGTCTGCGGATGAGCTGGGGGGGTCTTCTTGCTTATACAGCACTACCCTCCTTTGATGCTGCAACTGGGTGGCTGGGTAATCCTTGGATATTCCACAGAAATGCAGCGGCTGTGTTGGGGCAAGGTGCTTGTGACAGGCTAGACGGTATAAACCAGACTGGAAACGGCGTAAGGTGGTGAGTAAATAGAATTTTAATTGTTCTAGTGTCTTTTCTTATTTCTTATTTCTTTTCTATTTGCTTTCCACAGTGGGTAGGTATCCGTAAAGTCTATGGTTTAACGTTCTTCTTTTCCTTAATCTTGTCGTTCTTCTTCTTCTCGTTTTCCAGGTCACTGTTCTCTGGTAAATATGAGCGGCTCCCGGGAGAATACCGGCAAGAAAACATGAGAAACCTAAGGTAAGTAAATTGGCTATTTCCGGGGTTTTATCTTTCAGGTAGGAATAGGGGAGGGCCAAGTGGGGTATAGAGGAAGAGTGCAGAGACACCTGTGCACTATTTTAAAACGTGGTGATGTATTGTGTTTTAGACACACGGTGCTCCCAGACCAGAGGGGACAGTCGGGCTCCTTTTTTAGTTAGGGAGTCTACCCTTCCTCCCCCTCCCTCCTCCTCCCTCACGCTCCTCCCAGTTCCCTTCCCCTGTATGTTTTTCCCTTTTCCGGTCTGTTCTCCCTAGTAAGGACCGTACCTTTGTAAGCCACGACCCTCCGGGGTCGTGGCTGGCTTTTGGGCTCCTCGTCTCCGGCGTTCCGTGATATGGTCTCTCCTTCTCCTCTCCGTTATCGTCTCCCGTCTTCCTCGCGATCTTCTCCTTGGCGCTTTCACTTGTCTCCGTCACTCCTTCCTCCCGCTCCTCCCCCGGAACTTTCAGTTCCTCTTTATCGTGACTGGCGGCCCGGAAGGCATTGAGACGTTCCCTAGAAACAGGGAAACGCCCCAGGACTCGGAGGCCATTCCCATGGGAACGGTTGAACGCGGATCTGACGTGTCTGGGTTCTCCGACACGTCGTAGGTTGCTTCGCCTTGTGGCGCGATCGTGGCCGCCCGATCACAGTGCTCCACCACCTCACCAGGATATTTGGCAGTGGAAGGAATGACCACCAACCAAAACATCAATGGGCAGATCTGGTGACAAGGGAGCAGGATCTGCTGGATCATCTTGGAATTGAGATTGGTGGAGCAGTTGGTAAGCTTCATATTTCCATACATAGATCTTATTTTTGCATGTGCCTGACAGTTGCAGATATGTTTAAGTGCTGCATTTCATGCCTTTGGATGTGGACATGTTGTATGGTACCTGTATGATGAGTCCCAGCACCACCTTAGGCCTACAAGTCATATGTACAATGATGAAGCCGATACTTGGCAGATGTACCATTTTCACTGCACAAACATTACAAAGTGTTGTGATGCATGCATAGGGCAACTTGGTAATGAGCAGCACCAAAAGAGGCCTGTGCCATGCATCATGTATGGAAGAGGGTCCCAAAACCTGTATTGGTGGCATACGTATATTGGGAAATCCCTTAGCACAATTATACCAGCACTGTGAACAGCTGCTGAGAGCAGGTGTGATATGGAGGGGATGGAAATGTATGAGATGGGCCCCCAATGTACTCAGTAGAAGTTGTGAGGATCTGTTGAAACTCCTGCTGAGTACATAATTTACCTACACAGAAATAGATTCATTAGGACCCTACCTGCATCATGCTGTCCCTTAATTCTCATTAGACGCATACATGGCTGGGGTAAGGGGTGCGCTGAGGGCCACACAGACTGTATTAATGCAATTGGTGCTGCACCACTGTTGTTCTATTGGCCCCTTTGTGTCATTGGCCCAGGCCATGGAAGGGAGCTTGACCATGCACTGGGCCCAGACT
This sequence comes from Pleurodeles waltl, assembly GCF_031143425.1. NCBI lineage: Eukaryota > Metazoa > Chordata > Amphibia > Caudata > Salamandridae > Pleurodeles > Pleurodeles waltl. Next base: position 720,266,803 of record NC_090436.1, on the reverse strand, counting down.
ACTAGCACTGCCCTGCTCCAGTTCCTTGTGTATCACATACACCCTATCCTATGTCTATTACCACACACATGTGCAGAGTCAGTTCCACAGACCTGCTGCTTCTCACTGACAGTATGGGACTGCCCTGAATCTGCTCCTTCACTGGCACATCACCTAGTAACCTGCACCAACAAATGCATCCTTGCACCACAGAGCAAATGTTTCTGTGTTGGGTCATTTTCTATGCCCCTGTCCTCATCCCTCCCTGGACAAATAATGGTATACCATGGCAATAATGCCTGACCACCCACTATTGGCAAGACATCCATGATTTCAATCAGTCAATGTGGAGGTAGGTACGACTATTTTCACATTAGTATAGTCCCAAAGCATTACTGCTCATGTGTGTGCCTTGTGAAGGCACACACATTACTTACTTCACTGAAGGATGTATCACATCATTCATCAACACCTTGGAATACCCACGCAACCCCTGGGCAGTAGTAAGTCAGTTTGCTGTGACAATGAGGTAGATGTCTACGACATCTGAGCCAGCTCCAAGTGCTATGGGTGTCACAATGGGACAGCCACTGCAACAACCATTGCATGCCCCTCAGATGTAATATACAATGTCAAGCAGTCCCATATGGTCATGGAGGTGTAGAGCTAACAGAGACCTGCATGACAATGCCATGTTTAAATGGTGCAGTGAGAAACATCACAGGAGTGTCAGGGACAGTGATGGTTTGTAGGTGTGTGGGTCTACATTATCTGAGACTATGGGCCTTGTTACGACCTTGATGGAGGCGTTTCCTCCATCACAAATGTGACAGATATCCCGTCCTTCATATTACAATCATCATTGAATATAATGGGATCATAATATGAGAGACAGGATATCCGCCACATTTGTGATGGAGGCAACCCGTCCGTCAAGGTCGTAATAAGGCCCTACTTGTGATTGACTGATCACAGATGTCTGTTAGTTGCTCTGCCCTACCACTAGGATGACGTGCTCACTCAGCCTAACAAGTTAACAGTATACAATGTCGGCCATTTACTGAAATGCATAAATCACACTAACCAATGCTTTCCATCTATGTCTTGCATGTGGACAGCCCCCTACACCGTGGGAGAGGTTGCAAGATTCGATGACCCTTATGCATCCAGTAAGTGTCATCTTGTGTGTCATGGGTGCTGATCCAGGGTTTGGTGTGAGTCAGTCTTAAGTGTGGAATGCCATGAAAGATGGTTTTGCCTGACCAATGATCTGATATCATTGGAGAATGGATGGTGACATCATGTATGTTTGAATGTTGTGCAATGAGAATGGCTTGCATATAGTTCAAGGGGGAACGTGTGGTGGCATGGAATTGTGTGAAATGGGAATTGTCATGCATGGCCAGTTAGTCATCTGTGTCTACCGTGATAGGTCTCAGGGCAGCTTCTATGTACATAGCATGCCTGTTTATAGCAATTTTGTCATAGCACCATTGTCAGCACAGAGTGCCACACATAGCTTACACTTACTGACAAGACGGTACAGAAGTGGGTGACATCTGCAGAGGTCTCTATTGGGCTTATGTAGGAGGCACATACGCTACAGGTGTCTCAGTACCCTTCAGATATTATAAGTCTGTAGTACTGCAAGGAGCCATATTGTGCTGTACAACTATCAGCAGTGTACACATTTAGTAGACAACTAACCTCCAGATGGTTGTGTGAAAAGTCTATGATTCTTCCCACATCAGATCTCAAGCAGTTTTCACAACATGGTCATCCATGATATTTGTGAGTGATGTAGGTCAGATTACATATGCATATGATGTGAATGCTGTGTGCGTACCTGGTACTTTGATGATGTCTGACTTGCATGTGGAAATAATGTACAATGTTTCTGGATACTGTTGCAGCACCCACTGCAGTGTCAAACTCACCGTGAACCTAAGGGCACCCATAGGACACCATTATGTGATGTTTAACACATGTAGCACTGCATTGCACAGGGTAGGGGGCTTCAGTTCTGGAATGTGTTGACAACTCTGATGTGCAGCTCAGGTGTAAAGCTAAACTTTCAGGGACGTTTCAATCATTTGTACATGTAGGAACACCAGGGGCAATGTAATGCACTCATGTCACATATGCTGAGGTCAGGTCTGACAACAGGACACATTAGTGTTGATTAACCAAACCTTTGACTAGCGGGTGGAAAGTTACCTGACCCCCTATCATATGGCCCACACCTTGCCTCCATGATGACTGGGCAAGCAATGATGTTTCACCAGGTGTGTCGAGGTGATGGATTGCATGCACAACCCCCCTTATGTGCAGGGACACACGAAATCCAGACTTGTTGGGGCACGTGATCCTCACAAGTTAGATGAAGCAAATTTTGATCATGGACAATTTGCTCCTCTCAGCTCTGGGCCCTGTTGTTTCAAGTATATTTCCATCATCCTAGTGACAGTACATGATACTGATGATGGCTGGTAGGAAATAGTCATAGATGAGGAGTATGTCATTTTTGAGGAATGTGTGTTGGACTGTATGTGTTATCTGTAGTTGCAGTGTGGATTATGGGCCTCATTACGAGTTTGGCGGGTGGCGGAGGCCGCCCACCAAACTTGTTCCTCCATCCGGCCGCCTGTGTGGCCTGAACACCACTGGCCCCATTGCAGGGCTGGCAGGTGGAAACAGTGTTTGCACCCACCGGCCGTGCGGTGAACAGGGCCTTAACATAGACACCAGCTCCTAATGGAGCTGGCACCAATGTGGCAGTGCGACGGGTGCAGCAGCACCTGTCGTGCATTCCACTGCCTGTAATTCGGGCAGTGGAATGCACAAGGGGGCTGTGTATGGCGGCCCTTGCACTGCCCATGCGAAGTCAGGGGCCCCTGGACACCCCAATTCCACCAGCCTTTCTACGGCAGAGTGACTGCCATGGAAAGGCTGGCGCTATGGGGACTCATAATTCCCAGGGCAGCGCTGCTTGCAGCACTGCCCGGGTGTATTATAACCGTCAGGACTGACAGGCTGCAGGCTGGTGGCAGCCTGGCGGTGTTGGCGGTCAGACCAAGGTGGCTCCGCCACGATCATAATGTCCAACTGCCACCGTGGGTCTGGAGGTCTGAAGACTGCCAGACTCAAAAAAGAGGCCCTATATGTCTGTACATCCTCCACCCAATGCTGGTGTTGATGCTTACTTCTCCTCATGTTTTAGCTGCCAACATGACTGAGGCACAGAAGCGAGACTTCCATAAGAGGGCTGAACGATACCTCCACATAATGGAGGTTGATGATGCCTACCGCTGAATGGGCAGGAGATTCAGAAGGGAAAAAGAATCAGGGGAATGGTGTGCCTTTCCCGATGGGGGACCTCCAAGACAGCCCAAAAAGGACACTGGAGACAAGCCATCAGGGGTGCAGGGTGCCACAGCTGGACCACAGCACCCAACATTAGCTGCACCAGTGATAACGCAGCCACCACCACAGCCACCTCCAGTAGTAGTTCCTACTCAATTTGAGCAGGACATGAGGAGGGACATTGGCCAGATTTTGGCAAGGCTCACCAAATTGGTGCAGGATGCTGAGGACGACTGCAAGTTATTGAAATATATCAAGAAAACATTTTTTAAAAGGGCAAGAAATTAACAATTAAAGTGTTGTCCAACATCCCAGCTCATTTTCCTCCCTTTTACTGTTTTGTATAGTTTCTATGGAGTTTTAGATGTGTAATTTTAGCTTAATGTAGGGTAGACATAGGTTAGGTTAAGTATAGTGGGGGTGGATTTTCTTCGACATCTTTTCATTTTATATATATAGTCCATAGGTTAGCTTAGTACATGTGTAGTCATAGCTTATGTTGTCCTACTTATATCTCGCTTATTGAGGGGGATGGGGGACCAATGTTTAGAGAGTGGTGTTACATGTGTAAGATAAGGTTAGAATAGGTTAGGTAGGTGTATTTTTAATTTAAGGATAGTTAGTATTGGTTAGTTTAGATTAGGGTAGGTTTCAGGTTTTCATTGGCTTGATGGTTTTAATATTAAATACTGTTCATCGTAGCCTAATTATTTTTGTAATTGATTTTGTCTGGGGCTTGTCATGAGTGCACTGGCCAAGTTGGAGGAATGGCCTAGGGTATGCTTACTGTCTTGATTTCCCATGTTTCCCATATGCATCCCCATGACCAAAGAGATGTCAGAACGGCAGCTATACGCTGTCTACTAGTGCATATATTTGCCATTCTGTGTTCCAGCCATTCACAAGGTGTAGGTAATCTTTATCTTGGACAGGTAAACATGGTACTTCACCTGTAGTTGGTGGGGTCCTGCTATTTCAATGTTGGTACATGTGACAACTCCCAATTTTGGAACTGTATTCTGCAGCACTGACAGGTAACCATCACTGATTATGTTAGCTTTTCTTGTTTCACACAAATAAGTTGTACTGGTACTCCCATCTGGGTTAATCATAACTGATTGGGTAATGAGCCATGCATGTCGTATGTCTACTTCAAAGAATATGGGTTCCAAAGCATTTAGTAAACACAGTTAGTTGGTTGCTGCCCACAACACATCATTCAGCTTCCTCTTGTTTGGATCCTAGTGTGTGGCTTAGTGTCTGACAGTGATGCACTCATGTACTGATATTCTGTGCACGTTGACATGGATTGACACAATGCAAGCTTTTAGCTGAGTAGACGGATCACAGTAAACGTAGAAATGCTACATGTGTACAAAGTACTTTATTTACAGGTGCAATAGTTATTGTGATTTCTATACAAAATCCATTTCATAGATCCTATGAGTGAACGTTTGCCATATGTAGCACAATCAGAGTACAGGGTTGAGGGACATGTAATGAGACATGATTAGGAGTAGTGTGCATTAATGAGGAGTGCCTAACATTGCCAGTTGGTATGGTAGAGACAATCACAGCACACAGCAGACATTTCTACAGTGGTTAGGTGAAGAGGGAACATTTCATACTATCACAACACTGGCATGATCTTAAGCCCAGAACTAAGGAGAAAATGTCCATGTGGCACAGACTGGTGCTACAGGGTGTTTTTCCTTGTGAATGTTGTTCCTTCCACATTTTGATCTACTGATGTGTGTGGTGTCTCTTGTGCTTTGGCTGATGCTGTTGTAGAGGTAGAGGGACCACACACACTTCAGGGGATAGAGATGTGGAGTCAAAGGACCCAGCAGCTTCTATTTGTGGCAACACATAAGGATTCACTACTGCAAGGAGGAACTGCTGATTCTTCAAGACCGCAACAACATCACGGTGGTAGGCAGCCATGTTCTCCCTGAGGGAGGCCACTTCCCGCTTTATGGAGTCCAGGGTATTCTGCATGCTGCTGTCATTTTGGGGGAAGCATTTGTCGTAGCCTCTCTTTTATGACAGCAGCTACATCTGCCAGAGACTGTGGACTCCATGTAGCGGAGAGTGGGTGCCTTTGACGGCAGCTGAGTTGCCCTTATTTGGACTGAGGCATGTCCACACTCCCTCTAGGCTGCCTGCCATGGTCTCCATCCCCACCCACACCTGCTTTGCCAGCTCCTGCTGGACTTCTACCACTGTCCTGTGACAGCTGATCTCTGGGTCCTCGGAGTCAGGGCTGTGTGAATACTGGCTGGTGTTGTGTGTTGGGGGTTGGGTGGTTCCTGTGGAGACCCCATAATGCTGTGTGTCCTCCCTGCAGCTGGAGGTAGTGTATGTGGTGCTCCTAGGACATCCTGGAGGGTCTGTTCATTCAGGATTGACAGCTGGGCATCCATGTCATTAGGGAAATCCAGGACAGGCAGGTCAGCAGGAGGTAAGCCATCATCCTCTGCAATGAGATAGTGTGAAATCAATATCGTATTGCATCGGCTGTAGACATGGGACATCTTGTATTTGCCACTGGAGGCTCACTGACATGTCACTGACCCAAAGTTGTGGTTGCACTTATATGTAGCATTGTGCATCACACGTGGGTCAAGCTCACTAGTAATGGAATATGTCAGAGCGCAATGCTGCACTTAGAGTGGCAGTGCCCCACTGCATCAATTAAACAATGCAGGGACGCACCGTATTCATTTGCATATGGTTCACCCCTGTGTTGTCCCCTGCACTGCCACTACATAGAGATGCCTAGTGCCACTGCAGTCCTCCTTGCACCATTGTGGAGAGAGCTGCCAAACCCCTTGGGAGTTCTCCTCACTAAGGTAGAAGAACCTGGAAAGACTATCAGCTTTGGCATGTGTGTTCCACTGTAAGGTTCATTCCCTTTAGAGAGATGGACTACCTCAGCAGTTTGGGATTCTCATCCCTCATCTGTATTAACAATCTGAGGGCCCTGCCATCTGGCTGAACCCAGAAGTGTGCACCAAACATGTATGTTCTCAGCTTCTTCAGTGCCCAGACCACAGCAAATAGTTCCCTCTCTATTGGACTCCACCTCTATTCCCTGGAAAGTAAACTCCTACTGATGAAGGCTACAGGTTGATCTGGTCCCTCTTCATTTAGCAGTGAGAGCATGGCCCTTATACCAAACTCTAAGGTATATTTCTGCACAATGAATTCTTGGGAAAAGTCAGGGGCCTTGAGCAAGAGAGCTGTGCACATTTCCTATTTCAAGATGTCAAAAGCTTTCTCGCAAGTCTCTGTCCAGATCATCTAATGTGTGCAGTTCTGTCATGGGGGCAACAATGGTGTCATACCCCTTGACAAATCTCCTGCAACAGCCAGTGAGGCCTAAGAAGGCTCTCACCTATGTCTAGGTCTTGGGGGGCTCACAAGCCAGGTTGATTTCAATTTTGACCTGGAGAGGATGCACCTTACCTTCTCTCACTTGGTGATCCAGGTAGACAACCAAACTCTGCCTTATCTTATCTTGATAGTCAGGTCTGCCGCCTGCAAGGCCTGAAGCACTTACTTGAGGTGGCAGAGGTTGTTCTCTCAGCTAGAGCTAAAGATCCCAATGTCATCAATATAGGTGGCACTGAAGTTCTCCAGTCTAGCTGGGACTTGGTTGACCAACCCCTGTAAGGTGGCAAGGATGTTCTTCAATCCAAAGGGCATTACCCAGAACTGGAAGTGCTCTTCTGTGATAGAGAACGCCAACCTCTCTTTAGTCCCTCAGTTAAAGCAGTCTGCAGTACCCAGACATTAAGTCAAATGTACTGAGGAACTTGGTAGATCCCAACTGATCTACGAGCTCATCAGCTCTGGGGATGGGGTGCACATCAGTCTTGGTGACTGCATTGAGCCCATGGTAGCCCACACAGAGCCTAGGTTCAGTTTTGACACCTGGAGGAGCAAACTTGGGGACCAGCACAATTGGCCTGGCTCAAGGGCTGTTTGAGGGCTCAATAACACATTATTCCAGCATCTTGGAGAACTCTGAACCCGGAAGTGAGCAAAAGACATTGATGGTCTTAGCTCCTTCAGTGAGTACAGCAAAGGCTTCCCTCTCTATTGACCAACCTCTGGAAGGTGTCAAGGGTGTTCTACAACCCAAAAGGCATTACCCAGAACTGGAAGTGCCTTTCTGGGCTAAAGAATGCAGACCTCTCTTTAGCCCCCTCGTTCAAGGCAATCTGTCAGTCCCCAGATGTTACATCAAATGTGCTGAGGAACTTGGCAGCTCCTAGATGATCTTTGAGCCCATCAGCTCAGGTGATGGGGTGGGCATCAGTCTTGGTGGCTCCATTGAACCCACAGTAGATCACACAGAACCTAAGTTCAGTTGTGACATCTGGAGGAGCAGCCTTGGGCACCAACAGCACTGGGCTGGACCAAGGTCTGTTTGAGGGATTAATAAACCTTAGCACCAGCATCTTGGAGATCACCTCCTAAATGCTGGCTCTCAACTTATAATAAAACCTGTGGATATTTTTATTCAATGGTATGCTGTTCCCAGTATCTATATCATGAGTACACTATGTATTGGCTAGTGAGTTCTGGGATAAGGAAGAAAAAAGAGGCAAACTGCCCCAACAACTGGCAGGAGTCTTTCCTTATTTTTCTAGGGTCAGGGTAGGGGAGAGACTGATTCCCTCCACTAATCCATCCTGCTCCTTGGAAGAAAGGAGGTCAGGGAGAGGTTTACTATCCTCTTCCGATCCATCATCCATGACCAGGAGCATGGTTACCTCAGACCTCTCAAAGTGGGGTTTGAGGTGATTAACATGCAAAACCCTTACGGCTACATCAAGGTTTTGTGGTCCACCTGGTAGGGGACCACACCCTTGTACTCTTTCACATCATAGGGCCCAGACCAGCAGTCTTGCACGACCCTAAGCTCCACAGGCTCCATAACCCACACTTTTTGGCCAGGCTGAAAATTGACCAGAGTGGCCTTCTGGCCTTACCACTATTTCATGACCTCCTGGCTGGCTTCTAGATTCTTTGGCTTTCTTACAAAAGAACTTCATCTGGTTGCATAGTGCCAGCATCTAGCTGACCACACCCTGGAAGGCCTACCTGAGAGTTTGCTCCCAGCACTCCTTCACCCGACTGAGAGGTCCTCTCACAGGGTGCTCATTCAGAAGTGTAAAGGGGTTGAAGCTAATCCCCTTCTGTGGTAACTCTCTGTAAGCAAACAAAATACATGACAGTAGACACTCCCACCTCAAGGGCTCTGACAGGCCTATGATCATGCCTTTTAGGAGCTTGTTAAACCTTTCACAAGCTCATTAGTTTTGGGATAATAAGTAGTGGAACATTGTTAGTTTACCCCTCACTCCTTCCATATGGACTTTATGTGCACCAATATGGGGTTGGCACCACGGTCAAATACCACCTCTTTGGGGAACCCCACACAGATGCCCTGGCCACTACGTGGGCAGTCACTGTCTTTAGAGGTATAGCCTTCGGGTACCGGATGGCATGGTCCACCAAGACCAGGATGAGCCTGTTGCCAAGGTCTGTCTTGGGGTACAGAGGCCCAACAATGTTGATGGCCATCCATTCCAACAATAGGGAATAGCTGCAGGGGAGCCTTGTGCTTCCCTCCAGACTTGCCACTGGCCTGTTAGGTAGGGCATTCTTTGCAGAAAGATTCTGAGGCCATCCTCATCTGGGGTCAATTAAAGTGGGTGACAAGGCTGTAAAATGTCTTATCCTACCCAAGATGACCTGCCAGGTGAAGATCATGAGCTCCAGTAGGAATGCCCTGTTGCACTGGGGGACAGCCAACACATGGGTCAGGAGCCGTAGGCTCACTATACAGGAGATCATTTTCTCAATAAACCAGGTGCTCACCAAAGTTGTTACCATCTGCCTATGCTTTGGCCTGTTGCCGTAGTCCCTCAAGACTAAGACACTCCATCTGTGTCTTGCCCCTATCTTGTGAGCCCCTTCTTGTTGCCAATTCTTTAGCTCAGGTAGGTTTCCCAGGGTGGCAATGTCTTCCTCTTTAGGTTCCGGGACGTCACCCTGAAGCTCAACCTCCTCCCTAATGATTGAAGTTTCAGGAGGGGGTTTCCCACAAACCCTGCCTTTCCTCTTTTTGGCAGGCAGTTGGGTTATTCTTCATGGATCCAGGTCCCCCTGACTACCCTCTCGGATGGCAATGGACTGTGTGGTCAAGCACACCCACTCAGGCAACCCTAACATCTCCAAGTATGGCCTCAGCTCCTCCACCTTCTAGGTGGTGTGCTTTAGGTCATTGCCAAGTAGACAATCCAAAGGCATGGGCAGACTCATAGCTACCTTCAAGGAACCTGACACCCACCCCCACAGAAGGGAACTGGAGCTACTGGGTAGTGATTCTCATGTTTGTCAGCTGCTACAACTTGGTGGAATGTATTAGTGACTCCCTTCTCTGAGATCAACAAATGACATCTCATAATTGTCGTGCTGGCTCCAGTGTCTCGTAGAGCCCCCATCCTAAACCTATTGATGGTGACCCACTACCTGTACTTCCTAGTGTTATTAGGCATGTGAGTTCTCTGCACCATCTTTCAGTGACACAGAGACACTATAGTAACCTCTACGTTATTCACCACTTTCTGGGGCAATCTGCTCTCCAAGAGCTACACTAACCAACCCTGGTGTCGGCCCACCAGTGGGGGGCTGTGCCCACTTGGGACACTTGGCATCCCACTTGTAGTGTCTAACCTGTTGATAATCATGGCACTTAGGGAGTACATTCTCTAAGAACTTATTCTCAGGGTGGGATTTGGGAGTCCTGACCTTTAGAATTAGTTTGGAGACCTTCAGAGAATTAATTGCTTCTATGTTTGTCTCCTCTCCTCCTCCTTCCGGTAGGTACCCTGTCCAAATTTGTGGGGAACCCCCACAAACACCATTTTGTGGATCCTGGTGCTTAGCCAGCAGTCTGTCTCCTTAGTGCGCTCTCTGGGGTCAGTGAGCTTACTATCAATACGGTGGTGGCACGGATCTGCAAAACAAAGGCTGAGCATGTGTCCTCTCACAATCAAATTGTACAGTCCTGATAATTCTTCACTTCACTGCCCTTCACCCAACCATCCAGTGTCTTGCAAAAGGAGTCCACACAATCTACCCTGAACTGGGGCAGCTTCTGGCTGATCCTAAACTTCTGCCTGTACTTCTCAGGGGTGAGGCTATACTTTCAGACAAGGGTTTCCTTTATGGGGGGATAATTGATCCTGTCCCCCTTACCTAAGGCCAGTAGGCTATCCCTTCCCTCACTAGGGATGTACTTCCAAAGTCTAGCCCCCTAATACTCAGGTATCCTAGGCATCTGTAAGGTCACCTCATAAGCTCAGAACCACTGGTCGATGTAGTCACCCCACAGAAAAGCAGGCAACAGACCTTCGGCAATATGGGCCCTCTTTTCTCCATAGGACACTGCAGGTATGCTGTCACCAATATTGCTGGACTCCATCTGCTTAGCTCTGAGGTCCAGCTCTCTGAGACTTAGCTCATGAGTTATTCTCTTCTCCTCCATGACTAATCTCTTCCTCTTCAAGGCTATCTCAGTCTCAGCTTTCTCCTTTGTCAATGCCCTCACCCTCAGCCTTCTTTTGTTCTGCTACTTCTATGGCCACTTTCTTTTCCTCCATTCTCAACTGGGCCATTTGCAGCCTGACCTCCTTTTCTACCATCCTTTCCTCCAGCATTTCTGGGAACAGGCTGCAGGAAGACACACTGCTCTCTGCTCTGGCATTGAGTTCGAACTCAGTAGAGTAATAGTGAATTTAGGAAACACAGAAAAGATCAATCAGGCAGAATTTAAAACTTAAATTAAGTTCAGATATGGGATGGTAGTGTACACAAAATTACTGTATGGCACTACACAAACACAAGTCCTAGTCCTCACCGCTGATCACCAATGTAAGAACTTGGGTTGTTAGTTGACTTGAGTGTGAGTTCTGTTCAAACAGCAACCACAGTCCTTGTCAGGGTGAAGCATAGGCCAACCCTAAATTAACCTGTGTTGAATCCTTTGGCAGCTTGGCACAACACAGTCAGGTTTAACTTAGAGGCAAGGTATAAAGTATTTGTGCAACATTTCAAACAGAAATAAAGTGAAAAACACAACATAAAAAGGATCGCACACCAAGTTAGAAAAATAATGTTATGTTTAATACGTAAACCAAGACCAAATCAACAAATATCCAACCGGAGATATGCAATTTTAAGGATTTTATTGAAAATAGCACAAAAAAGAACGAAGTGCCAGCTGTGGATATCTGGTAGCACCGGACCAGGATAAAGCCCGTGATGGAGCACAGGTCATCTTCAGGGACCCAGATAAACTCACTGAAGAAAGTACCTTAATCCTGGTTTACAGAGCATTGCAAGGATTTGTGTCAAAGATGCATCACTCAGCCGAAGCGATGCGTCAGTTCCAACTGATGGTGAGGCTGTGATGCAAGGTCCTGCATTGTCATGGAGGATCCCGTCAATGAGGGCTTGCGATGCAAAGTCCGGCTATGACAATGCATCAAGCAGCCGGGGCAATGGTTCCGTTCCAAGGAGCTGCGAGACTTCGATGTGGAGTCCGGTGTCAAGACAGCCATCGACAAGGGATGTGAGGGCCCGTGCCAAGGATGTATTGCGCAGTGGCAGTTCTAATGTGATTACAGGCTGTAATGCGATGCGCTGCAGGTCTTTGCAGTGGTTCAGATCCAGGCAGCAGCAGTGATGCATCTGTTCTATTTGGGATTGTGTCGATCAACAGAGGAGGTGCATTGTTTGAGCCTTCTGTTCCTGAGGCTTGAGTCAGGCGGCCAACCAACTAGCTCTTGGAGTCACTATGGTAGTCCTGGGTTCAACAGATGGATATCCAGTCGTCCACACCCAGGCAAGAGGGTAGCATGTAATAGGTCTGCATAGCAGCGCAGCAGTCCTTCCAAGCAGCAGTCCAGCGATTGGCAGTATTTCAGCAGCACAACAGTCATTCTTTCTGGCAGAGTATCCACAGGTCCAGGTGATTACTGAAGAGTTGTTTTCTGAGGTTCTGCATTTATACCCAGATGTGCCTCTGTAGTGGGGAGAAGTTTCTAGAGGCGGGCCTTTTTTAGGACACAGATGCCCTGCCTTTCTGGCCCTGTTTCCCGACTAACTAGAAGGGGTATGTAGCCTGTTGTGTGTAGTCAGAACACATCCTATTCAAATTTAAGTGGGGTTGGGCCCGGCTCCTCCCTCCCATCCTGCCATTAATGGCCCATCTAGGTAAACTTAAGCTCTCCATTGTGTGTGGCTGGCTAGAAGGAATATACAAAGCCCAACTGTCAAATACACCCAGTCAGGTGACCAGAGATAGGCTACAGGCAGCAAATGTCTAAGACAGGAAAATGCTAACTTTCTAAATGCAGCATTTTAAAAATGTTAATTTAAAATCTGGTTTCACCATGAGTCAGTATTTTTAAATACAATTCCAAAGGTACCAGACATTAACTATTTACCTGCTCCCATTTGGAAATGAAGCTGATTAAAAGTAGTATGTATGTCAAATGCTAGCAAAAATAGGGTGGGCACACATTGCATCACTTACCAGCACTCAGTTCACCCTGTGCATTATGGTAAATGCAGTGTATGATAACACTTACTTCAGTGACAGTCTTTAGTTTTTCACCTTTGTTGGTGCAGCCAGTGCTATTTATCACTAGCCAAGTGTTTCTCAATAATTGTCCTTCTTCAGTAGAGAGTAACACACCTTTTTGGAGATGCTGAAAATGGTGCCCATACTCTTCTCAGGTATTTGTACCACTCACTGGGTGCAGGTGCATCAATCAGAGCTCATCAGCTCATTAGCTCAAGGGAGCCTTTACAAACAAAATGAGTGTGGGAGCAAAGTGCCTCACATACCAGTACTCAATTGACCATGGTGCATTATGCTAAATGAAGTCCATGATAACCCTTAGTTCAATGACAGTCTTTAGTTTTTCATCCTTGGTGCAGCCAGTGCAGTGTATCTCTAGACATGTGTTTCAGGATTAGTGTCCTTCTTCAGTAGAGAGTAACACATCATTTTTGGGGTGCTGGAAATGCTGTCCTCATTTTTAAATACATTGCACCCTCAGGGCTGTCCATAGCCTACCCTAGTGATGACTTACATGTATTAAAAAAGGAAGGCTTGGGCTTGGCAAAAGGTTATTTTGCCAGGTCAACATGGTGGTTTGGGTCAGCACACTTACAGACTGCAATAACAGGTTTGAGACATGTTTGAAGTGCTATTTAAGTGGGTGGCACAATCAGTGCTTCAGGCACACTAGTAGCATTTAATTTACAGGCCCCGGGCACAGGTGAGGCATCTTACTAGGGATTTACAAGTAAATGAAATATGCTAATTGGGTATAAGCCAGTTTTATCATGTTTTAAAGAGCGAGCACAAGCACTTTAGCACTGGTTAGCAGTGGTAAAGTGTGTAGATTTCTATGGTCAGCAAAAATAAAGCCTAAGGTCAGAAAAAATAGGAGGGTTAAAGGCAAAAGTTAGGGGGGAAACCACAACAAGGATGCCAGGCCTAACAGAGGTCATCTACCTTTTCATGTTATTTTTGTTAATCCCAGGGAACTATCTATGCAACCCTATTTGTATGTCTGTCTGTGTCTATATCTATCCTAGCACCCCAACCTATATCTATCTTAACAACTGTATCTATCTATATCTATCCTTGCAACCCTGTTGATCTCTTTGAAAATCTATCTATATATGTATTTTCAAATTTATTTCACTTTGCAAGCCTTTCTCTCTGTCTGCCTTTGCAAGCCACTCTATATCTGTGTCTGCAAGCACCTTTATCGTATTGTAATAAAGATTTACAAAAACGTTAAAATACACATTAGCAAAGGTAAAAGACTGGTGGCCAATGCCAGGCTGACTGGATTTGTTGGGTCTGGTTCTAGCCAAGACCTTTTGTTTTCACTAGAATTATGTGTATGACATAATTAGTTATAGGGCTTTTCCCATTTTTCTTCCACTCACTTCAGCAAGCATCATGGGTCAGCCCCTCCACTTATTGACTAACTTCGCTCAGTGATATGGGAAGCTCCCCTTCACAAGGAGCACACCCATACATTAAGTAGTTCCTTTCAGTGCCAGGGACTAATTTGGTAATGTGAGCTTTTTTGAGACCAAAAAAACATTTTTTGTTTTTAGCCATTGCATTTTTTTAACATTGATAAGGGCCTGGTAGCTTCCAAACAGCAAAAACCATGAGAGAACAAGATAATAATTGCCAAACACTAAGAGCCAATGCCAGACCTATTGGCTTTGCCAGTAATTATTTAACACTGCAGAGATATTTTGCTTCCAAAGCCACATGAGGTAATTGTTCAAGGCAAGCAACCATTTCCTCTGACACCACTAAAAAGAAATAATAATTTGATTTGAATTCCAGCACAATGTGCTTCTGTTCCCATTAAAGGGTAAGCCAATCCAAAATAACACAATGTTTAAAGACAGCACTGCTACCCATTCCTTTTCTAAAATGTAAATGCATTCCGTCATAAAGACAACAGTCATCATAGCCCTACGTTGCATAAAATTCTGGATAATATTCTGTACGATATTTATCTGAAAAAACGAAGAGGGCTAGAAATACCTATTCGGTTCACTATTTTTAACTGCAGGAATGTGTTCTTACATTAGCAATGCAAATTACAGGATTCTTGCACATTAGCTATCTTCCTATATTTTTTACTCGATGCAGAAAGTTGCTTTGTCCGCCCTTCCACACGCATTTCACAATAATTGGCAATTTTAATGGCATTGGCACATGATTAGCCTTCCCAAATCTCATCATCAGGCATTTTGCACTGGCAACCGGCGCTGGCGGCTGTCTCCGAGTGCTGACTTCACTACACGGCCAGATCAGCCAAGGCACTTAGAAGCATCACCTACATTCAAATGTAATAATGGCACGTGGAGTCATTTTTTTGACATATGAGGCGCTAATGCTGCCTCCTATGGAATCCAGTCAGTGAAAGTGATAAAAATGCACATGTCCAATCTGCCACTCCCAGTGCTCATGCTTCCTGTCTCTCAGGCTGTAATGCACAGCTCTCCAGTGAGGTTGGTATATCCTTGCTCATGCCCGGCCGCCTGTTAATTCAAATGAGTAGCTCCAGAAGTCTAAAGCTGATTTATGTACTGAAATAAATACCAAACGTACTATTTTCAGATATTGAGAGGGTAGGCCCACGTGTACAGCCGTAGCCCGTTCTCCGCTCAGCAAAGGTCCTCAAGGCCCTCGCCCTTGGTGACGAGGGGTAGTGTCATTCATTGACTCCGGCTTGGGCACTTCAATTTTAAGCCCTGAAGTGCCATGGCTGAGTATCAATCACTGACACTTTGTCACAGAGTGGGGTGGGGTCAGCAGTCCCACTGACCCCATTTCACTCTGTAACCAGCTTGGGACTGCTGCCTTCCCACATTGGCTGACTTAAGGTCAGCTAGTGAGGTAAGGCAGCAGTCCCAACCCTTCTGGGACCTCCGAAGCTGAGCTGCAGGTAAGGGTGCTTTTTTTTTTTAATTAAGGTTTGGTGCATGAGTGTGTGTTGAATATTTGGTAATGAGTGTTGCTAATGGATGTGTGTGTGTATGCATGTGTGTGTGAATGAATGAGTATGAGTGTGCAGGTGTGCATGTGTGTCACATCTGCCCCCCTCTCTCCTAAAATTACCGCCTGCCACTGCTAGTGTTGCTGTTGTATCTACGCATAGAGCCATGTTGGTTAAACACAATTGAAGCTGTAGCAGTGCTCTTTTCGCCAAGATTATTTCCTATTACTTGATGGTTGGTTGGTATGCAGTGTTAATGGAATACGAATAGCACTGAACCTCAAGCGTGCTTAGAAGTGCAAGTACGGTGTTCATAATGTTTATGTTCTGGAGTGGTATCAACCTGCATATAACCCCTTCTACCATTATCAGAGGTGTAGCTTAGTCAGAGTGATTGAGGGGGTGTGAATCACAAATTTGACAACTAAAAAATGGGTGGGTCACAAGGCAGATTTTGTGAATCGACCAAGGTTCGGAATTGACTGTTCCCACAAGAACCAGAGTTAGTTCTGATTTGTATTAGGTGGACCCCTGGGGCTAATTTAGAGCATCAAGGAGACAGGTACTCCATTGCAACGGTGTCTGAGTACCCTGTCCACCAAACTCAAGATCTGCCCTCCTAATTTTGAGTTGTGTGGACCACATGTTTTAGCCCACAGAGTTAAATTTACTCCATTTCTGCAAAACATCCTCTGTCAGCTTGACGGAGTAGGTGTGCTCAGAGGTAAGCCATCCGATTGTCTGCCTATTTAGAGTGGACGGTCAGATGTTTTTGTTTTATGTCCATCACTGCCAGGTATATCCTGGCGGTCATGGTCAGTGAATAAAGAAAAGTGACTCACACATCGTGGGAGAAAACTCCCATGGTGTAGGGTAATTAGGTCATTATTATTTTTCAAAAACAAATTCCTGCTTTGGTAGTTTGTTTTGAAAAATAGAAATCTTTGGAAAAGTTTGACTGACAGCTGTTATGTTTGACAGAACTATCTGTCAAGCTTTTCTTACAGTGACAGGAACCAGTTCCTGACATTTTATAGAAATGTCCATGGGCTGGCAGACATCTCTAAATTTGGCAGATGGAGCAAAGGCAGGGTGGCAGATGTAAGTCATCCACCACCCTGTCTTCCTTAACTCCAACTGCTAAACCCTAGATCAGGCCCTCTAACTAGAATGACATAATGAGTGAAAAATGATAGTTTGGAATGCTACCCTGAGGGATTGCCAGTGGTTAGACTATTTGCAAGTATTCGTCTCATCACCTTTTGGGTGTTTGATTGCAAAAGTAGTCATGGAAACCTAACACTGGTGCAGCTTCCTAAGCCTAGTACTGCTAATGTTTGTGAATTATAAAAAGTAGTACACTTGCATCCATTCAAGGAGTACTTCAATGGGTGTGGATTTACAACTTTTTTGGTCAGTATATATATTGAAGTTATTGATCCAAAAAATGAACACGTTTAAACCTATTAGGAAATCAGGATGACTGTAAACAAATGGCACAGACATAGTAGACACGATTCAGGGCACCCAGGCCCACATACCAAACCAAGAAGGGATTTATTTGGGGGTGTCACACCCTATATGCTCCCTCTCTCCAAGCTACTCCCCTGACAATTATTCATCAGCTAAACTCGTTCCTATTATTGATGCTCTTTTTGTATGTTAGTGGGATGTCCAACCATTGGTTTTATATGGCTGTTTTCTTGTGTATAGTTAGCACAGATTGTTAAGCATTTAGTTTAATAAGGGTTTGTGTTGTTTGCGTAACAGTAGCATTAATTTTATCCTGCTAAGGTCCTTTATAGTGTGTTATGTTCCTTTATATTATTTTTTATTGCACATTGCAACTGAATTGCTTCTAGGTGTTGTGTTGTTCACTTTAATTGCTGCTGTCCCTTAGATATTTTTATAAGAAGATGAATGCATAACTTTTCAAAACTTTTAATCCTGTTAACACTGCATGTTAAACCTGCACTAAAAAGTATGCATTGGTCTCTGTTATTTCTGTGCTGCCTGTTCCACTGTTCTTTATCTACTGTGAATATATGTTTTAATGATAGTTTAATGATAGATTATTGCTTGTGTATCATTCATTAACTACATTCAATTTCATTTGGCAGCATTTCCAGCAACCCCAGATGAATTTTCTTTGTTCTCTACTTTCTACTAATGAAGGGCTAAACCCAGGAACAGGTGTCTAGAGATATACAGCAATGTCTGCACCAACTTTGGTGAAAAACTCCAGATCATTTTCAAGTAAGCGCTAACTGTGAATTGCATTTACCAGGATGCAAAGGGGTGAACTGTGCAGGGATGTGAGGCAGTGTTCTCCCAACCCCCCTTCCTGTTTAAAACACTCCTTTGAGCCAGTGAGCTGACGAGCTTTGGAGATACACCTGTGTGCCTGTGAGTGGTACTTGACCAGAGAGGATTTTGGCAGCATTTCCAGCAACCTCAGACAAATTTTCTTTGTTTTCTACTCTCTACTGATGAAGGGCTAAACCCAGAAACACGTGTCTAGAGATATACAGCAATGTCTGCACCAACTTTGGTGCAAAACTACAGAGAATTTTCAAGTAAGCGCTAACTGTGAACTGTATTTACCAGGATGCAAAGGGGTGAACTGTGCTAGGATGTGAGGCAGTGTTCTGACAACCCCCTTCCTACTTTCAATTCATAAGTTAACTATTTTTTAAAGTTATTTAAATTGTTGCCTATGGACCTTTATGGGTCTGGTATTTTTCTTCTTTGTGTTATGTTCTTAGGGATACAATATTTCGATTCGTTTTGGGTGCCTATGAGCAAATTGTTTTGTGGAGTGTTCTTTAATAAACATAAAAACTACTTACCCACAGGTAGTCATGAAAGGACTTTTAGGCCCAAATTTATACTTTTTTAGTGCTGCATTTGCGCCGCTTTTTGATGCAAAAACGGCACAAATGTACAATTGTATTTTGTAAATTTGCCCCTTTTTTGCGTCAAAAAATTACGCAAATGCGGCGCTAAAAAAGTATAAATAGGGGCCTTAGTTTATATAATTGAAAAGGGGGGAGCTTTAGTAGCCGGCCATTGCTGACACAGAGATAGCAATTTCATGAAGATCAAACTCACACAGCCTGATGTGTGGAATTTAAGATTAGGTCTGAATTGCATGAGTTTTTTAATTTTTTTATTTAAAGGATGTGGAATAAGTGGGACAGTACCCAGAAGCATCTTCTGCCTCTGCTCTAAATATAGGGCCTGATTTAGAGCTTGCCAGACTGGTTACTCCGTCGCAACAGTAACATATATCCTGTCTGCCAAAATCTAAATCCAATTCTATCATATGGGATTTATATTTCAGCAAATGGGATATTCATCACATTTGTGATGGAGTAATCAGTCCGCCCAGATCTAAATCAGGCCCATAGTTATAGTTGGGTGGTCAGTAGCGGCAGAGAGGAAACAAAATACAGAATATGATCTTGAGCTGTTGGCATAGAGGCAGCATTTTCTGGGGTTGAGACAAAATATTTTAAATGCAATTCTGACCTCCACAGTGATCCACAGAACACTTGTGATTAGGAAAATCTTGGGCTTACATTTTGAAGATTGAAGGCAAGGTGAACAGTGCTCTGGACCTCTTTCCTTTGTAGGTGGTACACTGGCAGGCTGGTGTAGAGGGCATTGGCATTGTCAGATCTGGGTTCACAATGGAAGCATTGCAATGAAGTGATTCTTTGCACTAACGAAAGGTAAGGGTTTAGGGAGGGTTGAACTAATGAAATTAGATTTTACAATTGCTCCTATCTAGGCACAGCAGCTGAGATTCAGATCTCGTCAGTCTCCTTGTTTGTCCATGTTAGTGTGTATGTCACTGGTTTTGTTGAAGACACATGTACCTAAGAAATAACTTAGGTTCTTCTGTAGGCATGGTCCATATGTAAGCATGGAAGTGCAGTACTGCTTGTTTAAAAGAGACATGATTGAAGCTCTGTGATGAATGTTGAATTTTTCCATCAATGTGTCCAACTTGCAGAATGTAGCAAGCATACACAATTATTGTGAGTAGCTCACCATTTGTCACAAACTAACTGTGACATTCACATATTCATTCAGCCATCAATTAATAAATGGCTCTTTTTGAAGTTTTGATCAAGTTTATTTTTTCTCTTTTAACCTTAGATGATGTTGCATTACTAGAGAAAGATGTATGGCCAATTTACAAAATCAAATTAACATATGACTCCTAAATTCAAACATTTATTGAATTAACAATCACCTCATAATCTACCTTATCAATATTTCGGGATGTATTTCATCAATGTTGTGTGCATTCTACTGATGTAACGTATTGATTTGTCATGTAATATATTTCATAAGATGCACGCTGAACAGATTATTCATCTAAAGTCTGGACATGAGTGATCATTGATTGTGTAGTTGTTGGAGCTGACATCCTTTGCAAGGTTTTCCCAGACCCTTTGCATTCAGTCCTCCTGCTTTTGCTTACCTCATTTCTTCTGGCCGCAGGACTCTGCACACATTACCACTGCTAACCAGTGCTAAAGTGCTCTCTCCTTCGAACTAGTGAAGCTTGGTGAAGCTTTGTTTTTGAGAAAGCCCCTGAGGACTACTGTGAGACTTCGGAAGAATGAAGGTCCTCACCACTACTGAGCCCTAGAGGCAATGTCTTTGAGGCACGTTGTAAATGAGATTAAGAACCGCACATTTGTAAATCAAGAACTTTAATTTTAGTTCAATTAGAGTCCTTAATGAGAATTTGGTTTCCATTTCAAGATTTTTTGTTAATCATTAGTTTGTTATATTTATATTATATTCTTTAGTGGCAAATCATTATTCTCAATCAATGTACAGAAGAAGTCCTATAGCGTGTTCCATAAAAACTAGTCCCTAATCTGATCTAGTTTTGGGAAAAATGAAAGTTCAGTAGAACCCATAAAGAGCTTGTCAACTGTACCAGGACAGTGCGCGCTCTACGGGCAGCATAATGCAAAATGACAAACCTTATGCAATGTAATAATTCATGCATTATGTGGTGATATTGTACATTAACTTTTGCATTGCAGGTATTTATCTTGAAATGTCATTAATGATGTTTATAATGTATTGTTCATTTTCAAGCCTTTCCTGCAGCCTAGCTGAGTGTGGCATGTGGGCGGGGCTTGGGTCTATTTTAGGGACACAGCCCAGCTCCATGTGCTCACTATTCAGAGGCCCTGGTGCAGAGCAGCAGCATTTTCCTGAACTCCTGTTCCGGGGTCCTACTTAGGCATTTACCTGGTCCTGTCCTCATTATTTCGCTGATCTTCAAGCAGGGTGGTAAGGCAGAGGTCGGGGTAATCCCTCGACTCTGTTTCTAGAAACCTTTGAGTTTTGGCCTTGTGATTTACAGTGTGCACAATCATTTTGAGGCATTTGAATTTTGATGGTTTAGTGTGCTTGATTCATTCTTGGCAATTAACCCTTGCAGTTCGGATCGGCAGAGGGCGCGATAATTTCGAGGCATTTGGATCTTGATGGTTGAATCGGTAACAGTGTGCGCAATTCATTCTTGGCAATTAACCCTTGCAGTTCGGATCAGCAGAGTGCGCGATCATTTTGAGGCATTTGAATCTTGATGGTTGAATCGGCAACAGTGTGTGCACTTCATTCTTGGCAATTAACCCTTGCAGTTCGGATCGGCAGAGTGCGCGATCATTTCGAGGCATTTGAATCTTGATGGCTGAATCGGCAACAGTGTGCGTGATTCATTCTTGGCATTTAACCTTTTGCAGTTCGGATCGGCAGAGTGCGCGATCCTTTTGATGCATTTGAATCTGGATGTTTGAATTGGCAACAGTGTGCACAATTAATTCTTGGCAGTTGCAAGACAGAGTGGGAAAGAAGGAGCAAAGTCCTCTGGGTGTGGGTTGGCTTAATCCTCCTCCTCAAGGTTCAGGAGGGAATCCTCCAACTAACATATCGCTCACAGTTCCCACACCTATTCCTTTGGCTCCCCAGAAAGGTTTTCAGAAGGTAGAATCCTTTTTGACTCAAGTAGAATTGCATTTCACCTGTCGACCAAACACCTTCCCTGATCCTCAATCTAGGGTGGCCTTCTTGATTTCCTATTTGACTGGAGAAGCAGCCACCTGGGCAATCGTTCTTGTGCGTCGAGATAATCCCTTGCTTTATAACTGGAGAGACTTTGTCTGAGAATTTGAAAGTGTTTTTGATCGAAGAACAGTTACTCTGTCCGCAGACCGAGAACTGTTAGAATTGCGACAAGGAAATAAGGATAATGGGCCAGATGTAGCAACCCTTTTGCGAGTCGCAAACGGCGAAAATCGCCGTTTGCGACTCGCAAACGTGGGTTTGCAATGCACAAATGCATATTGCGAGTCGCTACCGACTCGCAATATGCATTTGCGACTCGCAAATAGGAAGGGGTGTTCCCTTCCTATTTGCGAGTCGGAGTGGTATGCAACTCCATTTGCGACCGCGTACGCGGTCGCAAATGGAGTCGCAGTTACCATCCACTTGAAGTGGATGGTAACCCACTCGCAAACGGGAAGGGGTCCCCATGGGACCCCTTCCCCTTTGTGACTGGACCCCAAATTATTTTTTCAGGGCAGGGAGTGGTCCAAGGGACCACTCCCTGCCTTGAAAAAACCGAAACAAAAGGTTTCGGATTTTTTTTAAATGCAGCTCGTTTTCCCTTAGGGAAAACGGGCTACATTTAAAAAAAAAAAAAAATGCTTTATTGAAAAAGCAGGTCGCTAACATGGAGGCCTGCTGACGACAGCAGGCCTCCATGTTAGCGAGTGCCTATACTCGCAATGGGGCCGCAATTTGCGACCCACCTCATGAATATTCATGAGGTGGGTCATTGCGACCCCATTGCGAGTTGCAGACGGTGTCTGAGACACCGTACTGCATAGCAATTTGCGACTTGCAAATTGCGAGTCGCAAGGACTCGCAATTTGCAAGTCGCAAATTGCTTTTTTGCTACATCTGGCCCCTTGTCTCTTACTTGGCTAACTTTAGTCGGCTGGTAGCAGAAACGGCCTGGCCTGAGGAAAAGAGATCAACCTTGTTCTATCAAGGACTCTAAGATGAGTAAAAAGACATTCTTGCACAAATTGATCCTCAAACCACGGATTGTCAAGATCTGACAAATCTTGTTTTGAGATTAGACCATTTCTCACAGACAGTGGCACCAATCACCAAGTTACTGCGAAAGAAAGAACCATTTGTATGGTCTCCAGAAGCTGACAAGGCTTTTTCAACCTTAAAAGAAGCCTTCTCTACTGCCCCAGTCTTGACTCACCCAGATACTGAACGTCCATGCATAGTAGAAGCAGATGCTTCAGATATGGCAATGGGTGCAGTGTTTTTGAAACGCAACAAAGATACCGGTCAGTTACACCCTGTAGCTTACATGTCTTGAAAACTGAACGAAGCGGAACAAAATTCTGTTATTGCTGAGAAAGAACTTCTAGTATATCTGTGATGCCTTCAAAGAGTGGAGACACTATTTGCTAGGTGCCAAGTACACTATTACAGTATACATAGATCATCGTAATCTTCAGTTCATGAGTTCAGCTAGACTTTTGACTCCTCAAAAATTACGATGGATTTTGTTTTTTGCCGAATTTGATTTTGTGGTAAACTTCCATCCTGGCAAAGACAATCGAAAAGTGGATGCCTTGTCCAGACAATACTCTGCCATGTTACCCACAATCCAGCCCCCACGAGCTATCATTGCTCCAGATAAAATCCTTTGTATCATTAAAACTTAATATGTTTTGAAAATATTGTAATTCCTTCACAATCGAAAAATGGCAGAAATGGGCTCAAGCAAAACACAAAAGATCAATCAAACAAGGCCTACCTTTTCATGATGTATGTTTATTTGTTCCAACTACCAAGTTGCGCAAATTAGTGTTTCATTGGTTGCACGTTATACCTACGACAGGTCATCCAGGTATTCCTAAGACACTTGAACTAATCCAACAATATTTTTGGTGGCCTACTTTGACAAAAGACGTCAAGCAAATGTTAACTAACTGTGAAGTTTGTGCTCGTACCAAGACAAGTCATTCAAAACCAAAATGACTGTTACATCCTCTCCCAACTCCACTCTGACCTTGGGAACACATATCAATAGACTTTATTACAGGACTGCCAGTTGTTCAACATCACTCAGTAATCGTTGTAGTGGTATATAGTCTCACAAAATATGCACATTTCATTGCGTGCAGGAAATTGCCTACCTCCAGTGAATTGGCAACAATACTTTTAAATTGAGTGGTCCGTTATCATGGATTACCAAAAGTAATTATCTCTGATCGAGAGTCACAATTTGCCTCTAACTTCTGGAAAACGTGGTGCAAAACGCTGCAAGTTACATCTACATTATCTACCAGTAATCATCCTCAAACGGATGGCCAAACTGAGAGACTAAATCAAACATTGAAACAATATTTGCATGCTTGCCCTGAAAAAGCACTCCATTCTTGGGTATCAATGCTTTGGTTAGCTGAACTGGCCTACAATAACTCATATCATACTTCTACTGGTGCAACGTCCTTTTTTGGTTTATTTGGTTAGCACCCGGATACTTTGCCAATCACAATTCCACAAGAAAGTTCACTTACACCAGCAGTGTCAGAAAAAATAAGGCAACTCCATCAAACCCAGAAACAAATCCAGCAACATCTAAACAAAGCAAAACAAAAGTATAAAAAAACATTATGACAAAAAACATTGTGAGGGACCACAATATAAACCAGGAGATAGAGTGTGGCTTTCCACATGCCACATTGATTTTAAGAAAATAAATATGTTTAATCCCAAATATATAGGTCCTTACACAATTCTTCAACAGATCAATCCAGTGACCTACAAACAAGGGTTACCAAAATCACTACGTATTCATCCAGTGTTTCATACTTCTCTCTTGAAAAGAGCATTCTAGAAAACTCACTCTCAACCAACTCCAGTACTAGTACAAGGAGAATTGGAATACGAAGTAAAACAGGTTCTGGATTCAAAATTTAGAGGTCGTACTCTCTGGTATCTAATATCTTGGAAAGGGTACTGTCTAGAGTACGACTCATGGGTCTCAGCATCTGACATTCATGCTCCACGACTAATGCAACGTTTTCACCGCCTAAACCCAGACAAGCCAGGCCCTAGAGCGCATTCGGGAGGGGGGAGTACTGTCAACACCAGGACAGTGCGTGCTCTACGAGCAGCATAATGCAAAATGACAAACCTTATGCAATGTAATAATTCATGCATTATGTGGTGATATTGTATATTAACCTTTTGCATTGCAGGTATTTATCTTGAAATGTCATTAATGATGTTTATAATGTATTGTTCATTTTCAAGCCTTTCCTGCAGCCTGCCTGGGTGTGGCATGTTGGTGGGGCTTGAGTCTATTTAAGGGACCCAGCCCAGCTCCACGTGCTCACTATTCAGAGGTCCCGGTGCAGAGCAGCAGCATTTTCCTGAACTCCTGTTCCGGAGGCCTACTTGGGCATTTACCTGGTCCTATCCTCATTATTTTGCTGATCTTCAAGCAGGGCGGTAAAGCACAGGTCGGGGTAATCCCTCGACTCTGTTTCTAGAAACCTTTGAGTTTTGGCCGTGTGATTTACAGTTTGCGCGATCATTTTGAGGCATTTGAATCTTGATGATTGAATGGGCAACAGTGTGCGTGATTCATTTTTGGCAATTAACTCTTGCAGTTCGGATCGGCAGAGTGGCAGAGTGCGCAATCATTTCGAGGCATTTGGATCTTGATGGTTGAATCGGCAACAGTGTGCGCGATTCATTCTTGGCAATTAACCCTTGCAGTTCGGATCGGCAGAGTGCGCGATCATTTCGAGGCATTTGAATCTTGGTGGTTGAATTGGCAAAAGTGTGCGCGATTCATTCTTGGCTATTAACCCTTGCAGTTCGGATCGGCAGAGCGCGCAATCATTTTTAGGTATTTGAATCTTGATGGTAGAATCAGCAACTGTGTGCGTGATTCATTCTTGGCATTTAACCCTTGCAGTTCGGATCGGCAGAGTGCGCGATCCTTTTGATGCATTTGAATCTTGGGCCCATATTTATACTTTTTGACGCAAAACTGCGCTAATGCAGTTTTGCGGCAAAAAAATTAGCACCGGCTAACGCCATTCTGAAGCGCCATGCAGGCGCCGTATTTATTGAATGGCGTTAGCCGGCGTTAGCCGACCGGCGCTGCCTGGTGTGCGTGAAAAAAAACCACGTACACCAGGCAGCGCCGGCGTAGGGAAAAATGGCGTTTGGGCGTCTAAAAATGGGGCAAGTCAGGCTGAGGCAAAAAAATCGTCTTAATCCGATTTGCGCCATTTTTTTCCGACGCCCATCCCCCATTGAAATGACTCCTGTATTAGCAAAGACAGGAGTCATGCCCCCTTGCCCAATGGCCATGCCCAGGGGACTTATGTCCCCTGGGCATGGCCATTGGGCATAGTGGCATGTAGGGGGGCACAAATCAGGCCCCCCTATGCCACAAAAAAAATAAAAATAAAACACTTACCTGGACTTACCTTAATGTCCCTGGGGTGGGTCCCTCCATCCTTGGGTGTCCTCCTGGGGTGGGCAAGGGTGGCAGGGGGTGTCCCTGGGGGCAGGGGAGGGCACCTCTGGGCTCATTCTGAGCCCACAGGTCCCTTAACGCCTGCCCTGACCCAGGCGCTAAAATCCGGCGCAAATGCGGGTTTTTTAGACCCACCCACTCCCGGGCTTAATTTTTGCCCGGGAGTATAAATCCGACGCAATAGCATCGGAGTCATTTTTTAAGACGGGAATGCCTACCTTGCATATCATTAACGCAAGGAAGGTGTTCACGCAAAAAAATGACGCTAATTCCAGGAACTTTGGCGCTAGACGCGTCTAACGCCAAAGTATAAATATGGAGTTAGTTTTGCGTCAAATTTGCGTCGTAAAAAACTACGCAAATTTGGCGCAAACGGAGTATAAATATGCCCCTTGATGTTTGAATCAGCAACAGTGTACACAATTCATTCTTGGCAATTAATCTTTGCACTTCAGATCGGCAGAGCGCGCAATCATTCCAGGTATTTGAGTCTTGATGTGCAGTCTGGCATTAAGGTGCGCAATAATTTTTGGGCAATTGAATCTTGAAAATCAGATCAAACAGAGTGTGATCTTTCTAGAACAAATAACAAGCCTAGCCAGTTTGCCTATTCTACTGTATCATTCATGAATCCTGTAGCAGTTAATTCTTTGGGAACAAATGTACTCATTGATTCTTGTTATGACGTAATTGCTATTCTAAGGACTAACTTGAGAGAGTTCAACGTTCAGAGTATATGATTATAAAAGGTCACTTATTGAAAAGTTCTTGATCTCTCATGTTATTAGAGCATAGATAATTAAAACAAAGTTCATGAAGATTAATGTGAATAACCTGGCTATTGTGTTCTCAACTCTTGCTTCCACAGGTCTCCTTCCCCGCTGTTCCCAACCTAGAACCCCATCCCCCACTTGGCCATTCTTTAACTCTGTGCTATGATAGATAGTAGGATTTGGAGCTGCCAAGAGGTGGACATATTGGGAACAGACGCAAACCCTGAGGATCCGGTCTCGCTGACAGAGCTCTTGTCTTAGATTTGAAATCATATTTTATTATAATAGAGCATCTCACTGATAATTTCAGTGGAATCTCTCATTAATAAGTTTAGGTGGAATAAAATAGGTCTGAGAAGGAATCCAAGACATATCATCAAAGAGAATAAGACTGCGATCTATCAAAAGAAAGGGCCTGTCTTGTCTAGTCTGAAAACATGCCTTTATAAAAATGTATAGTGCAACAAATTATAGAACTTGGGTAAACAATCTTCCACTCTGACCAATCAGAGCTTGATGTCTTCATGCTAACAGGACAGCTTCCATCGATATGGCAAGTTTTAACAAAGAGCTTTCTAAACATACAATACATTTATCTATTATCTAAAGTAGAAAGAAACTTGATGGTGTATTCTCCCCAATTGTTGTCTATAAGGTAAAAGAGTGTTAGTTA
This sequence comes from Pleurodeles waltl, assembly GCF_031143425.1. Taxonomy (NCBI): domain Eukaryota; kingdom Metazoa; phylum Chordata; class Amphibia; order Caudata; family Salamandridae; genus Pleurodeles; species Pleurodeles waltl. The sequence continues at coordinate 720,238,768 of NC_090436.1, read as the reverse complement.
GTATACTCCGAATTTTAGAATATTTCACTTTGGTTCACATACTCTTTCCTGACAGAGCCTGTTTGTAAAGAAGCACTTTTTAAGGTTAATCTGACATTGCAGTAATTCTTTTAATAGGCTAAATGGCCAGGAAACAAAATTTTAGCTCCCCCCTCTATTCATTTTATTGTTACTATGGGAGATTTGCATCAGGAAATAATATAATGTTCTTATTCTTATAAAAGACTCTCTCTCAATGTATCCCTCTGTTGGTTTGGAACCATCATAAAATTACATTCACAGATGTATCCAGAGTTCACAGTCATCTTCTGCTGAATCTCTCCTTTTCCTTCTCAAATTTTCTCTTTCTTTTAGTCTGATATATTCTTTGTTTATATGTTCACTCAATTCTATATCTATCTTCATCCTTTTGCTCAATTCTCTATTTTTCTATTGTTCTTCTTAATTATCAGCATCTTTATGGCCTTATGCGTAGCTGATAGAAAACAGACAATTGCTATTAGTGCAGGAACTAAAATGTCTCTGAGGATTCCTCCTCCTGCTGCTTTTATCCAGTTGCCTACTGCTGACACTCCTTTAATAAAGCATTGTACTATGCTGATGGTTTTTAAGGATTCTAAATCAAGCTTTAAATCAGAAATATTCTTTGCCTAATTTGTGATCTTTTTACTGTCATCCGATATATAAGTACAACAATTCACAGTTTTCAGCATCTTGCAGACCCTACCATTTTCTCTGAGTAATATGTCTAAAGCATAATGATTTTAAGTATCATCACTTTGATTGCTACTAATTCTGTGTTTTCAACTAATAAAACTCCAGGGAAGAGAAGAAACAATGTATGGAAAGAGGGCTCCTAAAAAATTATTTGCCCAGTGCCTACAAAATCCTTTTGATGACACTGTTTTAATGGATAGTGACCTGATTAAGATGTTTGCATCTGCCTGCCTGCTGCTGGAGCCAAGGGGGAAGCCATGGTGCAAGGAGCACCACTGAGTGACTTTAAGCCCCATCACTCCTTCCAGCCAAGTCCAAGATCACAAGCTTAAAAATATGATGCTGTCCCGCGACTGAGGCTCACTGTCTGCTGTCTGCCTGCCTGCTTCTGAAGCCAAGGGGCTGTGGTAAAAGGAGCACCGCTAAGAGGCTTCACAGCCTATCAATTTTTGCAGCCAAGTCCAAGAACACACGCCTAAAAAGCGCGATACTGTCCAGTGGTGCGGGATGTCATGGGTCATGCCCCAGCAAAGCCCAGGCCAAGGACAGGCCCATCTGCACCTGACTGCAGCTGGATGAGGCTGGGCTGGGCCCCCTCCCAACTTTATCCTCTGGATTACTGGGTGAGTGTTCTATTTCCATTGTTGCTCTCGTCTGTAGACAGGAGGGTTCATATAATGATTGGAGGATTTCTTGCTTGGCAGCCAATATAATCTGCAGTTTTCTTGGCTAAATTCAATAGCATTTAGTAAGGGAGCCTGCTGGCTACTCCGAGTCCTATGTATCTCTAATTCACATTACAAGTAGCAGGTACCACAGCAGGGCCCCAATGGGAAAGCGGAAATGTGATGGAGCCACCAGTCTGCCCCTTGAAATCGACATCAATTGACAGAATGCTGCAGAGGGCGATTGGGGTTGTGGCAGTGGAAATATAATTGGCAAAGTCGGGCTTTTCTCTGGACTCAAGGCTGCCACTGCTGACACTGATGAGGCCATCTGTCTCTGTAGCTGTTTCAACTGGATCAGAGGATGATGTAAGGTTGATTAATGGGGCTATTGAAGTCATGGATCATTTGATCAATGCATCTCATGGAGTATGTACCCCTCTGGTCAGCGGCGCGGAATCCCCACAATCAGCAAGAACAATGCAAAGGCTTGTATGGAACAAACAGAATAAGGCAAGAGCGCAGGCTGAAACACTATTCAACAATCCTGCTCAAGCCACACCACTAACTGCAGCCACTGACCCGATGGGAAGGGGTACAGACTCACAGCCAGGCTGCATGGTGCAGGTAGTGGTGGACATTCTTGAAAATGTGAAACAATTGTAAATATGGAACTTACACCAATATTGGGCTGCCTTGAAACACTGGAGCAAACCTGTATGGACATTTTATGGACACAATCACAATTACAGGGGTCAACAGGAGGTGCTGATGCTGTTCCGAATAAGTCGTCCTCACCCGCCAGTAAAAAAACAGTGTTGTGAATGGAGAGTTTCCCCCTTGGTAGCTTTGCAGACTGTTGCCCCGATTACGCCATCCATAATACATAGATCCAACCCATCAACCTCCAGTCATCTCCTGGCTGAAAGTCACTGACATGAAACATTACAACCCAAGGAAAGAGGCTATGGGAGTCATTGGTTGGTGGGTAAAGTCGATTGCCATAGGCTCCCAGTTATCAACTTACCACCAGTATCTTGTCCATATGTGACAATCTTGTCCCAGAACTGCATGAGGGTCAGAGAGAAACAAAGGAGGAGCTGGCTAGTAAATGCCTACATTGGCTTATGAAAAATAAGAACTTTCCGACCTCACTGGCGCAAGACATACTTCTCATATGCAGAGTCAGGTGGATTGGTTAGGGTTGAGTTGAACGCCCTGGGGATTGTATTATTATCAACTTTAGAGACCCAAACTTGGTCCAAAGACTCTTAGTGGATGAGGGGTATAGACAGAAGCAGAGGTTGAATATTGTTCACTTGCCCCAGGGTTATTTTTACAAACCCCCAGCTCCTGGTGGAAGGGGCCTTTTGACACAACCCACCTCAGTGTCTCCGTTATGTATTGCCTCATTCAAATGATCAACATTGGCACAATAGAACATATTGTATTCCTGTCTACAACCAGTTCAATGTACTTGAGGGAGTCGATTGACCCACCTATAAAGAAGTTACCCAGAACACTACCATTCAGTAGGTTGTTATAGAAGGGACTGTAAGGTTGGGACTACAGACTTAGAGAATGGGAGCCAGGAGATACCTACTTATCAATAAGAAAAACATGTGACCCAAATCCAGTATCATTGTGGGCCAGTTAGTTTTCATGAAGCAACCACAGCAAACCCCTTATCTCACAATATAGGTCAACAAGCAAGGCCAGTGGCTAGCGGTACAGGGAACATATTTGCAACTCATCACACTATTGATGAATTAGGAATAGCTAGACTTAGTACTAATAGTTTTAGTGAAAAGTTAGAAGGCAGGGCTCCCCTTTTAGAGGGAAGTACCCAGAGAATGGCACTTATTCATGAAGCAACCAGGGAGAACCCAAGAGCAGTTCAATCCAACCTCGCATTAAGAGGGATTATGTGGAATGTCGCTCGCCTTGGTGCCAAAATCGATTTTACAGACTGGGGCCACTTTATTGACCAACTTTATATTTTTCTCCTTTAAGAATCAGGGTTAATTAAGAAAGTGGAACAAGCTGGCTTTTGTGTTTATAGCAAAGAGGCAACAACTAGTAGCTGGGGAAGACCTTTGGGGGAAGTGTCCACTTGGATAGGCTCCCACCTTCAGTATTCAGTGAAGATGGTAGAGGCAGCAGCAGATGACATTCTTTGCATAAACCTCCTCTCCCAATCCAAAGTAGATGTATTTGTGTACAATATCTACTCTAGACCCACAGGTATTGAGCAGGAGCCGCAAACCGTGTGCATATGGCAGCTCTACTGGGGGTGGCTTGCAAAATAATAGGTGGCAATTTCAATTGCCATTTAATGCCCTTAGACGCAAACCTAAATGACCTTTCACAGCTTGAGGACAAAGCCTGGACTGTCCCGGATCAGATTTTTTGCCATATCAGGAAATGGTCCCCACTGGCTGCACAAATAAATGCCCTAATACTAAATCAATCTGACTGTGCTTCTATTGGGAGAACGCAATCTTATACGGAAAGGAAGCATACTTTCAAGCGTAATCAGAGCACTAGCTTCATTGATTGTATATTAGTCAATGTTAGACTCTGGCTTTTTGTCACACAGATATGACAATAGTAGTAAGGCACAATAGTGACCACGATGCCTTGGATCTTGATTTTAATCTTCCAGGTTGCAAATTAACATTCACTGGATGTGAGCATGTGAACAGCAAGCTCCAATTGGCAACAAACAGATGTAGAATCAAATGGAGCATAATAGAACACTCACAAGAAACATTAAAACCCATCTGTTAGTTGATAGGTAGTAGTCTTGAAGAGTTATGCAACTTACTTTCTCCTTTGGATATTACTAACTAACTTGAGAGGATAGGTGAGGTTCATACTCATGTATTTGACAAATTTACACATTTGTTTCTATTCAGAAGTCAATAAAGTGGGGGTTAGAAGTGATCCCACCACAAGGCTCAATAAGCAGTGTAGAAAGGCAAAACATGCACTAATAAAACCAATAAAAAAACTGTTAAAACTGCCAAAAGGGAGTGGGAACAGGGCAGATGGGAGACTCTACGTAGCTCCACGAAGCGTAATGATCACATCTCATTCTGGAATATTGTGTCTACAGGGAACCATGAGGGTATTGTCACAATAGAAAATAACATCTCAGCTGATATTTGGAATGCACACTATGCAAGCTTGTATGCTGAGTTGGAAGGAGTTTCTACATTGCCAACTAAGGAAGGGAACTATGTAAATTCAGGAACACAGGGGGCATGTCACAATGATGGTTATCCAGTCATTGCGATTCATGAAATAAACACAGCCATCAAAAAGATTGTTCCTCATAAAGCACCCAGCCTTGATAAAATTCCTGGGCATCTATTTCTGGCAGAAAGTGATTTGTGGGCCCCTTATTTCATGCTACGTTTTAATGCCATTATGGAAGGGATGCCTATCCCACAGTCCTGGGTAGGAGCTGAACCAATATTCATCTATTAAAAAGGTTCCCCCATACTGCCAACCAACTATAGGCTGATCAGCCTGATAGACACAACACAAGAGCTTTTTGGGAGAGTCATCCTCGGAAGATTACAGAAATGGATGGAGGTTAATGAGATCCTAAGCCCCATGCAAGCTCGCTTCCGCCAACTCACATCTACTATTAACCAGGTGTTTAGGCTGCAACTTCTTTATTGGAAAATTGCTGCTCTTGAGGGGGCAGGCTATATTTGGTGCTTGTTGATCTGAGGTCTGCCTTCGATCTAGTCCCCAGGAAAATGTTATGGCAAGTTCTGACTGGCATGAGTAAGCTGTATTAGCTTCTTTCAATATTAGAAAGACACTCTATGAGGTTCGCTGTTTAGCATGGGGGATGGATCAGAAGCCTTTCCAGTTAAAAAAGGAGTAATGTTCCAGTTAAAAAAGTGCTCGCCCCAACAATATTTGCCCTAATTGCAAATGACCATCTTGTCTATTTGAAGATGTGCGATAATGACGCCCCTAGATTAAATAACAAGATGGTCTCAGCCCTAATGGTTTTGGATGACACGGTCCTCCTCTCTAAGTAGCCCTTGGGCATAGAGAAGATTTGGGATTAATTTAGTGACTACTGTGCTCAGAGGGGATTGGAAAAAAAATGTGGACAAAACAGAATTTATGGTTTTTAATCCATGCCGCTCAACAGGATCAATCCCTACTCTAGTTGTGAGTCCATTAGAGCAGCTACAAACTTTTGAGTACCTTGAGATCACAGTTAGTGAGTGCATGGAGTGGGCAGCCCAAATCATTAAATGCAGACTCAAACTAGAGCAACACATCAGAGGGTTACTAAAGGTGTTTCGGGGCTCATTCTTGAAACTAGTTGCCCCAATAATACAAATCTACATACACCAGGAAGCGGGTACTGCCTTATATTGGGTGGAGCTCTGGGGACACAAGACCGTTAATACCTTGGACCTGTCAGAGAATTAGTTCCTGAGTCAGATGCTAAATCTCCCAGCAACTAATCTCCCACTTAATATTCCGTTAATACCATTACGACTGGGCATGGGGGTTAAGCCTGTTTCAAGGGGGAACGCTATTAGGCCCTTACTCTTCTGGAGAACAGTCTGGGTAATTTTGGAACTAATCTCTTATAGATGAGATCTGGAAGAGATTGTTGGAATACAGTGGTGGGCATCCTATCACGGATTAGATACATCAGAGAAACTCTATGGGGAAAGATAGGCTCTTTGACAACCCTGGGGTGGCTTGCTAAAGCTGAACTTAAGCTGAGTTACAAGAATTTCACATTGGGCTCCCTCCTAGCTAACTCAACACAAAGTGTGCTGTCAGGTAGCTTTATACAGCTTAAGCACCTTTTTAAGATAGAAGAGTTTTTGGACGAAATTGAACCCAGTTTGGCCAGGACACTCTATGAGCAATGCAGACACGGTACACTCCCACTGTGCTCATTTACCCACAAATGGGATACCCCAGGCATCAAAGAGGAGCACGCCTCCCCGCCCAGTGAAACTGAGGTCCGTGTGCTTTTTTTTGCCCAGAGTACAACAGAGCTAGGGCCAAATGGCTAATATCCACATGCAGAAACCTTGGGACTGCACAGCACATGGAGCCATATAAAAGCCTTGAAACGGATACAAGGGGAAATGTAGTATTTGCAGTCTCAAAGTACTTATTTGTAATGTGGTGACAATTCCAAAACATGCTCACAATTATTAATCCCTACTTGTGTCTTTTTTCTCACAAAGCCTTCTTTTAAACACCCATACTTTCCCCTGGTGTCTTTTATCTCATTTCAATCTTGAAACAGACACTTTCTTTATAAACTCATCTTCTCTTCTCCTTGCATTCTTCAGGACATCTTCATTTTTATATGCATATTGAGCAAACTATGCATTACTTCCGTCTAACATTAGAATAAAATCATTTTCTATTCTCATGAGCCTTAACAGTGTTTACAACAAGAAAAGATTTAAACTAATACCAAGCTGTCTCCATCTCTTTTGTTTGTGGGTAAACATTCATGCTTTTCATTAGTGGAATTTTCAAAAGAACCATGTCAAAGCTGAAACAAAGTATTATTCAAAGTGTTTCTCTCTACATACTACTATAAGCAATATACTGCAAGACATATAACATAGGAAGAAGGACTGCGTTGATATTCCCCTTGTTTGTCAGCTGAAGAAGACATATGTGCTCATACATAACAGTCTTTTATATCAATAGCTCTTGTGTATTTTTGTACTAACCTAGAACAAACTTTTGTGGAATAATCATTCGTCATGCATTCTACAAAAGAAGCCTTTAACTCACCTTCATTAATTTCTGGTCTAGGTATTGTGTTTGTGAATGTAGTTACAGATTTCTCTGGTGTGAAATGTATTACTAATGATACTGCAACTGCTAATAAAACTATCAACGGAAGTATAATCCCTAAAATAATCTTACATCTATTCCTGAATAGGGCACACATGTTTATCTAAATTCAACCTTGTAAGAGCAATATGTGTGTAACAGCAAAGTTAATGTCATTATTTCAATAAGCATCAGTTCTTTATTATGTTATCTTGTCGTGAAATTATTTTAGGAGCTTTTTTGTACATATAATTTTAGCCAAAGGCCTGCAGCTTGTGCCCTTTAACCTAGTGCTAATTAATTTTTATTCATTTTATTTTCTGCATAGAACCTTCAATCTGCAGTCATGTTTTATTTCTTTAATCCCATACACTTTTAGGCCAGAAACTGTTTTCATACTTTTTAGCTTGACATTTTCTGTGCTTTACTCAAGGCTGTACACGATATTCTTGATGGTGCAAAGTGGAAAACCACAATCTCTGCCACTTCATGGAAACATACGTGTTCTTTTGTTAGGGCAGTTTTCTTAGAACACCAGCTGTTTTATTATAAAACATCTCTCTGCCCCCCCTATACATTAGAGAGAAGTGCCACCCAGAAATTGCCACCGCATGTTGTAGCTTCTTTGCAGCTGTCTGCTGAGACTTGACATCTTTTCCACCTACATCGGAGAGGACCAACAGCCCTCTTCACTAATACCATATTCAGGTATGGGGGATGGTGTCTTCCCAGGGGTCCCCAAGGGAAGATTAGGGTTAACACTGCTGTGCTCTAATATAGTACTTTAGTGGTGTAGGTCGGAACTCTAATACTTAGCATTGAACACTATGGTGGAGCTTTTTTTATGTTTCTTTTTCACTGCTCTGCTATTATTATGTGTCATTATCCTAATCATTGCAGTACATGCCATTTTGTCTAAAATGCAGTTGATTCAATAAAATACATTGAACCAATTTCTGCTTCTGTTCGTCTTTGTATGTGTAAGACGAGTATAACTAAGAGAAAAGGAGAAGATCTGTTCCACCATGATTTCTCTGAGAAATCAGAATGCCATGTGCAATGCTGCCACAAATCACCGCCATTTTTGAGTGCTGGTTAGGTACTGCTAGCTGGTTGGAAGGGTTAGGCCAACAGTTGTCACACAGTGTGGATTGGACTCAGTTCCCCACAATCCTGTGGTGCTGCAGCCCGAATCCAGCAGTCTCATTGGTACAATGAGAGCCAACATGACACTCTTTCAGGTTAGTTTCTTGCAGCTTTATTTACAGCAGTCTTTGTATACTCTTCCTTAACCCTACTCCATGTTCTTCCAAAATGTTATCCCTACTCTTCTTCTGCTGCCTTGGGCCTAGGTACTCTTCTTATCTTCTGTAGTACCTTTCTCAAAGATTTTATTTCAAACAGTTCTTTTAGTGATTTGCTCACAACTGAATTTCTGCTTTGAGTAATTTCAAGGAGGTTCAGGCAACTCTTTATTCCAGCCGGGCAGATCTGATATTGGAATATTTGGCACTTGGCTCATGTAGTATGTGTATTCAGGTGCTGAATATCTTTGACAAGTTACTTTAGCTCTTTTAGATCTTTTGAATATTTGTTGGTCTTCCTTTTTGACACTTATACCACTTGATTTTATTTCTTGATCAATTGTCGGTGGTGTGGATCCAACTGACACACATCATTTCAACTTCTTCTGATTGTAAGTCTTTGGCCTTTTAGCATTATGGGCACCTCTCTTTGTTCTGGATTTAACTTGTTACTTCTCCTGGATCTTCTTGTTGTTTTGTGGGTATTTCAACTATCACTTCAGCTTGAGTTGTTGCTTCTCTGCTTTCGGTGGCAAAAGTTCCAGTGCCACCTTGTGAGATAGTCGATAATTCGATTTCTTCACCTGCCTATAGATGTTACCCCTTTCTTGTTGCTGGTTTGATCACAAACTTGAGTAGATTCTACAACTTACAGTAGTACATTTACCAGTGTTCTCAGTCCTGCCTCATAGAACACTATTTCTTCATAAGGATCTCTTGTTCCCTGGGTATGTGAAGCATGCACCAGGTTTGTTACTCCAGCAGACTTGACATCCGTTTTTGTGATTAAGCTTACTTGGTAGGGGCCTTTCAACCTTGACTCCAGATAGGACTTTCTTACAAACTTCCTGATGAGCACCCAGTCACTGGGACTGAGATTCATCTATGACTGTTCCATGAAATGCAAAAGCCACAAATTCCACAATATGGTGCCACTTATTCTGCATATCTTACGCCGACTATGACATAATCATTATCACTCCTGTGTGCTGCACATTTTACAACAGCAATTTCAGATGGGAGCTTCATGGCGAGAGGGTACTCGGATTTAAAATCTGACAGCGCTTCAGAGTGAGATTCTCAGCATTGAGAATCTGTTGCTGGTACTTAGTCATTAGTCAATCTTGTGCCAGTCATATGCTCTGTTTTTGTTTTTCCTAGTATAAGACTTCCACAGAATGACTGACTATATTAGTTAAAGGATGCCCCATCAATGTGCTTTCACATCTCTCGAGACTAGCACTGACAGCAGCCACCACTTTAAGACAACCAGGCAATGCAACAGGATCAAGTGTAATAAAAAAGCATGCTATGGGCCTTCAGGCTTCACCATGTGTTTGTGTAAGCACTGAGAGATTGCAACCCTCCCTCTCACTGCATTATCTTTGAATAATCATGCTTTCCTACTGCTAGGCCACAACAGAGACTTTCTCTCAGCTCTAGGAAAGCTTTCATGCATTTGCTGTCTCACAGAATCGGATCAGGCACATCTCTGCGTGCCCACATCAGTAAAGGCTTTCCCACCAAAGAAAAATTGGATATCCACTATCTACAGTAGCCAACCATTCCGAAAAACATTCTGACTTCTCTTTGCATTTTTTGAAGACCCATTCGTAAAAAGGGTTTCACTCTTTCTCATGACACTTTTTTCGTTCCTTTCCCAATAATATGTCCAAAATATTGAACCTCTTTTTGATATTATTGCAGCTTGCTTGGGGTCACTCTGGACCTGATTTAGAAGTCAGTGGATGGGTTGCTCCCTCACAACAGTGATGGATATCCCATCCACACAAATCTAAATCCCATAGGACATAATTGGATTTAGATTTTGACGGACAGGACATCTGTCACTATGGTGACAGGGTAACCCATCTGCCAAGTTCTAAATCAGGTCCTTTATATCCATTCTCAGCCAGGTGATTCAACAGAGTAGTGGTTCTTGTTTGCAAGATTCTGTCTTTTCTGATGCTACTAATAGGTCATCAATGTACTGAACGAGAAATTAATTACAGGGCATGGTGAATGTCTCCAAATTTATTTTTAAAATTTGATTAAAGATTGAAAGACTCTCTGTATACCCTTGTCAGACTCAACACGATGCGAATACTCTCTCTCAAAACACAAGGGAGAATAGATACTGACTATCCTTGTGTAACAGAATTGAGATGAAAGCTTGGCAAAGATGTGTAACACCAAACCATTTTTCCATAAATTGAATCTGGTAAAGTATGGTGGCTGGATTCAGTACCACAGGACAACATGGGATTACAATGGTGTTTATCTTTCTCAAAACCTGAACTATCCTAAACTCTCCAATCTGCTTCTGTAATCCCATTATCGGTGAGTTGCATGAACTCCAGATTATCTCCCTCAATATTCCTTTTTGTAACATGTCCTCAATTATTGGTGTTATCCCTGCTATTATCTCTGGAGTCATGTGATAATGCGGTGTTCTCAGAAAAATGGCACTTGGGTTGACTGTAATTCTGACTGGTTTTACACCCTTGATTAGTCTGATACTTTTTCCTGTAAAGTCCGAGACTTATGGGTTTACTGTCTCTTTTTTATTTGTAGGTAAATCTTTGACTATCATTATTGGGTAAAGCCCTACTGTATCTTGATGAGCCAACTTCAGCTCAACATCTTCATCATGTCTCTAAAACGCAACCCCATAGGGAGTACAATAAATTGTACAAATTAGTTTACGCAACAAGTCCCTTTCAAATAGATTCACAGGACGAGAATCACAAACAACAAACCTATGATTTTCTTCAAATGAGCCTATTTTTACAGGAACTTCTTTTGAGATTGGATTTGTAATTTGCTTATTTGTAACACTCACACCTTGGATCTTCTTTCCTGAGAGGAGTAGGTCTGGGACTTTTGCTGTTCTGACAATGAAACAAGATGATCCAGACTTAATCAGAAATGACATTTGATGACCATTTACTTCACCTTCTACAAATGGTCTTCTCTGGTCCACCTCTAAGACTGTGCCAAGCCCGCAATCTGTCTACCCTCTCACACACTGTCATTGCAACATCTCTCAGTCCAACCTCTCATCATTAAACATAGAAAACAGCTGGATCTCATTTTCATTTTGCACCTGCATTATATTTTGGTTTGCTCAGGCAATTGATTTTAGTTTAAGTTTAGATTACCCACATTTTGTTGAGCCGTAGGGGCTTGTGGGATGGCCACTGTTTGAACTTGATTCTGCATTAGTATTTGCACCTATTGTGCCAGCACATTTTGAATCGCCATTTGGTTTCCTCCCTGTGTCAGATTATTGCTTATTCTGTCTGGATTGAGCCTATACTAATGCTTCCAATTGCCCATCCTGTTACAAAGATGACAAGGAGTCATTTTCTTCAATGTAGCAATGCCAATACCTGTATTTAGATCAATTGTAACTCCTCAACATCTACCCTGTATGACAATCATGCCTCTTTGAACACACTGCATTCCCGCTCAAAATCCTACTCCTTTCTTACCACCTTGAACACCAATACATTGCACTGTACCACTGTTTTCTGCAAACAACTGATTTTGAAAACCTCTCTGTTCCAGCTTTGTTTGTGCTAGCATAAACTTTTCCTTACCTTTTCTCTGTTTCATCTCTTTGTCATCACTGCAATATCTTACATACTTCAGGACCTCATCGATAGACTTGGTATGCAACACATCACAATCTGCTGTATATGCTGACTAATAATAGGCCTCAGACCAAGCAAAAATATGAAATAAAGAACCCCATAACAGTAGGTTCAAGATGTGTTTGGCATGCATACTTCTGAAATGCCTTCATCAATCTCTCATAATACTCATGCACTAATTCCTTTACTTTCTGCTGAATTTGATTCAACTTCACATAATTCAGGTCTTACGGAGGAACTCTGCCTTTCAGAAAAGTAACCACCTCATTTAGTCTTCACAAGAGATGAAGGTGCAGTAGTAGGAAGATCTCTTGTTGGGTCTGCATCTGGCTATTGAACAGCAATTTTGCATTCAGCCAACATATTGTTTGGAACAACAGTTTTTAAGAATGCATTTAAATCAACCCACAACACTTCTGAAATCTTCACAAACCTCTCAATCTGTGTATACCACTACAAAGGGTTCTCTCTCATTTTGGGAAAATTGTTTGTAAATAATGCAATATGCCCCCTGCTCCATGGTACATGAATCTATCCTTCACCGGTACCTCTCTTAATGGGTAAGCCAAAGCTCCTTCATCATCTAGAGGACCTAAAGGTGGCTTTCCTTTCACTTCAGCTGCAGCTGCCTGTGTCGGTTTCTTTTTCCATTCATGCTTCTTTGCCCATTTGCTTTTATAATTTGTCAAACTCACTCAATCTGCAAGCACATTTTACTAATTCAGTAATGTGCAATCACATTCCTGAAAAATGCATTGTACCCTGCATCTTCTCTGTAATGGGATGCTTATAGAAAGATCAACGTCATACTTATTTGCTAATTCAATTCATTTATCATGTACAACTGCAGCTCTTCTTGTAATCTCTTTGCACTAAGCCATCAAGGACCTCATTACAAATATGGCATCTTTTCCGAAGACCGCCATGGTGACGACTGCCAAAAGACCGCCAGTGTTGGTAGTATCCTGACTGCTGTATTACGAATCACATACTGAAGACCACCCAAAAATAGTCACAAATCCCAGACCGGCAGGCCAACCAAGGGCAGGAGAGAGGTGGTGCCATCATCAGCCCCGCCACGCCAACATCATTCCAACCTCCATATTACGACCCACAAATCAGCACAGCTGTCATTGCACAGTGGAAAACCATTGGCAGTGTGAACCTCCGCGCTCAAATTGCCACCTCCACCAGAACCCAACACAACATTGGACAGTAGGAATACCCCACACCTAACACACACACCCACATTACACACACCCACATCCACCACTATGAAACACACCCCACACAACCCACAATCCTTTGCAACTTCAACCACAGACAGACAGCGAGGAGCCACAACCCCATCACCTACCACTTATACTCCATAGAGACATACACGCAGCACATACAACACAACTGCACCTTCAACACCATACACACATCCTAACTGCACACAAATGCCACAACACACCAGCACACCAAACTAAGCACTCACCACACCCCATCAAGCCCCAAACACCCCACCCTTGCATACAAACCCCCTAAACCACATCATAATCATCATGCCTCCTCAAAAGCACCCACAATTCACAGGCGACTAGTTGAGGTTCATGGTAGATGAAATCATCAGGGTACAGCCACAACTATAGTAAGTCAACAACACTTCCCTGGCACCAAAGACTGCTGTACAGCATGCGTCCCCACCACCCTATGATTCCCCAATCCACCCAAACTCACACTTCTTCCCCATCACATAATGCCCTTCTCCTGCATGCTACACCACCCCACTGCCACTATCCCACACATGAAGACCTGCCAAACCCACTTCACAGTGGAACACCTGCACGTAAAACCATTGCACACGCTACACCAACTGAATTTTTCAACTGTGTACTACTACATGGCAATGACAGCAATGCTATTATTAAACCTCAAAGGAACATGGAACCAATGTCACAATCCATGTCCCACAAACAATGTCTGCAGTGCTGCATCTTTCATTGCCATCACTGGGAAGCAAGTCAAGACACTCTATGCATCACACTATGAAACAAGCAAGTACACCTGCACAATGTAACTCTCTTCTTCTCCATCCACAGGTATCCCTGCCACTGATACCCTGCAGAGGATGCCAGAGACAGGCAGCACTCCCCAGGATGAAGGCCCCAGTGGATGTCTCGACCATAATGAGTTACCTGGCCCATCTGGGACAACTGCTCAGTCTGCCACCACCAGCCCCACCCTGACCATTTCTGAGTCCTCCACCCAAGTGGCAACAACAGCAAAGCCAACCTCTCATCCCCAAACCTGTGTTCCATGGACTGGTCAATCAGCAGTATGCCCAACTGTACAGGGACCAGAGTCAATCCCTCATAACCAATACAATAAAGGTCCTGTTGTAACTGGGAGTGGGCACACTGTGCCAGGGGCACAGGCACAGGGGGTCAAGGGCAGTTGGAGGGCACCTGTGGGCCAAGGGATGGGGCCCCCAAGGGAAACGACTGGCCAGGAGGCCATCTCTAAAGTCCTAGAAGCATACCAGCAATCCCAGGGCAAGATAGGCCAGATCTTCTCAACCTTGCAGGAGAACCACAGGCGGCAGAGGGAATACCACCAAGTGGTCATGCAGCAGTGGCAGACTCACAATGCCATTATGGCCTCCATTGCAGGGGTGCTCAAGGTACCTACTACCATCCTGTGTGCGTCCTCCACCCACTAGAAGGCCCCTTCCCCTAGCCACATACCAACTAAGCCATCCACTTCCGCCGCAGCTAGTGGAATGGAGGCCCTGTCAGAGGATCTGCAGACCACCACCCCCTCTCCTTCTGTAGCTGAGGAACCCCCATGCAAACATGGTCATCCGTCCAGACATCCTGCATGGCCTGATGCCAAGACAAAAAACACTGCCAGGAAGTGACCCTTTTCTGAATATTCTCCCTTGTGTGCCAATGAGACACCATGTTGACTGCCCACTTTCATGTCTCTATGTTCCCATGGCCCCTTGGATACTGGACCTGGACTATTCACAGGTGGTCCCACTACTCTGAAGATGTCATCCACCATGACCCTACTTATCACCCATTGCACTTGTGAACCACAATAAAAAGCTGTTAGAAATGGGGTCTTTGGTTGACAGTCAGGTTACCCCCTGTTCAAGCAAGGTCCCTCACTCTAGTTGGGATAAAAGAGAATCACCCTCAGCTAACCCCTGCTTACCCCCTTGGTAGCTTGGCAGAGCAGTAGGCTTAACCTCAGAGTGCTGGGCGTAAAGTATTTGTACCAACACACACAGTAACTTAATGAAAACACTACAAAATGACACAACACCAGTTTAGAAAAATAGGAAATATTTATCTAGACAAAACAAGACCAAAACGACAAAAATCCAACATACACAAGTCAAGTTATGATTTTTTAAAGGTTTAAAATAAAAAGAGTCTTTAGGTAGTTGTAACACCACACTAGCGCTGCTAGCGTGAAAATGTACCTGGTTTGCGGCAAAAATAACCCCGCACGGGCGGTGCGCGTCGAAAATAACCCGGCACGGGTATATGCGTCGAAAACAGCTCGGCTCGGCGAGGCGCGTCGAAAAAGCCAGCCACGCGACGGTCCGAAGTCCCGCGGCGCTGGTTGCGATCTCTCAGCCTTCGTCAGCGATGCTGCGCGTCGTTTCTCCTGCTCCGGGCGTCGATTCTCCGGTCGCGTTTCCAGCGGCGTCGTTTCTCAGCTGCGGAGCCGGCGTCGCGTCGTTTTCTCAGCCGCGATCGGATTCGCGTCGATCTTTTCTCCGCACGGTGCTCGGTGCGTGTATTTTTGTCCTTAGGCTGCCAGCCTCTCCTTTCAGGGTCCCAGGAACTGGAAGGGCACCACAGAGCAGAGTAGGGGTCTCTCCAGAGACTCCAGGTGCTGGCAGGAAGAAGTCTTTGCTATCCCTGAGACTTCAATAACAGGAGGCAAGCTCTACATCAAGCCCTTGGAGATTTCTTCTTCAAGATGGAAGGCACACAAAGTCCAGTCTTTGCCCTCTTACTCTGGCAGAAGCAGCACTGCAGGAAAGCTCCACAAAGCACAGTCACAGGCAGGGCAGCACTTGTTCCTCAGCGATCAGCTCTTCTCCAG
Source organism: Pleurodeles waltl (assembly GCF_031143425.1). NCBI lineage: Eukaryota > Metazoa > Chordata > Amphibia > Caudata > Salamandridae > Pleurodeles > Pleurodeles waltl. The sequence goes on along the minus strand of NC_090436.1, from coordinate 720,222,472 downwards.
GCAGAGGTTCCCCTTGATTCCAGAAGTGTTTCTAAAGTTTGTAAGTTTGGGTGCCCTTCTTATACCCATTTTAGTCTTTGAAGTCACCTTCCTTCAAAGGGGACTCACACCTTCTTGTGAAATCCTGCCTTGCCCAGGCAAGGCCTCAGACACACACCAGGGGGCTGGAGACAGCATTGTCAGAGGCAGGCACAGTCCTTTCAGATGAGAGTGACCACTCCACCCCTCCCTCCTAGCAGAGATGGCTAATCAGGAATGCAGATCACACCCCAGCTCCCTTTGTGTCACTGTCTGGTGTGAGGTGAAAAACAACCCAACTGTCAACTGACCCAGACAGGGAATCCACAAACAAGGCAGAGTCACAGAATGGTTTAAGCAAGAAAATGCTCACTTTCTAAAAGTGGCATTTTCAAACGCACAATCTCAAAATCAACTTTACTAAAAGATGCATTTTTAAATTGTGAGTTCAGGGATCCCAAACTCCACCTGTCCATCTCTTCTCTAGGGGAATCTACACTTTAATCATATTTAAAGGTAGCCCCCATATTATCCTATGAGAGAGACAGACCTTGCAACAGTGAAAACGAAATTGGCAGTATTTCACTGTCAGGACATATAAACCACATTACTATATGTCCTACCTTATCCATACACTGCACCCTGCCCTTGGGGCTACCTAGGGCATACCTTAGGGGTGCCTTACATGTAAGGAAAGGGAAGGTTTAGGCCTGGCAAGTGGGTACACTTGCCAAGTCGGATTTACAGTGTAAGAATACACATACAGACACTGCAGTGGCAGGTCTGAGACATGATTACAGAGCTACTTATGTGGGTGGCACAACCAGTGCTGCAGGCCCACTAGTAGCATTTGATTTACAGGCCCTGGCACCTCTAGTGCACCTTACTAGGGACTTACTAGTAAATCAAATATGCCAATCATGGATAAACCACTTACATACAATTTAAACAGGAGAGCATATGCACTTTAGCACTGGTTAGCAGTGGTAAAGTGCTCAGAGTTGAAAAGCCAACAGCAACATGTCAGAAAAATATAGGAGGCAGGAGGCAAAAAAGTCTGGGGATGACCCTGCAAAAGCAAAAGTCCAACACGACCCCCTACCAGCCTAAAGCCAGGGGAGAACAATCAATACCTTGATGTACTTCCCTGATTGGGGCGATAGAACAGGGACCCAGGCCCACAACAGCAGGGGCATGCTCCAGTTCTACGCCTTCCTGACTCCAGTTGGATCCCTCTGTCCATACTCTCAGGGCCCACTAAGCTAATCCATGGGGAACCCTTCTCCACATCTACAGACACCATCTGTGCAACACCTAACTTTACTTTGCTCACAGATGTATTGCAATGGGCAGATAGTACCACCAGGGCCAACACAATGGTGTTGCCCACTCCACCCCTGGGGTGTGACTCTCGTCCTTCCCCCCCCAGGGGCAACTCTGTCCACCAGGACAGCAAGCCACAGTGGCCCCAGACAACTGTCAGGGATGAGAGCCCGACCTCAGGCCTCTCTAACCACTGTGACTGTGGAGAGTGGGGGGTGGTAGCCCCAGGTGCCTGGCACCCTTTGACCACTCTCTCTTCCACCAGGTCAGGGATGACAACCTGACCCTGGGCCTCCCCTCTGGGGCTCTGTACCCTCCCTGCAGAAGCGGCACCCCCAGAGTCAAAAACTGTCAGGGTGCTTGTAGAAGCAGTCCTGCACAATTCTTCCATCAGTGCAGGGATGTTAACCTGCAACTGATCCTCCAACCTGGGGTCTGTACCTTCAGGTTGGACCAGGGCCAGGGGTGAGGCTTCCCTCCCCCTGCCCTCTCTTCTGGGGTCCTGAACCACCCAACTAGGAGCGGCCCCCCCAGAAGACAACATGGTAGGGGCACTGTTAGCAGTAGCCCCTTCCTCCAGTTCAGGGGGGACACCCTTAACCTGGCCTCCCAATCCAGGGCCTGTACCCACAGACTGGATCACTGCCTGGCAAACCAGGACTTCTTGGGGGGCATACCTACCCCCTACCAGGTCAGAGTTTACCCTCTGAACCTGGTCATCCAACCCAGGGTCACCACCCTGCGGTTGAACCACTGCCTGGCACACCAGGACTTCCTGGGGAGCACACTTACCCCCCATCAGGTCAGAGTTTACCCCCTGAACCTGATTATTCAACCCAGAGTCACCACCCTGCGGTTGAACCATTGCCTGGCACACCAGGACTTCCAGGGGGGCACACTTACCCCCCTCAAGGGACACACTGTCCCGAAGGGCCACACAAGAGTCGGGCTGGCGCAGGTCTCCTGACCTCTGCCCATCTGACAGAGTCTGGATTCCCCCCAACCCAGAAATGGTCTCACCAAGGTCATTCATGGGGGGCTCTGCTCTCAGAGCTGACCCCTGACCCTCCAGGTTCTCCACTGGGGTCCGCAACCCCCTCTCAACCCTCTGTCTGGACTTCTGCACCCCCTCACTAGGAGTGGTACTGCCAGACACCGGAACTGGTGGGACGCTGGCTACAGCGGCCCCCCCAAGTTCTCCTGACACTGTGGGGTCTCCCTCAACAGATGGCCCTATGGTACAGGCTAGGCTCCCCTCCTGGGGTTCCCGCAGGGAACCCTCCAGGACCTGGGACCGGATCTCGGGCACCTTGGGCCTCAACCCATCCCCATTCCCTCTCCTCTGAGACTGGACATGGGGTCCCTCACCCATCCCACTACACTGGGCCCTACCTGGGACACTACAATCCTTCCCTACCTCACCTGGTTGGGAACTACCTAGACCACTCCTCTCAGGAGCACCCCCAAATGCCTCTTCAGACTCTCTGGTACTCACCCAGAAGTCTGCCTCCATTGTAAGCTCCCTGGGGTCAGAGAACTCACACTCCACCTGGTGTTGGCATAGCTCTGGAAAATAAGGACTAGACATATGCTCTCCAGCAATTACATCACTCAGCCCCTCACATGAATTAACCAAAGTACCCTTCACCCAACCATCCAGTGACTCTGCCTTGACAAAGCACCCCACATCACCCTCCTGAGACTGGTGAGACAGTACCTGACTGTCCCTGACACTCAACCCACACTCTTCTGGGATGTTTTCACACTCCATAACCAGGACTTCTACCTGGGGGGAACCCCTCTCCCTGTCACTCTCAACTAGAGTCAGTAGAGTGTCCCTCCCACCAGTAGGAATATGACTCCCCATGCCAGTTCCCCAATCCACCTCAGGGACCCTGTGCATCACTGGAGCTACCTCATACCCCTGAACCTCCTGGCGTGTGTTAACTCCCTCCTTCAAGTAGGGCACCACCTCTCTGGGCATGTGTACTTCTGCAGCATCACTGGATATACAATTGTTGCTGCCACCATTCCAGCTGGACTCAGCCCTCATGACTTCCAGCTCTTTCAATTTAAGCTCGTAAGCATAAATCATTTTTTTAATCTCTAAGTCCCTCCTCCTTTCTTCCAACTTCTTGAATCGGCGAGCCCTGTCTGCCCGTCTGTCCTGTAACTCTTCAGGAGTCAGACCCTTGGGTGACACCCTGCTATCCCTCCTGGGGACCCTCCCCCCAGGCGTAACAGGTACCTCCACTACACCACTGTGTATCCTCTGCACTTCCCCACCCACATTCTCCTCCTCTGTGTGCCCTCCAGCCTTCTTGATTGTCACCCCGGCCCTCTGTGCCTGTTGCAGCTCCCCCTCCCTGGTGGAGCTCTCAGTGGGACAGTCAAGATCTTTAAGGAACTGTTTCAATTGAGCAACTGAGTACTCCTTCAGTTTCTCCATTTCAAACACAGCTCCAGCTGTTGCATCTCCAGATTGAGACATGATGGTCACAAGTGCAAAGTTCCAAAGGCAGAAAAAAAATAATTTCCCAATGAAGTAAAAGGGATCAGCAAAATCATGGAAGTAGAATAAAAAGAGTCCTTAAGAGAAAAATCAAAAGATCACCAAACAAGTAGTATGTGGTCGCGTAGTGGTCTGAGATCAAAACAGTAGTGTACACTTAATCACTGTATGTCAAGTACAAATACAAGTCCAAATCCCGACCGCTGCCACCAATGTTAGAAATGGGGTCTTTGGTTGACAGTCAGGTTACCCCCTGTTCAAGCAAGGTCCCTCACTCTAGTTAGGATAAAAGAGAATCACCCTCAGCTAACCCCTGCTTACCCCCTTGGTAGCTTGGCAGAGCAGTAGGCTTAACCTCAGAGTGCTGGGCGTAAAGTATTTGTACCAACACACACAGTAACTTAATGAAAACACTACAAAATGACACAACACCAGTTTAGAAAAATAGGAAATATTTATCTAGACAAAACAAGACCAAAACGACAAAAATCCAACATACACAAGTCAAGTTATGATTTTTTAAAGGTTTAAAATAAAAAGAGTCTTTAGGTAGTTGTAACACCACACTAGCGCTGCTAGCGTGAAAATGTACCTGGTTTGCGGCAAAAATAACCCCGCACGGGCGGTGCGCGTCGAAAATAACCCGGCACGGGTATATGCGTCGAAAACAGCTCGGCTCGGCGAGGCGCGTCGAAAAAGCCAGCCACGCGACGGTCCGAAGTCCCGCGGCGCTGGTTGCGATCTCTCAGCCTTCGTCAGCGATGCTGCGCGTCGTTTCTCCTGCTCCGGGCGTCGATTCTCCGGTCGCGTTTCCAGCGGCGTCGTTTCTCAGCTGCGGAGCCGGCGTCGCGTCGTTTTCTCAGCCGCGATCGGATTCGCGTCGATCTTTTCTCCGCACGGTGCTCGGTGCGTGTATTTTTGTCCTTAGGCTGCCAGCCTCTCCTTTCAGGGTCCCAGGAACTGGAAGGGCACCACAGAGCAGAGTAGGGGTCTCTCCAGAGACTCCAGGTGCTGGCAGGAAGAAGTCTTTGCTATCCCTGAGACTTCAATAACAGGAGGCAAGCTCTACATCAAGCCCTTGGAGATTTCTTCTTCAAGATGGAAGGCACACAAAGTCCAGTCTTTGCCCTCTTACTCTGGCAGAAGCAGCACTGCAGGAAAGCTCCACAAAGCACAGTCACAGGCAGGGCAGCACTTGTTCCTCAGCGATCAGCTCTTCTCCAGGCAGAGGTTCCCCTTGATTCCAGAAGTGTTTCTAAAGTTTGTAAGTTTGGGTGCCCTTCTTATACCCATTTTAGTCTTTGAAGTCACCTTCCTTCAAAGGGGACTCACACCTTCTTGTGAAATCCTGCCTTGTTCAGGCAAGGCCTCAGACACACACCAGGGGGCTGGAGACAGCATTGTCAGAGGCAGGCACAGTCCTTTCAGATGAGAGTGACCACTCCACCCCTCCCTCCTAGCAGAGATGGCTAATCAGGAATGCAGATCACACCCCAGCTCCCTTTGTGTCACTGTCTGGTGTGAGGTGAAAAACAACCCAACTGTCAACTGACCCAGACAGGGAATCCACAAACAAGGCAGAGTCACAGAATGGTTTAAGCAAGAAAATGCTCACTTTCTAAAAGTGGCATTTTCAAACGCACAATCTCAAAATCAACTTTACTAAAAGATGCATTTTTAAATTGTGAGTTCAGGGATCCCAAACTCCACCTGTCCATCTCTTCTCTAGGGGAATCTACACTTTAATCATATTTAAAGGTAGCCCCCATATTATCCTATGAGAGAGACAGACCTTGCAACAGTGAAAACGAAATTGGCAGTATTTCACTGTCAGGACATATAAACCACATTACTATATGTCCTACCTTATCCATACACTGCACCCTGCCCTTGGGGCTACCTAGGGCATACCTTAGGGGTGCCTTACATGTAAGGAAAGGGAAGGTTTAGGCCTGGCAAGTGGGTACACTTGCAAGTCGGATTTACAGTGTAAGAATACACATACAGACACTGCAGTGGCAGGTCTGAGACATGATTACAGAGCTACTTATGTGGGTGGCACAACCAGTGCTGCAGGCCCACTAGTAGCATTTGATTTACAGGCCCTGGCACCTCTAGTGCACCTTACTAGGGACTTACTAGTAAATCAAATATGCCAATCATGGATAAACCACTTACATACAATTTAAACAGGAGAGCATATGCACTTTAGCACTGGTTAGCAGTGGTAAAGTGCTCAGAGTTGAAAAGCCAACAGCAACATGTCAAAAAAATATAGGAGGCAGGAGGCAAAAAAGTCTGGGGATGACCCTGCAAAAGCAAAAGTCCAACAAAAGCATTGAGCACAGCTACTACTTACCTATCTTTATTGTAACAAGTAAGATTTACTGTTGTACAGAATGTCCTTTCGGGAACCACATTGACCATTAAGAATCTGGAAGATGGACAGAAGGGGGTGCAATGTGCAGGGAGTATGACAGTAGAACAGACATATCCTGGAATCTTGTGCAAGGAAGCCACAAGTCAAGCCAGGAACCAGAGTAGCACCACCCAACATACCTGAAAATAGACCAAGACAGGGACAACCATCATGATAGGAGTCAATGTTGCACACTCAACACAAATGCAGTACATTGTTGAGCTCCCTAGTGCAAATAGCCAAGTGGAATGTAGACACATATTCCCACGGCAGACCCACATGTTCCAGACATGCATTCCCAATGGTGCATTCCATTGCATTTGCAGTAAAATGTATGTACCATAAACGTCCATTGTGAAAAGTGAGGATAGGTAGCAATACTGATCACAACAATGTGTGTGGCAGTCTAATTCCAGCTGACATAGCAGTACGGGAAACATACAACATGCCCAAGTCATTGCAGATGTGATGCTAGACTACAGCATAGTAAAAATAGCTCTGTCATCAGAACAGTAACACCAACATGTTGTCCCCCAAACCCACACAGTGGGATAGCTGCACTTAACACCTCCACTGATTGCACACATCAGGAGGAGCAGTGTCACAAGGCAAACAGCTCACATGCAACACAATAAACACATACCTGTATGTCATAGGAAGTAATGTTGGATCAACTCTGTTCTAGTGTCAGCTGCACCCTCATCATCTGCCTCCTCATCACTATCTATGTCACCATCATCAGCCACTGGTCCAGTTGCCACCTCCTCAACATCCAGTAATGGGATGTGATGTCTCCGGGCTAGACTGTGTAGCATACAGCAGGCAATAATGATCTGGTGGACTTTTTGTGGTCTGTAGAGCAGGGCATCTCCGTAGACGTGTAGACACCGAAATCTGGCCTTCAGTAACCCAAAGGTCCTCTCGATGACATGCCTCGTCCTGCTGTGGGCCTCACTGAAAAAGTCTTCCCCATCTGTGGTCAGGTATCTCACTGGTATCAGCAGCCACAGCAGGTTGGTATAGCCAGAGTCACCTGTGTGCACAAAAATTGGACACATCACAATACTGGTAGAGACAGAGGCCAGAATGTGAAGAGAGGTGAGATAACAGATGCACACATACAACTGGATACATACCAATGAGCCAGGCCCTCTCTCTCTGTAGCTGTGCCATCATGTGTGGGACATTGCTGTTCCTCAGAATGTAGGAATCATGCACAGAACCAGGAAACTTGGCTGTCACTTGGGAAATATACTGGTCAGGGAAACACACCACCTGGACATTGCTGGACTAAACGTTTTTCCTGTATCTCTTTACTTGTTCATTGGCCTTTGTAGGATCCAAAGCAATGTGGGTGTCATCATGAGGGATTTGTGCCATCTCATAGAAGTCAGCTTTAACAGTAGACAAATCCACACATTGGAGGATCCCAATGTAGCTGTCCAGATTTTTGAGTACAGCACATAGTACATCCTTCAATACATGACTGAACATCGGCTGTGACATCCCTGCTGCCAAGCCCACTGTGATCTGGAACGAGCCTGAGGCAAGGAAATATAGCACAGACAACACCTGTACTGTTGGAGGTATGGCATAGGGATTAGGTATGGCAAACAAGAGATCTGGCTCCAACTTGGTACACAGTTCCATGACGGTCTGATGGTTCAGACAATAGGTCTGTATGATGTGTCTTTCTTCCAGGGTAGCTAGATCGACAAGGGTCCGGTACACAGGTGCATGTCTCAATCTCACCATTGCATGGAATCTAGGAATAGGATAGAGGAATAGCTACAAGTTGATGTTGTCAGTTCACAAGCCACCGAAAACAATACACGTAGCATACAAGAGTAGTGTGGACATGGAGCTGAAGTACACTGAATCCATTTGGCCATGTCTAATGACCCTGTATGCCATTGTTGATTACAGTTCCAGGCCCATACAGACAGTTTAGCAGACATGATATATTTGACACTTCCATGTAACAATACCCTATTCCCACATGTAATAAGGTGTATGTGAAATTTGAACATATATATATGGTTGCCCCATCTATTAGCCAGCAAGTGACTGCACATGTCTTGTCATAGTTATCTGTACATCCAACAACATTAACCATGAATATCAATATGTGTGAACCATGTTTTGGTATGTGAATTTAGGTAATCTATGCACATCTCACTAACATCATCCATGAAGCACTTATCATTCACCTACAATACACTACATACATGTAAAATGGCAGACGCCTGTCCTGCAAGCACAGGACAGATGGAAGTGACCTAATTCTGCCAGCATTAGTCGTCGTGGCAGTCTCAACCACCGTGCAACTTCTCATCAGCTAACATTATTGCCTAAGGGGGACTGGGGCCAATGATGATCTCTGCCGAAGGCAATGGTCATGTACACGGTAGACGTGACTGCCATTTTATGTTGCATTACTCACTTGACGCCTGACACATGTGCAAGTAAGACCTCCACTGCGTGAGCTGCTGTGTTTTGTCTCTGGAAGCCACTATACCATGTCCTGCAGGAGATAGGACCCCTGCCTTCACCCAGGAGGAGCTAGAGAAGCTAGTTGACGGGGTCATGCCCTGTATGGACAGTTGTATGGTCACAAGAGTAACAGGTGAGTCAAATGTTCCTGTCCTGTCTGATGTGATGTTCATGGGTCTGTAACGCATTGGGATGACACACACGGAGTGGATGCATGCATATGGCAAAGGAGTTGGTGTGTTAGTGGCATACAAGCACATTTGTGTGGTCATGAGATGTGTCTGATGTGTGGAGTCTGCTGCTGTTGCTGTGATGACAAACTGCATGACTTTGTCTTTCTGCTGTGTCACCCATGCATGTCAACGCCCATCAGAAGAAGCGGATTTGGTGTGCCATTGCCAAACAAGTGTGGAGCCTGGGGGTCCATGCCTGGTGGAATACCCACTGCTGAAAGCAGTGGGAGGACCTGAGACACTGGGCTAGTGAGACCGCTGAGTCCCAGCTGGGAGCATCCTCTCAAAGAGGAAAGGGTACCCGTTGGGCCTTGACCCTCCTAATTGCCCACATTTTGACAGTGGGCTACCCTGGTGTGGATGGGTGCTTGATGGCAGCACAACAGCCACAAGGGGGTAATGTCATGACCACACAAACTTGCCAAGTCAAATCAAAGAAGTGCATGAGAAAAGCAAAGAGATATCCTCAGTGGAGACAGCAAAGCCCAAACTGGAAGAAGGTTTGCAGAGTAATCTTGCGCTTATTTCAAGGGAAGAATCAAGAAGTGAAGATCCAAGATGGCCGCTGTGAGTCCTGAAGGTTAGTTACAGTTCTAGTCTTGCAATCGGTTGGTTGCTAGGTTACGAGCTCTCCAGCTGGAAGCCTTGCACTTCAACTGAGGTCTGACAGGAATCAGCTGTGTGGAGAGAGAGAGCGCGCTTCAGAACAGAAACTCCTGTGAGGTAAAATTACATTTGAAGATTATATTACAGAAAACTGATAAATATTGTCAAGGTTTATTCGAAGAGTTTGATAGTAGACTGTTCCCGTGGAAGTCGGCAAGGCTACAGAGTTAATGTATGAATTAACCTTATGTTTACAAGGTTCTTGTTTAAGATATTAAAGTCAAAGAAAAAACGAACTTTAAAAGAGCAAGTATCTACAAATGTCAAGGTTATAAACAAAGGCCAAGTTTAAAGGAGAAACGAACTGTTAACAAATAAGCATTTACAAATTCAATGGTAATAAACCAAAATAGAGTTTAAAAGAGAAACGAACTTAAATAAACAAGCATTTACAACTACAAGTTATCGACAGATGTCGAAGTAAGGAAGGAGAAACTAACTGTAATAAACAAGCATTTACAAATACAAGTTATCAACAAATGTCGAAGTAAGAAAGGAGAAACGAACTTTAATAAACAAGCATTTACAAATACAAGTATTGACAGAAGTCACAATAGGACAGGAAAAATTAAATAACATCAGCTGATTTGAAGAACGCATTATCACCAACTATATATATATATATAGCAACATAAAACCAATCTCTAATAAAGGTTGAGAAGTTCTTCCAGAATCAGTAATAAGCATTTTTTGAAAGAAGAGCTATCATTTATAGAGAGAAGCAAGGCTACAAAGAACTCAGGGTGAGTGAAGAAATAATAGAATTAAAGAGAATTAAGTGTTGAGAGCAGAAAGTGAAAAACTGATGTTGTATGTCCCCGGTAATTGCGACTGTGACTCTTGCAGGTGCTGTATCCAATCTTAGATGTGAAGAGGCTGACTGAGTACTGGCGTTCATCATCTCTGTGGCAGTCTCTCTACCATCCCATTCCCCTTTCCCCCTCCGGGGTACTCAGCACGAAGGATTAATATTCGTTGTGAGTAGCTCGGGTCGGGACTGAGGAGTTATCTTCTGCTTCTGAGGAAATCGAATTGAAGTATCCTGACAGGTAAGTACATACTCACAACTTGCTAATGGTAGGCATATTTGGGTTTGGGTAACCTAGTAGTGGTAAGATGTAGTGCAGATCATTGGTACTTGCACATTGGCTATGGGTATGAGCCACCCTGGCAGGATTTGTCTCGATTATGCCTGCCAATACAATGCCGATAGTGATTCACGAGGGGACTTACTCTCATGTTTGAGTTTGTCTCGACACATTACACATCTTTTGAGTGACCAGATCCTCCCATCAGCATCAGTATACCTGAGATATCAGGGAATTGCCATCAGCAGTAGTCTGCCACTATGACAGAGGAAATAGGTGAGTTCTCAATCAGCTGCATCATACTTTAGGTGTAGATGGCTTCAGGGGACCAAGATATTACTGCCCACATTGTTAATGGATTTTCTGGCATGTTACCTTGCCATGCAGGAATTGTATGAGTAAGTAGTACAGGGTATGTCCATGTAAACAACCATGGTAGTGTGGCAAGTATTGTACTAATGTGCATTGTAATACCCTTCATCAAGTCAAAGTGCCAATGTTTCCACATCAGTAGGTTTTCACTGCATAGCTTCAGGTTCCCCTATGATTTCACCCATATTTGCATGTCAGTTTAAAGGCATGCAATGGCATAACATACCAGCAGATTTTCAGGTTGTTATTCTGTGTGTATGATGGGTAGGTATATACACATTGCACCCTTTCTTTCTCTTCAACCCTCCCTCCCTCTCCTCTTCTGTCTGTGTGTGCATCAACATTATCAGGCAAAGGAGAAGGTGTACCGGCGTGTGGGGAAGCTGCAGGCCAGGAGGCTGAGACCAGTAAAGCCGAGGAAACCCTGCTGGATGCTTCCTGGTGGTGGGGGACACATCTGGGATCAGCCCAGCACCATTCTTGCCTACCACCCCCATTACCAACACCTCCCTGTAGCTACTCACCCAGTTGCCCATGCGTGTGCCTGCTCACCCAGGAGGGTAGGCATTTCCTTTGCCGCAGTAACCTCTGCCCCTACCCCAGTCATTCCATGATGCCCTCAATGAGGAGGCTATTGACCTTCTGAGGTCTATCTCCATGGGACAGTCAACCATTGTGAATGTCATCCAGGGACTGGCATCACAGATGAAACAGACAAACGCCTACATTGCCTGCGGAGATCCTTTCAGGCTCTAGCCTCCTCGTTGACAGCAGTCAGTGTCCCTTCATCTTCCGTCCCCCCTCCAGCTACCTGTGCCAAATTCCACACCCCTCTTCTAACACCGATCCAAAGCACACAGTCAGACCTCCATTCATCCACCTCAACAGACACGGTTCCCAAAGACAAACACAGGCACCACAAATTACACCCCTACCATGCACATAGCCTCAGACACATGCAAACACAACAACATCCACTCCCTACACAGGCTCCCCGACCACCTCCTCCCTTGCAGACACTACACCTCTCAAACCTGCTATCACCACATCAACACTCCCAGATCCAGTCACCAGTCCCCTCAGGCCCACCATCACCACAATAGCAGTCACCCATACATCCACCCCATACACCACATGTGCTCTCACCACAACTATCAACATTCCCACATGCAGTACATCCACCTTACCTACAGCCACCACCCCAACAGACACTCACACATCCTCCCTGGCATCTCCCTGCACAGACCCACCCAGCAGACAACCAACACACACATGGCATTCACCCACGCAACAGCATACAAGACACATAAATGTACACACCTCTCAAGCACTCCCTCTCCTCTCCCAATCGTTGTTCCCATGAATGCCCTTGTGTTCCTAAAAAAAGATTCCTGTATGAGTTTGCCCTATTCCCTCTCACTGACCCAGTTCCTGTTTCCCCCTAGCACCCTGCTACCCTCCCCAAACCCAGTCTTCCCAACTCCCAGTCCTCCCATGGCCCCCCTGGAACTGCCCATGCCTCTACCACACCATAGACTTCGACCCCCACAAAAGCGAGGGAGACCCCTCCCAAACCCAAAACCAAGGGCCCTCCCCCAAGTTGAAGTCTAAGGGTAAACCCCCCTTATCCAAACCTAAACCAAAGGACCCCACTCCCAAACCCTAGCCCCCACCTTACCCTCATCCCCCCTGGGGTGACTGCTTACCCCTTAATGCCCCTGCCATATGGAGACCACTTTGCTGTCAGGAGTCAAGTTGGGCCCAGGGATGTTGCCCAGTGTGCTAGGGGCACTGAGAGCAATTGGAATGGGCAGTAGGCCCATTTTATATACAGTTTTGATGCCATCATTTTATATATCTTATTATATCTGTGCAACTTAACCATTGGTGCTGATGGGTACAAACTTATCCTAGCTCTCCTTCCACATTTATGTGTTGTGCAAATGCGATTTGGTGTGCGTCTTCTGTGCATGCCATGTGTTTGTGTAGCAGCATGAGTTGTGTGGGTGAGTTGTGCTATGAACTTGTTGTGATGTGTTGTGTTGGTGCTGTGTGGCATTTCGTGGTAGTGGTGTGTGTTGTGATGCACCTATGATGCACTTTGTGTGTTGGCTGGATGTGGCGTGTGTTCAGACACATTGTTTGGCAGTGTTTTTGTTTGTATTGGTTGTGTGCTGTTGTTAAGTGTTGCAGCCACTATGTATTTTCCAGTAGAGGTGTGCTGTGTGCCTCTCTGACAATGTGTTTGTGTGGGTATGATTGTGTTGTGGTTGTATGACTCAGTGGTGTTGTGTGTAGATGTGTTTGACAGTGGCAGTGGTGTGTGTGGGGGGTGGTGTGTGTATGGCACATGTGTGTTGGCCATGGTGTGTGTTGTTTGTGTGTGGGTGTGTGTATGTAGATGTGTTTGTATGCTGGTATGGGTGTATGTTTGCGTGTGGTGGAGCTGTGGTTAGCAGTGCCAGGGTTGTGTGTTGTGTATGGGTGTATACTTATCACCTTTCCTCCAGTGTGTGCTAGGTAGGTGTACTTATGGTTGTTATCTTCATCGCAGTTGCTGGTTCTAGAATAGTATGGCCAGCAGGAGCAGTGGGAAGACTTCAAGTTTGGGTTCCATGGCAACTGCGGACGTGTCTGTGTTCCTGAAGGTGAGTGTTTTATGTTGTTTGTTTCCGCTAGGCTTTTCAGGGTGGGGAAATTGCCCTGGAAATCCTGGCGATGTGCAGCCTCGTAATATGGTCGGCGGAAACATAGTCTCAGCTGACCTGAAGATGCCTGCCGCCGACTGCGGCTGTCCATCCGCACTGTCGGTACAGACAGTGTATTGGCTGTGTTCTGTTGGGAACACCACCATGCTCAAAATATGGCGGTCTTCTCCGATGGGCCACTGGGAGAGCCATCACCACAGTGGCGGTCAGGGCACCGCCAAACTCGTAATGACCACCCAAATCTTTTTCTTTGTAATGATTAGCTTGATAAAGGTCCAAACATCCTCTAATTATTTTTTTCAAGTCAATTTTTAATTGCGAGACATTCATTGGTCTTTAAGGGGCATATTTATACTCCGTTTGCGCCGGAATTGTGTCGTTTTATTTGACGCAATTTCGACGCAAAACTAACTCCATATTTATACTTTGGCGTTAGACGCGTCTAGCGCCAAAGTCCATGGAGTTTGCGTCATTTTTTTGCGTGGACACCTACTTTGCATTAATGAGATGCAAGGTAGGCGTTCACGTCTAAAAAATCGACTCCGAGGCATGTGCGTCAGATTTATACTCCCTGGCAAAATTCACGCCTGGGAGTGGGCGGGTAAAAAAAAATGACGTACGGCCGCTTTTGCGCCGTTTTTTAGCGCTTGCAAAAGGCATGCGTTAAGGGACCTGCGGGCTCTGAAGGAGCCCAGAGGTGCCCTCCCATGCCCCCAGGGACCCCCCCTGTCACCCTTGCCCACCCCAGGAGGACACCCAAGGCTGGAGGGACCCATCCCAGGGACATTAAGGTAAGTTCAGGTAAGTGTTTTTTTTTTTTTTTTGGCATAGGGGGGCCTGATTTGTGACCCCCTACATGCCACTATGCCCAATGACCATGCCCAGGGGACAGAAGTACCCTGGGCATGGCCATTGGGCAAGGGGGCATGACTCCTGTCTTTGCTAAGACAGGAGTAATTTCTATGGGGGTTGGGAGTGAAAAGAAATGGCGCAAATCAGGTTGAGGCGAAAAAATTGCCTCAACCTGACTTGCCCCATTTCTTGACACCCAAGCCCCATATCCCTCTACACCGGCGCTGCCTGGTGTACGTCGTTTTTTTCCACGCACACCAGGCAGCGCCGCCGGCTAACGCCGGCTAACGTCATTGATTAAATACGGCGCCCACATGGCGCTTCAGAATGGCGTTAGCCGGCGCTAATTTTTTTGACGCAAAACTGCGTTAGCGCAGTTTTGCGTCAAAAAGTATAAATATGGCCCTAAGTCTCTAGGCCTCAGCTAGTGCTCAATCTCTTTGTGTCCTCTGTCTTTGCACATTTATCATACCTTCCTCAAACCATGGAGGAAAACCCCATCTTTGAACAAGTACATTGCTCCTTGTGCTGTTTGCAAAATGAAGACAAATTGCCATCCTTCTCCTAATGTCTGAATCATCTGTGGTGGTGTCCACACAACAATCTGTGAATTTTGCAAAGTCGGAATGTAACCAGAAACTAGTGCACCTGTAACAGATTCCTGAGCCACTGTATTCAGATTGCAATTTACCTGAGCATCTGGTGTGTTTGTAGCACATATTTTTTCTGGCTGGGCTGTAGTTACTCTAGTAATGGGTGCTGGTGCAGTCACTATACTGTAGAAGCAGTAACACCTGTTGACAGCACTGTCTGGGCTGTTCCTATTTGAGCTGGAATATTTGGAATTACTTACTGAACAACAGGCTGTGTCATAAAAGGCTGTAATACAATTGGCTGAGTCACTACAGATTGGACAGTAATAGGATGAGTCACTTGTAGTTGCCTTTCAATGTGACATGCATTTGGATCATCAGAAGCTGTAGCCACTGTCACATTATTAGTTACTGTTGCATCAGTATTTGTCACAATACACACATAAGGAAGCAGATGTGTGGCTAATAAATCATCTAAAATATAATCTCCTGAATCAGTATCAGTGTCTAACTTTGTTTCACCTTTTTTTTCTTTCTTCCCTTTAATCTTTTTCCTTTTGGGCTTCTCATATTTTTCAGATTGCTCAATTTTCTTATTTGTTATTATAGCCTTAGAACCCGCCGTGGCGGGCTCTACTGGCTATTAAAGGCCCGCTCCCGCGTTAAAGGCCCGAGCAAAAGGCGAGGGCCTTTAACAAGGGAGAGGCCCTTTAATAGCCGGTAGAGCCCGCTACGGAGGGTTCTAAGGCTATTAGAACATTCTGCCATTAATGGGCAGAATGTTCTCCTGAATAAAACAAAGGCTTCATGGAACAGGAGGGGATTAAAATCTCCTCAGGCTCCGTGAGGCTTTGTTCACAGCTGCTTCTGTGAACAAAGAAGATTGGAATGTTGGCGCTGCTGGCTTCTACCGGCTAGTAAAAGCCCGGAGCACTCCATCTAATACATGATATAGCCTTGTCCCTTTTAGTATATTTTTCTCCACCTTTGCTGTTTCTCATTCTATATTGCATCTGTATTCTCATAGCTCTTTTTGTTCTTAGTGCCAGATGTAATAGCAAGTGATGGCGTGTGGCGCTGCACCCAATTTGGCAGAGTTGCGCACCGTAATTTTCAAAATGCAGGGATGCACCCTATTTACTAGAATACAGTGCACCCCTGTATTTCCCCCTGCACTGGTGCTAAATTTACTGGCGAGCGCCAATTCAGCCACCCTTGCGCCATAGTGCAAGGATGGCTGCATTGAGGGGGAAGATTGTTTTTGCGCAGGAAGGAAAACCTTCCTGTGCAAAAACAATCTTAAATGGTGATTTGCTCTTTCTATGCGTGCTGCATCATGCAGCACACATAGAAAGAGCAAAAAACAAGGAGAAAGGAAAGCATTTCTCTTCGTTGTGCCGCTCTAATGCCACCCCTGGGTGGTGTTTGATTTTGACACTGCCTCAGGAAATCTCATAAATATGAGACAGCGTCAAAATGCATTGCGTTTTGCTGTGGCACGCCCACGGCAACCCCATTGCATGTCTCTTCGATGCAAAATGCTGCATGTGAAGGGACCGTATTTACAAGGTGGCGTTAAGCCTCAAAAAGTGGCTTAACACCACCTTGCAAGTACGGTGCAGGGCATTGCGCCACTGGAGTGTAATGTGGTGCTAGGGGCTCTTAAAAAAGTCTAGCAGGTGGCTTCTTTTCACAAAGTATTTCTCGTAAACATCCAATAATTCTCAAATTAAATGTACCCCATCTTGGAAAACTCAATGGACCCTCTGTCTCAGTGGTCTTGCACCATTGATGAAGCCATACACATGTATGGAACCCTTCCTCAATCATCATATGATTTGTTGGTGTACCCTCAGGGTGTGCCTCTTCGCCCTCCTGTACTGCAATAGTTAAATTACCTTCTAATAGCTTTGAATGATTTTATGATTCCAAATTAAGTCAACGAATGACAGTGAAATTAAATATTCTTCCTTCAATGTTTAGATTCAGTTCCACATTATCAATATTCAGTAAACCTTTCTTTCAATCTCAGTGTGGTTCTGCAAATTAATCAATCAATCACTAGACTTCATACAGCTCAACCATTCTCAGAGAGGCATTTACACCAAACAACCAATACCAGCACAGCACAATATGATATAACAATTCACTCTTTGCAGTGACTCATCCACCTTTACAATTTCTTTGTACACACACAAAGCTTTGATTCTATAACTCCAGGCAACGTAGAATAACAATGTTTGTCTGCTTCTTTCAAAAAAATCATAGAACAAGTCAGCAACTACAATTTTGTGGTTTTTACACCTTCCTACTTTTTTACAATTAAAAAAATATATATATCTTGCACACACAATGATGAAACCTTGCTTAGTGGGAAATCACCTAATCAATGTAGGGTCACCTCAGTGAATTAGGCTTCATAAACACTCATCAATATTAGTACAACCACAACAGATTTGTTGCTTCCCTTATTTCAATTGTGCAGTCCACGACATCTCATGACCTGCACTTCAAATCATCAGCAGATAAGAATAACATAAATCAAATCTTATTTATCTATCCCAGGATCTTGGACTACTTCTTAGTCTGATAACTCTTTATCTACCTCTTCAACAAAAGTGCATAAGCTTTAGCAATACAATGTCAACACATCAACAACAATTCTATAAGTCACAATTAAATGTGCAATCACACTTATCATCACATATGCGATGCATAACCCTATTGATACTCACACCCAAAGCAGGAAAATCAGCCATCAGCAACTGCAATGGAAACAGCTTCAAGAACCGTACTTCATCGGTCTTTGAACTTGGGCTTTTGGCACTGGGCATTTATTTTATTTGGGGGCCCATATTTATTTGGACATTTCTTATTTTCCATTGCCTAAGCATACCTCTAATACCAACTTTGGTGAAGCTTCATGTCTAACAAAGGCCCTAAGGACTATTGTGAGACTTTAGAAGTATGAAGGTCCCACATTTCTATTGAGCCCTACAAGCAACGTATTTGAGGCAGATCTTAAATGGGTTTAAGAACTGCATCTTCGTAAATTGAGAATATTCAATTTGGTTTGATTAGAATCAATAGTGAGAGTTTGAGTACTATTTCAAATTGCTTTATTAAATCATTAGATCATCATATTCTTTATTAACAAATCATCATTCTCATTTGACATACAGAACAAAGCATATATCATGTATCATAAAATCTAGTCTCTAATCTAGTTTTAGGGACAATTCAAGTTCAGTAGAACCCATAAAGAGCTCTTGTCTAGGAAGGAAAATCATGTAGTTTAATTGTAGAGCATCTCACTGAGATTTTCTGTAGAATCTCTCAGCAATAAGTCTAGGCAGAATAAAATCGGTCTCAGAATGAATCCAAGACACATCAGCATGGAGAATAAGACAGAATATGTCAGAGTGCTCTCAGAAGCCTTTCCGCCAGCCTGTAACTGCTGTCTTTCAAAGGAAAGGGTATTTCTTGTCTAGTCTGAAAACACACATTTATAACATTGCATACTGCAACATATTGGAAAATGTGGGTAGATAATCTTCAGCTCTGACCAATCACAGCTTTATACCTTCATGTGAACAGGACAGCTTCCATTAAGGCGGCAATATTTACCAAAGCACATTCTAAACACACAATAGATTTAACTATTATCTAAAGTAGAAGGAAACATGTTGGCTTCTTCTCACCAATTGTTGTCCATGAGGGAAAAGAGTCAAGATAAGTATGATACGAAGTTTAGATGATTTCACTTCAGTTCACATACATTTTTCTGACACAGCCTATTCATAAAGAAACAGTTTTTAAGACTAATCTAACATTACAGCAATTCTTTTCACATTCTGACATACCCGGGGAGGAAGAGCTTGGTGCTGGAGCCTCAGACATGGACGCAAGACAGCTCCCGGTTCATCACCGATTGTTGCTGCCCTTACCTCACCCTAACATCCCCCTGCAGCCCTTTGCCCCATGCCCCTCTCCATGGACACGCCTAGCCCATGAACCCATGAGCCCTGCTCGGTCTGACTTTAGCACGGTACAAAGTGAGACAGGGTAGGGGTAGCAACGGGGGAGCTTGTGCCAAGGGCTCGGGCCACTTTGAGGGCAATGGAGCCTGAGCGATCGCCGACTCCTGCATTACAGCAGCTGCAGGCTGAGTGCTGAGCACCCCGTACCTGGGATCCAGGGTTCTGCAGCACAGGGAGTATTTGGGGAGTGTATGGTGCTGTGGTGCCACCCTGAATAGTTGGACTTGGCCCTGGCTGCCGTTCCACAGCCCACAGCAGCCCATTGGTCACTTGATGCAATGGCCCCAGAACCAGGGCACTAGATATGGAGCCTATTAAGGCTAAAACTATATATCAAGTTAGGGGTGAGAACACACCCACCACACCTGCTTCAAATACAATATTACTGCCACTGCTGTTGCTCATCTCAGTGGAAGAAAAGAGGTGGAGGGGGTGAAGTGAGCTCTCGCAGGCCCAGAAGCTTGTAAAGGCCCTCTCAGGAGAAGATCCTAAGGGACTCAATCAACAAATCAAATAAGAACAAAAGCAGCAAGTCCTGCAGTAAGAGTAAGAGCAAGAATCAGAGCAGGTACGGTGCAACAGGAGGACCAGGTGCTGTAGGAGTGGTGTTTTAGGGTAGCTTCCACAGCTCAGATTGAACCCCATGGTTTGTGCATCCAATGGCTCACTCACAAGAAGAAGTTTGTACTTTGCTCCTCTCATACAGGAAGGGGGAGTGAGAGTGTAACTAAGAGTATACCAAACAGTCAGTAAGACACGCTTGTGCCCCTCCTCCACTCTCCAGCTGCTGAAAATACATGTGTCAGGAGGTGAGGCAGTGTTCAACGACTCAATTGCAAGAATAAATTTGTGCTCTTTCCTCCTTGGTTGGAGGGGGAACTAGTGCTTAACTTAGAGTAGACTGAAGTGTCAGAAAGGTGTGCTTGTGCCCCTCCTCCAGTCTCTTGCTGCTGTAAAACTTACAAGCAGGGAGGTGAGGTGACATCCAACAGCTTATCTCTAAGAAGTGTGAACTGTTGTCCCCCTCACTCAGGACTGGCGAGGCTGGAGTAGTGAGGCTTTGCTTATCTAAGTGAAGACCGTGGCTGAAGTGCTAAAGCTTCCCGGGAAGGTCATTGTCTTCCAGAGTACAAAACCACCCAGGTTGACAGGTATCATAAAATCTGGCAAGGTCAGACAACAAGCCTTTCAAAAAATTTGTATACAAAAAAAGCCCTCAAGAATGTCCAGGGTCCAAGGTGTGCGAGCCAACACGTCAAATGCTAACACAGGCCCGGTTAGCCCGCTGATATCGCCTATTCAAACACCTTTTGGGATGACAAATCACACCAGTGTTAAAAAAATTATGTTTTTAAAGGACTCAGCAGCTGCCATTTATGTGATATCAGAAAATGCTGCCGACTCCACTGATACCTCAAAAGTCAGTATCAACATGTTCTGACATGATGCTAGCAACGCAGATAAAAAGGTGGATAATCCCTGGCCACATTCAATCTCATTACCAAATAATACAGATCTCATACATGCAATGGAGTTCAAAACTAGCAACTTTATGGCTACCCATGAAGAATGCACTCAGTCTATCATTGAAATCTCGAGTCATCCCGACCTTGACCTCACTGCCCAATAACACCCAAGAACAGATGTCAAGCTCTTAAAACAGGTTTCAGTGTCCATAATGCAGGTTCAGGAAGGCGACGCAGAATTAAAGGCAATTAAAGGCAAGCAGCTATCAGAACGATGCATGTGTAGGTACCCAGTGCAAGATGAACTAAGACTGCTTAAAGGTTGAGAGCATCTCGAATCTACACTCCTCACTATTAAATATTTTACAAACTACTATTTTGGCACTCAACATGCAATCAGATAAATTGGATCTTCAAAATGGTCTCATAAATATCATAGTCACTCATATCTCCGGCATCAACACTAAACTTGAAAAACTGACAGATGTGACAATCAGTGTACAAGGAAAAAAAGCCCTCAGTTCACCAAGAAGTCTACAGTATGGCCCAATCATTGATAAGCTTTGTTCCATTCCAGCCATTCTAACTAGCATTATAAATGAGCAGAAGCACTGTGAAGCTGGTAAAACATTTGACAGGCCCACCTCAGAATGGAATACCTGCCCTCAAGCCCAAACACTTGAAACACAACAGGTTTCTGAGCAAAATGATGCTGACAGATCATTAGGCAAAAACTTTGCAACCCAAGGCCAATTGTATAGGCAGCTCAACACTAAGAGACATCTACACTTAGGCCGATGGATAAGTGTGAGCCCATAAACCTAGTGCAAACAAAAAGACAGAAGAAACATGCCAGGAAGGAAGATGAGTGTAATAACAATCTATATCCCATCTTCGAAGTCAGGCAGAGACATCAGGTTCTAGTAACTGCAAATACTATAACAACCTTACCTAGAGATGACAAACTTGAAGTACCCCAAGAACCAGAGATAAAACTGGATTCCTCACAAGCATCAGTCGGAAGGACAGATATTCCGAAGGGGGCAGGTGAAACCATTTCAATACAATCTGGCTTGGTATGGAGTTGGCAGGAGGAAAACCGGGCATATTCGCTCCCACGGGCCACATCACAAGTAACAGCCGGAAGGACCGACGTAGTGCAAAAGGGAAGCAAAACCACTTCAAAGCAATATGGCTTAAAACAGCAGAATGGGCTGCCAAGTATAAATCTCTGAAAACACGCACAAACCCCTGAGCAAGACAGGATAGTGCCTCTTGGTCTAAAAACAAAATCTCAAATCGGGCCATTTAAATGTTTCTCTAACAACTAATAAAGGTATTACTAATTGGAATAAATACACTGAAGGCCACATTTCTGTCAGCCACACTGTCACGCTTTCAAGCAACTCACTGGAGAATAATCCCTGTGATATCGCTCAAAGCGGATGCTTCCCAAAGAACCCCTCGCTAAATGGTAAGATCATAGTAAAAATTGACACCAAAAGAGCCAAGGGAACACACAACACTACGTACCCACAAATCAATATCTTCCAGCTTCTTTGAATCCCTCTTGGGACTCGGAGAGTGATAGTCATCAAGTTGTTCTAACGCCTCAATATACCTCTCTACGCCACCAGGACATTCTGAATAGAGGCAACATCATGAAGTTGTTTGCTGATGTATCTGCACTGAAGCATACCAAATAATCCAACCTGCTAACAGTCAAACCCTTAGCCAGCGAGGCTCATAGTAAACTGTAGTAAACCCTTACTACTTGGAGAACTGAAGGCATAGCACAGCTAATTAATAGTACAAACCAACAGTACGAAGCATGGGGCATAGCACACTCCAAACCCATACAACTACGTTATCCCTCTCATTCACTAAAATCAGTCTGAAGACCAAGTATTGTACAGAGACTGCCCCCTGTGTACTCAGTGCTACAAAGCACTCACATTCCAACTGAAAAGAGTAGAGAAACAAAAACTAGACAGCTACTGGATGGGAATCAAGATCAATGGCACTGGCTGGCATCAACTATAAACGCACCAAGAAACAAGTAACTTCAAATGCAAGCGACAAGCACACCACAGGACAATCTCTCAATGCAAGCCACAAGCGAATCCCAGGAAAACACATTACATATCCTCTTTTGGAATATCACAGGAGTGAAGCACAAGCTCCATTATGGTGTGCCCCTGGCAAACTGTGGAAAATTTGAGATTATGGCACTTGAAAAGACTTGGCTGATAGACCAATCAGCTATGTCCTCCATCACATTGAGGCCAGGAAATTACATTGATCTGGAAGACCAAAAGGGGGCCTTTCTGTCTACATGTCAATAGCATTAAAAGTCACCACTGAGCAATCACCAAACCTACAAGTTGTCAATTTTCCCATGCAACTCAAACAGCACATAAGAACAGTCATACTACTTAATGTTTATTCACATCCTATCACACAAAAAAGTCTACAGTTTTCATCGCACTAATTTCTGAGGCAATGGAAATAGGGTTTACAAACCCAACTGGGAAATACTTGTGACAGGTGAGATTAATACAAATTTAATACACTCCCTAGGAAGATGAGCACCTGGCAGCAGAGAATGCAATTTGGGCTGTCCAGCCACAGGTTGGACAACCAGGAATACGACCTGATCTCAACAAGAAAAAACTAGTCACTGACCTAGAACATCTAGACTTGAGAGTAGTGAATGGCAGAACCCAGGACAACAACCCCCCCTAAGGTTTATGCATTCTGATGTGAATTCAAGATCAATAATAGACTACACAGTACTTTCTCTACCTATATTACAGTACCTAAGGAAATATATGATCAAATACTCAATGTGAAGTGACCACTCATATTAGCATGTGGAGTTGAATTTGAACCCTTCAAGACACGTGACAGCACCACTAGAAATAGGAAACCTTAACACAATCAATTCATCACCGAGGCTGGCCAACAAAGCAAAGACATATTTTAGTCTAGTTGTGCATCCTATATTACCTTAATGGATGCCTGGACATCATTTTCAACAAGGTTCCTGCTATGTGGTCCTGTTCCAGATTCCATCAGGAGGGACATGGTCAAGTGTACAGATTGCCTAACTAGAAAGTCCTTAATCTTGAAAAATGAGCTAAAACAGACAGTTAGGAACACCAGAAAAACCAACGCCGCAAATCATGTTTGGGAGAGAATAAAAAACTTAAAGAGGCAATGTAAAAAACAACTTTTGGAAGATAGGAAAACAATCACTGATAAGTTCTGGACAAAAATACTTTATGATGCCAGACAAACTAATACTAGCATTTTCTTGGAAACGGTAAATGGTATCATCAGTGATGTAATGGTAATAAATTACTCATGCGTGCCAGAGAACCCTTGAGTAGCCTAATTGACCAAGTAATTCACTGATGATCTGCAAACCAAAAAACTGGATCACAAACATAGTAGTGGCCTGCCAGATGCACCCAATCGATGAAGCATCCCAGATTGCCTACCTCCTCCATTCAATCTATGTTATACAGCAGTGAAGGTGGCAAAAGTGATAAGGGCAGTATGAACAGACGGGGTGCCAAGTCCAAATGAAATTCCACAGGCAATTAATAAGTTCAACCCCGAATGCTGGGCAAACCCACTATTGGTACTATACAATGAGGTGGAAGGAATAGGTACAATCCCAAGCAACTGGAAAGAGTGAATAATACATCTGATCTTCGTGGGTAGAGATCTGTCTAATCCTGCCAACTATAGACTGATTACTCATATATACTCAGAAGCCAAATGCTATGCAACACTCATTCTGGAGGAGCTAGTTGTATGGTCAAACATCAATAAACTTGTTCCCATCAATCAGACAGGTTTCTGGAAAGGATTCTGAACCACTACAAATATTCTGGCTGTGACAGCAATTGCAGACAGAACAAATCTTAAATAAAAAGCTCCATCTATGCTTCATAGATTTATTTTAAAGTAGCATTCAATCGTGTGGCTCAAGGTCTCCTGTGGGGAAAACTCAGGCAGTGGGGGCTTCCGTATTGAATACTGTGCGCTATTGAGCAGTTTCATACATGCACCTGGATAAAAGTTACACTGGTGGACGGTTCAAACTCTCGAGGAGAGTTTCAACAGAAGTGGGCCTCAAACAAGGCTGTGTTTTAGCCCCACATTTGTTTAACCTGTTTATGGCTCATTTGTCCTCAAGGCTTGATCAGATCTACTTCCACCCCCGGTGACTGGGTCCAATAATTCTGACCCACCTCTCCTGCACGGATTATACAGTATTATCCTACTCAGCCAAACAAGACTGGGACTGCAGCATTCACTCAGAATTAGCAGCATACGCTAAAGTCAATAAGCTAGAAATAAATACGACAAAAACAAAAATAATGTCTATATGAAATCGGCCTGGCCCTCAACTCATGATCATATTGGAAGACGAGATCCTAGAGGAAGTCTGCAGTTAAAAATACCTGAGTCTGTACTTAGGCAAGAAATTCAGCTTTCAATTGCAAAAACTGTATGTAAGGGAAATGCATTGATCCATGCGTTCTGCGTCCTCGATAAGAAGCTGGTTGGGCCTTCTTTCAAACCTCTACTAGCAGTTATTGCAGCTAAATTATTACCCAGGGTGGCCTATAAAAGTGCCGTCATTCAAGAAAATGACACCTCAACCTTGAATAAATAGCAAACAAATACGTACAAGCGAGTCTTTAGTCTGCCGCAGAATGCTTCACCTGCGCAAGTCCACTTGGAGGTCGGACTAATGCAACAAACCATTGGGAGACACTACAACACTACTACAACATGGTACAAAATACGGTCACAACAAACTACTCCAATTTATAATACTTTACGGCAGCCCTGGAAGGACCCCTGCTCAGTTTATTGGAAATTCCTCTGGTTGTCATTGAAAGAAATAAACACAATGGGCTTCTGGAACTTGAACTTATCTTACCCTGTTTTTTGTCACACAATAAACAAAGTTGCAAAAATGCATTCATATACAAACAACTAACACACACTGAGCAGACGCACACATGACTGGGTGGTAATTCAGTCGTACGACAACCCCAAGCCGTCAGCATATCTAAACACAACATACTGGTTTCATCTAAAAAGAAAGATGAAGGCTATTCTAGCTGGTGCCTTGCCATCCTTCGCTGAGCAATCATCACGGAAATATAGTGGGCCAAAGTGATGGAGGTTATGTGGTGCCACAAAGGAGGACATTATTCACATGGAATGCACATGTCCATTTTTAAAGATCACTCATATTTTATTACTACAAATATTTTTAACATCAGCGGCATCAGAACCTGCAGAATTGGCATGGGCACTGCAGGGGCCCCCAGGGGCCCCACGACAACCCATACCGCCATCCTGTTCCTGGCGGGCGAACCGCCAGGAACAGGATGGCGGTATGGGCTGTCAGAATCCCCATGGCGGCGCAGCGAGCTGCGTCGCCATGGAGGATTCAAATGGGCAGCGGAAAACCGGCGGGAGATCGCCGGTTTTCCACTTCTGACCGCGGTCAAACCGCCGCGGTCAGAATGCCCAGCGGGGCACCGCCAGCCTGTTGGCGGTGCCCCCGTCATTTTAGCCCTGGCGGTCTTGGACCGCCAGGGTTAGAATGACCCCCTTTGTGTGGAAATTGTCCTCTGACATAGATGTGGCTAGTCATGACGTCCCAAGACTTTAACATTGCTTATGTTTGAAAAAACATATTGTGAACTAGGTTGTGAGCAAGCTTGTCTAACTCTTTGAAATTAATAATTGTCGCATCTACTACTCAAGTAAGCCACAATTACTGTCCATAACAGTTTTGATAATGGGCCCAACACTGGAACGGCATGTGGATGTTGAATGTAAAGTAGTGAAAGTACGGTGAGATATTACAATAGCATGCAACACACGAAAAATTACTTCACAAGCACTGCTTTGATTTAACTGTATGGGTAACATTGATAAGGAAGATGACGCTGCCAATAAAAAAAATTGATGTGCAAGTGTGGGTGCTATTTGTTTGATTTAATAATTCTAATGAGCTACATAATCGTAACCAATGAATTAATGATTTTGAACTTGAAACAACATGATTATTTCATTCACAAGTGTGATAATAATAATGTAGTATATTTGTGCCACATTTGTTTGCGAGACACCATTATTTTTAAAATGGTTGTGGCTTTTGGTCTTTTGCTCATTTTGCTCCTGCTCATTCCCCCTCCAAAAAAGTAACGCGTTGCAAGTCTTTGCTTCCTACAGTTTCTGCGTAACAGAGAGAGCAATGACGTGAGTGTACAGTGGTACTAGAAAATGTACTGTGAATGAAGCTTTAACATCGTGTACCTGATACATCATTTTGAAAGATTTCCACTGTTAGCTCTGATGTAGGCATGCAAAAGAACCTAATTCAATGAGCTAATGTTAAGAAATGTTTTATGATATGGTGTATATCTCTGGAGTGCTGTTACTGAGGAAGAAAGCAGAATATTTCTCTTACCTTAAAAATGGATTTCTATTAAGAGCCTTTTGAAATTAGGATTTTTTTTTTATTTGCCAATGTGTCCTAGCCATGATCACGTCATGGTGAGTTTGCAGGTTTATTAATTAATATGCATACATTGTGTATATAAACCTGTGGTTCTGGACGATCATGTTGACTTTTCATTTTCCTCATGAAACTCTGATTATTTTGAGATTTTCTCACTTAGGATGCTGTCAATACTCCTTATGATTTTGACATTCAGAATTTAGAGAGATTTATATTGACTAGGGCTTCTGTTATGATTTGTGATTCTATGGTCTATATCTGGGCCTTCATGGCAAAATTTACAGGTTTCTCTGTAATGCCCATTTCGGCAATTCTGTATTAAGCCTTTTAAACTTTATTTTAATCTAGAACTCAGTTATTGTGTGTCTTCAGTTTCTAATTATGATTATACTCTGCTACATTTGTTCTATTAAAGGGCAGGGGACTCTCCAGCCACAAGATCAATGAGAAGATTTGAGCAGCTGAACTATCTAAGGTAATGTTTGCAGTTCAATTAATATTGGGGATTAGGAGATTTTTGTGGTTAAGCTCCCACAATTGTGGTAGGAGAAGACGGTAAGCATAAGCGCACTTCCTCTTCAAGGTGTCCCCTGAAGATTATTTTTAGTATTTGAACCATTTGTACTCATGTTGAAGGAGAAAAGAGGTTTTGGAGATTTGCCAATGTGTGATCCTCCTGGGAAGTGACAAACTGTATTGGCTGTGTGTTCCTGAACACAATTGGAGAATAAGTATCATGAGGGGGAAATTGAGTTGGTGAATATTTTATAACATGATTTCTGATGATGGACTTTTATTCCTGTGTTGAGTTGTTTGGATATATGATGATGATTCTGGGTTCTGTACTGGATTGATTACTATTGGGATTAAGTATTATTCATAATTGTGCTCACATTTCAGTATTCACGTGTTATTGATTTGAAAAGAGATGCTTATCCCATTCAATAGAAATCAAAGATCTTGAGATGTTGATTATATGTGTTTATTGTGACGTGTAAAGCAAGACACTGCTTGTACATCTGTAGGGATTCTGAATTAACAAGTTTTTCTTTTCAGGTTTGAAAGTAAACTTAAGTTATTGTGCTTCCCCTGCGTGTATGGGGTGAGATACTTTGACTTGGAGATATGTTTCTGTTGTTCAGGATTTACCTAGTGAGAACATTTGTAGGATTGTTAGACTTTTTATTTCATTGCACAAATTTTAGGATTTCCTGGTTTGTGACTTAGTTACTTTATATAAAGAACTCCCTTTTACTTCATTTTAGCGTACTGGGACAAAGGTTTATTGATTTAACGTGGTTCTGTAAATATTATCCTGTTCACAGAGACATAGCGCTGGAATTGGTTGCATATCAGGCAGCTGCATTGAGATTAATGAGATGTCATCAGAAAGCTGAGCTCTGAATGGTTGGTTGCTGGCATAGTTGCACTGTGATAGGTTGAACTTTGACAGAGCAGTGCTATTATTGGTTGTTGTACACTACCATTGTTATAGAGATTTTGGTAGTCTGGAGTTTGTTTTGAGGTTATTCAGTTGTAAACCATGGGTGGTATATTTTCACAACTTAAACCAATGGAGATACCTAACGAGGCTCAGAAATTAATGAATGAAGGGACATCAGCATATGAATCGGTGGTCAAGGTCATGTATTATACATGCACCTGGATCTCTAAGTGGGATAAATATAGAGCACAAGATGATGTTTTAAAGTTTCATTGGAGGGCCCATAATAAGCTAGATTTTCTGAGACATACCACATGTGACAGGGAGCAAATGCCTAGAGCTAAATAGTTTGAGGCGCTTAATAAATGGGACTGCATTGCAACTGAAAAGGAGAGAAGGAATAATGATAAAACATAAATAACTCATTCAGGGGTTGGCTAGAAAGTAAACTAGATCATCAAAAGAAAAGTTGGAGGTAAGATATGATAGAATGTGTGAAACCTTTCCTGCTATAGTTAATGGAAATTAGAAGGATAAACAGAAGAATAAGAAAAAGGAAGATGAGTCAGATGATGGTGATGGTTATCAAATCATAAGTGAACTGTTGAATTCTAAACCTCCTCTCTATATGGATAGATCAATGGAGGCACTCCAGACTGTTGTGGGGGTTGACTAGGATGATGGAGGAGATTCAGGAATGGCAGAAGTCCCTATTGCCCAGGCAGAGATTACAGTTACAATAGGAGTGGCTAGTACAAGTGGGAGCAGGGTACCAGAGGAACAAAGGCAGGGTTCTCTTGTGAGAGCAGTGGTTTTACAGCCACTTCCTAATGAAATTTGTATTGGAATTCTGAAAATCAAATTTGGTGAAAAGTTACAAGGAAATGTTGATGTGAACAGACTACTGAATTAGGATTAAGATGAAATGTGATAGCTGATTAAAGAAGCAGCTATGTGTGCTACTGAAGCCCATAATACATTTGAAGAACTAGCTGATGAGTTAGAACTTGACATTATCAAAATGAAACAATCAAAACAATTAAAGATTTAATTGAGAAAACAAGAGATTGGAATGATTTCAAGAAATATCAACAAAACTGGAAGAAAGGGATAGTGAATAAGTATAGCAGTTGACTCAGAAATAGACACAACTTCAGTGGTGGAATTTCCTTTAACAGAAATATATGGAGGGAATTTGGTACATGTTCAATGGGTGAGAGTTGATTTGTATGCTTTTATGAATAACCTTCCAAAATTGTGAGAGGACCCAGCAAAGTAGTATGAGGAAATACATCAGTTGACACACATTTCCCTAATGCCATGGACTGATTTGTGTATGTTATTTGGAGATCTGTGGTTAGAATGTAAGGTTGTTACTGGATGGCCGACACAAGAACCAGCAAGGCATGGTTCTAATAATGCAGAGGCACCTGAAATAACAGACAAATATAAAGATGTGATTGAGCATTTCAGAAAGAGTGTCCCAGAGAAGGTTTCAAACTGGGAGAAGATTTTGAGAACAGTGCAGTAACCAAAACCAAATAAAATAAGTGTATTCCTATTATGAGAGGTTGATGCATGTTTCCAAGTAACATACCAGAGTCGAAAACACAGAGAAAGATGGAGCTAGTGGTTTTGTTTCTGCTTTAGTTAATTGGTTGAGATCAGAAACTATCATATTCAACAGTGAATTGTGTTGGCAGATGAAAAGCCTCAATGAAATCTTGATGCTGGTAGAAAACAGTAGTGATTATTTTGAGAAAGGACAAATGAAGTTAAAGAGAAAAAGATGATTGCTCAGACAGAACAGCTTGAGAAAGGATCACAGAATTAAATGAGTTCAAATATGAATTTGGTTCAAAATGGAATGAATGGGGTGAATCAAGGAATGCAAGGTAGAGGTGAAGGGATGAATGTACATGTTGGAACGCTGCAAAAGAATACACTGTCATTATTGTGGGTTGATTGGGCACTGGAAAGGAGAATGTAGACAGAATCCTAATAGGATTCAGGTGAATTCTGAACAATTTTAGTAAAATCAGAGAGGCAATATGATTAAATCTTCAGAATACAGACTAGAATATGCAGTACCAGAAATCATTTCTGAAGTCTATGCCCACAGCTCCAGTGATGCAGGAGAATATGAGAAAAAAATACCATATAATTCAGTTCATCAACAATATACTATGATTTTAGATGATGAGGTGGCAGGGAGTAGTTAACAATGCCAGTACCTAATTTGGGAGAGGAGGACTGTATGGTTAGTACAGTCCTAGAGGTTGATCAGAGTGGCCCATATATTGACAGAGAAGTCAGGTGGGTGTCATACAGTTCCTGCCCCTGGCCCCTTGGTCTTCCTGTCTGCTGGTGCAGACTCCTTGCTCTTCCTGGCAGCTAGGGCAGGCTCCTTCCCCTTCTTGTCTGCTGGTGCAAGCTCCTTGGTCTTTCTGGGAGCTGGGGCAGGCTCCTTTCCCTTGAGGCTGCCTGGAGCAGGCTCCTTCGCCTTCAGGACATGTGGCCTGGATCATTTTCCACCACGAGTGGGTGTGATGACGACTGGGCCCGTGAACAGTGTGGCTGAGGCGCTTGGCTGGGTTCTTCCTACCCTGCCCATGCATGCAGGACGGGGGGAGGGGTAGGGAAGAGGTCAATGGTGGATAGGAACAGTTTTTTAGGGACATTAGGGTGGGAAGAGGGAGAAGGAATGGGAGTGGAGGAAGAGGGAGTGGTTGTTGGAG
Organism: Pleurodeles waltl; assembly: GCF_031143425.1. Taxonomy (NCBI): domain Eukaryota; kingdom Metazoa; phylum Chordata; class Amphibia; order Caudata; family Salamandridae; genus Pleurodeles; species Pleurodeles waltl. The sequence continues at coordinate 720,190,948 of NC_090436.1, read as the reverse complement.
GTGTCTGTCTGCTGCTTTTGGTTGCATGTGCATGGCTTGTATGCTGTTGTGAAGTGGATGGCTGTTCGGTGTTTGAGTGCTTGTGTTTGTGTACCTTAGGAGGAGGGGAAAAACACAGTGGGAGAGGACACAGGGGACGTGTGCATGGTTGTTAAGGAGATGTCTGCCAGTGAGGTGTGTGTTCTGCTTGGTGTGGTGATGATGCTGGTAGTGGATGATGGTGTTGTGCATGCAGGTGTGAGTGTGGACGGAACTGGGTGGGAGGTGGTGGAGGAGGAGGAGGGGGAGACAGTGGAAATAGTGGATGTTGGTGTGTCTGCATCTGGATGGTGTTTGTGTGAGTGCCTGTGGGACGAAGTGTGGTGCTTGTGTTTGCCTGTACCACTCTTGTGTGTTGTCTTGTGTGCATGCTCCTCTGGCTGTGTGCTTGGGATGGGTTGGGGTTGAGGAAAATGGGACTGGGCAGTGGAAGCTGGAGAGGGGAGGGTAGAAACTGGGACAATGGCTGCCATCAGAGAGGAGGCCAGAGCCTGGATCGATCTCAGTTGGACTGCCAATCCAGTGTGAATGCCCTCTAGTAATGCATTTGTTTGATGCATCTGGACTGCCAGACCCTGGATGGCATTCACAATGGTTGACTGTCCTACAAAGATGGATCTCAGGAGGTCAATAACCTCCTCACTCAGGGCAGCAGGGCTAACTGGGGCAGGGCCAGAGGTGCCTGGGGAAGGAGATGCCCACCCTCCTGGGTGAGCGGGAATGGGCAACTCGATGAGGGGCTGCTGGGAGGGCAGTGCTGTTACGGGGGTGGCGACTGTACCTGTAGCTGGGGTGGTCACAGAAGTGTGCGCCACCACCAAGGAGCTTCCATCGGAGGCGGTATCTGTGTCAGAACTGTCCCATACAGTCTCTGCCATGGTGCTTCCCTCGCCCTCCATCCTCGTCGGTGGACTCTGCCTCCTGGGTCCTGTGGGATGCAGCTCCCTCTGTCACCAGTGCCTCTGCTCCTCCACCAGATGATGCTAATGCACATAAGGACAGGATGACAAAACAAAAAGGGTGGGAAAGAGACAAAGGATACACTTGGTCAATGGCTGCACCAACACCACTGTTGGCATACACAGCACCCTCATACACAGGGAACAGGCCTACGCAATATGCCATACCACTAGCAGAGAAATAGATAGCAACCAAGGCATAAGGAGGGGCACATACCACCAAATGTAGCACACCTGGGACCCACACAGCCCTGACTAGTTGTGGATGCCTACGAGCTAGGTAGCAAGATTATCTCTTCTGAACCCTAGCACCAGAGTACCTATGCTGCAATGTCAGGCCTGGCATAGGGTCACCCACTGAAACACATCCCCCACCCAGATACCACTCTACCATGCGTGAGTTGTAATGATGGTCACTGTACTCACCCCCTTGTGGCTGCTGTGATGCCCTCAAGCGCCCATTTAGCTCAGGGTAGGCCACCGCAGGTATGTGGGCCATCGGGGGGTCAGGGTTCAACGGGCACCACTTCCTCATTGGGAGGCCATCCCAGGCTTGGCCTCCGCCTTCTTCCGTGCCCAGCGTCTCAGGTCCTCCCACCGTTTACGACAGTGGGTGCTCCGCCTGCCATAGGACCCCAGGGTCCGCACCTCCTTGGTGATGGCACGCCATATACCCTTCTTTTGATGGACGCTGACCTGCACAGGCAATAGGAAAATGCCATTAGACAAACAGTCCAGCCTGTTACACATATGGCCCACCATACCCGTATCCATCACCATTTACACACACATGGCCCAGCACACAACCTATACGCCGCCAAGAGGACATACACCCACCCCCCCTTACACAAGGCCTTCACACACACATAACTCCATGCATTCATGCCACATGCATCGTGCCCACAGTGTACTCTCCTGTTGGTCTGGAGGTGGAGGTCCATACATCAGTCCATACTGGGGTAGGACCCCATCCACCATTCTCTCCAACTCCTCTTCAGTGAAGGCTGGGGCCCTTTCCCCGGTCACAGGGGCCATGCTAGGTTTCAGACACAGGTCACAGAAGCACATGCAGTGTAGGTCCTCTCCTATGGAAGGTCAGGTAGCAAGTGAGGAATATGATGGAAAATGGCAGCTACGTCCTCAGCAGTGCATACCGTCACTGCCTACATACATCCCCACTGGCCACTGTAACCCATAGGGCCCAATGTTAACCAATGAGGAGTTGCACGGCGGTTTCACGACCGCCTCATGCAACAGTGCCCAAAGTCTACAGAATTAGCTCACTTCTACCTGTCCCTCCACACAGGACAGGCATACGCCATTTCAGGGGAGAGAGCAGGCCCTGGAAAATATCTGCGTCACTGGTGAAATTAGGACATACTGGACAAATCACACTGACCCATTACAAGTTAACGGCATGCAAAGTTCTGTTGTAGCTCCATTGTTCAGTTTGTGAATGGCTCCTTACTCTTTTGCCCATAGACTCCTGCCACTGTGGATGAATAGGAGATGGAGACATACCCCGTGTGCAGACCCCTGGTGGATTTGGCAACACTGGAGGATAGGCACATAATACTCACCTATAGACTTGACAGTGCCACAATCACTGAGCTACTATCCGTCACCCCACTGGGAGCCCCCCTCTTGTGCAAGTTCTATCAGTGCTCCATTTCCTGGCAACTGGTTCTTTCCAAGTGACAGTGGGCTTGGCAGCAGGAATGTCACAGCCAATGTTCTCAATAGTGCTGACAAGAGTGTTATCTGCCCTGATTAAACACATGTGCAGCTACATTTTTTTCCCCTAGGTCGAAGATTTTGCCACAGTGAAGGCCGAGTTCTATGCAATGAGACATATCCCCAACATAATTGGGGTGATTGATGGAACACATATTGCATTTGCCCCCCCACGCCAGAATGATCAGGTGTTCAGAAATCGTAAGAGTTTCCACTCTATGAATGTACAGATGGTGTGCTTGGCGGACCAGTACATCTCCCACATCAATGCTAGATATCCTGGGTAAGTGCATGATGCCTTTGTCAGGAGGAATAGCAGCATCTCAAATGTGATGGGCCAACTACAGAGGCACAGGGTGTGGCTCATAGGTGAGCAGTGGTTCCCACCAAGTATATGTTGGTGTATGGGTATGGTGTGGGCCACATGGGATAGTGTGTGGCTAAATGTTGTCCTTCAATATTTCAGGTGACTCTGGTTACCCCAACCTCTCATGGCTGCTGACCCCTGTGAGTAATGCCAGGACATGGGCTGACGAACATTATAATGAGGCCCATGGGAGAACCAGAAGAATAATTGAAAGGACCTTTCACCTCCTGAAGGCCAGGTTCCGGTGCCTGCATCTGACAGGTGGATCCCTGTGCTACTCACCCAAGAACGTCTGCAAGATAGTGGTGGCATGCTGCATGTTGCACAACCTGGCCCTCAGATGCCATGTCCCATTCCTGCAGGAGGAGGAGGCTGGAAATGCCCTGTGTGCCAGCAGTAGACCCTCTGGACAGTGAGGATGAGGAGGCAGAAGACGAGGATGAGGACAACAGAACATCAGTGACCAGACAATAGTTCCAATGACATATAGGTAGGACAGTGTTACTTCACATTTCAATGACATTTGTATGAATTTCTGTGGCACTGGCATGCTGCTATTTCCCACCTCTATGCCCACTTACTGTTCCCTCTGGCAATTCATTTTGCAGATGTTGGTGACTTCACATATACTCCTGATGTGATCACTGCAGCCAGCTACAGGTCATTAATCTATGCTCATTTTCTGTACAGCTGAATTGCAATGTTTGTACCTTTTTTAATGAATACAAAAAAGGGTGTTTATTGAAGTGTCAAATTATAGAAGGCCAAGTGCAATGGTATGGGGTAACGATGGAGGAAAGTCCAGGGTACTGTTTCAGTCTTTTTGTAGCATAGGTGCATTGTCCAAGGGGACATATAAAGGGGAGCAATGGCAGTTCCAGGTGGACAGGGTGACTGAGTGGGACACAAGGGTGACAATCAGGAGAGTCTCATTTCCTGGCAGGGGTCTTGGCAAGTGACTCTGGCTTCTGTCTGGATCGCAGGAAACGTTTGCAGGGTGGTTCTCCTTCTGCAGGGGGAGGGGTACTGGTGGCCTGTGAATCCTGTGGCAGGGCCTCCTGTCCACTAGCGGTGGCGTATGTGGAAGGCTGTTCAGATGTCTCACTAGTGGCAGGGGCCCGCTGTTGTGTGACGGCCTCCCGCGTAATATTGGCCATGTCTCCCAGCACCCCTGCTATTGAGATCAGAGTGTTGTTGATAGCCTGCAAGCCTTCCCTGATCCCCTGGTACTGTCCCTCCTGCAGCCGCCTGTTCTCCTGCACATTGTCCAGAATCTGGCCCATCATGTCCTGAGAATGTTGATAAGCTCCCAGGATCTCTGCAAGTGCCTCCTGGAGAGTCAGTTCCCTGGGCCTGTCCTCCCCCTGGCGCACAGAACTCCTCCCGGTTTCCCTGTTGGCCTGTACTTCTGTCCCCTGAACCGTGTGCCCGCTGCCACTGACTCCAGGTCCCTGATTGTCTTAGTTATGCACTGTGGCCTGAGGTCCCTGTAGAGGTGGACACACTGCTGACATGTCCTGGGAACAGAGGTGTGGGTATGCTGGGTGGGTGCTGCAATGGTGTTTCCTGATGGGGGAGGATCTGTGGTGGTGTGTGACTGGGCCTGGGTAACAGCTGTCCAGATTTCTCTGATGGGCCAGGTTGGTCATCCAGATCCTGCAGACCAGAGTTGCTGTCATCACTGTGGGCCTCAACTGTTGGGCGACTGGATATTGCTAGCACCTCCTCTCCACTGACATTGGCTGGGGTACCTGTGGGGATGTAAATGATGTGTTATGGTTTCTGTGTCTCACATATTGTGCATCTATGGCTTGCCCTCTTTGGTTGTATTTGCCATGGCAGCTTTCACTTGTGTACATTGGTGTATGGTGGGATGATTAGTTCTCTATAGTGTGCATGATTTAGTGATGAGTGTCCATGCGGGGCTGTGAGGGGTGTCCATGCATTGGTAGAGCATGCAAGACTTGGCATTGGGATGAGTGAGATGTGATGGTGAGGTGTGTAGGAAATGGTGGAGCGATGGGAGCGAGAGTGAGTGTGAGGGTATGTGATGGCATGCAGGTAGGAGGGTGATAGAAGTAGAGAGTTGACTTACCAGAGTCCAGTCCTCCTCCTACTCCGGCCAGACCCTCAGGATTTCCAAGACTTGCTCCTCCCATGCTATTAATTGTGGGGGAGGAGGTGGGGGTCCACCGCGAGCTGGTGTCTTGCTGCAATGGAACATACCTTTCCCCGTAGGTCATTCCACCTCTTCTTGATGTCATCCCTAGCTCTTGGGTGCTGTCCCACGGCGTTGACCATGTCCACAATTCTCCGCCATAGCTCCATCTTCTTAGCTATCGATATCTGATGCACCTGTGCTCCAAACAGCTGTGGCTCTACCCTGATGATTTCCTCCACCACGACCCTTAGCTCCTCCTCTGTAAAAGGGGGGTGTCTTTGTGGTGCTATGGTTGTTGTGTGAGGTGTGTAGGTGAGGGTGTGTTTCGTAATGTGTTGGGGTGTGTGATGTGGGGTGTGTGAGTGGTGTATGGGTGTGCATAGTGTGTGGCTCTGGTTGTGTCTGTGGTCTTGATGTCTCTGTGCTGGAAATGGTTTGTAATCATAAAGGGTTGTGGGTAATGTGGGTAAGTGTTTTATAGTGTGGGTGTCTGGGTGTAGTGTGTGTATGGGTGTCAGGTGTGTGTTGTTTGAATTGTCCAATGTGGTGTTGCTTTGTTATTGGGTGTCCATTTTGACCGCGGCGGTATGCACAGCCAATAGTTTACCGCCATTGAATGTCCGCCGTGGTGATTTGTGGGTCATAATGTGATGGGCGTAGTTCTGTTGGCATAACTGTGTGGGTTTTGATACCGTCAGTTTATCACTGACCCTTGTTATGGCGGATTTGTGTCTGTGGCTGAATACTGATGGATTGGTGTGTGTGTGTCATAATATGGTGAACGGATATCCACCGCTGCGGCTGTGAGTGGCGGCAATCAGTGTACCGCCAATGTCATAATGAGGGCCTTAATGTTCTGAATCCAGTAACAATGATTTCAATTTCAGAAAAGGTGTGTAAAGACAAGGAAGATGAAAATGCTTGTGAACTGTAGTATGACTGCATAGAGGTGACCGAATTATGCATAAAACTAAGACCATACATAAAAGAAGTTCCACTGGAACTGGTAGTTTTGAAATTATTTGTCAAAATACCTTATTTAAGAGACCAATGTGGAGGAATGAGGGATGCCTATGCAGTATGCTCAGGTACAGAGATACTTGAGGCTCCTGCTTTACTGAATGTGATATCAGCGCAAGTTGCAGGATTAATTGCCTTAAACAAGATCTTGCTGCTTGTCAGAGAATTTGAGAGTGACAATGTACACTGATAGCCAGTATGGTTTTGGTGTTGTTCATTATTATGAGAAACTATGGCAACAGAGTGGTTGTAGGACATCTTCAGTAGCTTCAATCAAAAATTTATGTATATTTTGGATTTATAAAATAAAATTCAGAAATCAAAGGAAGTGGCTGTGGTTAAGTGCATATTCCATAAGGATGTCAAACATATAGTGATATGGAAATAGATATGCAGACCAGATGGACAAGTGATGTGCCCTTCAGGGGATATCAGTTGGTCAAAAAATGAAAATGGTGATCCCACAAATAATGTTGTAAAGAGGTCAAACAATGTGAGTTGTTTCTTTATTGATATGATGCACATATCTTTAGGTGAAGTAAGAGATATCCAATAAGATCCTTCTGAAAATGAGAAAAGAAAATGGGAAAAGTTGGACTTTAAGAAGAATTATCATGATTTGTATGTAAATTCAGAAAATAAATATGTGCTGACAGGCTCAATGTTACTGCCCATGTTCAAATATTTGCATAATCAGACTCATGTAGGAAGAGATAGTCTTGTTAGAAACTTTCTGATGTAATGGGAGAATACGGATTCTCGACATGCTGCTGTGGATGTTTGTTGTTGCTGCCTAACTTGTCACTTAAATAATCAAGGCAAGAAAACAGTTACAGTTACAGTTATGACTCACATTAGCAACTCAGAAGGCCTATTTGTGAGATTGCAGGCAGACTTTATTGAGATGCCACAGTGTAAAGGCTTGAAGTATGTCTTGTCTTTTCTACAAATGGGTGGAGGCATTTCCCACGGGAAGAGCAGCTAGCCTTACAGTTGCCAAACTACTGTATAGGGCATTGATTCCAAGATTCAGACTCCCAATATCTATTGAGACTGATCATTTGCACACTACAAGAATAAAATGTTGCAGATAAGCTGCACAGCTTTTGAGATCAAGTAGTGATTTCATTGCATATATCAACCACAATCCTCAGGTTTAATGGAACATACGAATCACACACTAAAAAATAAACTGATGAAGGTCTGTGCCTCAAGACGTTTGATGTAGCCTGATGCTCTTCCTCTTGTTTTGATGAATATGAGCAGTACTCCAGACATAAAGACAGGCTTGACTACTCACGAGATCTTGATGGGCAGGGCAACTTGCATTTGTGACTTCATCAGCATTAGTTTTAAAAAATGATGACAGAGTTGTGGATTATGGCAAAGACCTGGCTGTTATGCTGAAATCTGTCTTTCATTAAGTGAACATGTAAACAGAAGATTATAAGGAATCTGAATGTGGGTGGGAGGGTAGTTGTCGAGAAGCATGTTTGAAAGGCATGCTTACACAACAGATGGAGAGTCTCTTTGCAGGCAATACTGACAAACAATAGGGTTATCAAGTTTGCAGGTGTGCCTATGTGGATCCATAGGGCTCACACAAAGAGAGTGAGAGTGGCTGAAGCAGTGGGGGTGAATTATCAAAGTATACAGTCTGCTCAGCAAACTCAAAGCCAACTCGAGGTTCCCAGTTTGAATCCAGAGGGGGGCAAATATTTCTCTGCAGCTGGTGAAGACAAAGTGAAAAGCAAGAACAAAAGTGCGCAAAAAGTTCAAGTGCAGGAAGGTTCAGATGAAAAACATGAAAATCCTGACATTACAGAGTGAAGAGATACTGCCATACAAATGACCAAAGCATGAGTAGCAGCAAGAAGATGTAGTCACTGATGAAGATTGTAACAAGTTGCAGTTGAAAATCAAGATGGGAAAGTCTCTTTTCGGTGAAAAGGATTTACTGTGGAGAGAGTAGGCAAAGATAAATTTGAGCAAAAAACAAGCTCATGTTTGAGACAGAGCTCAGTATTGGGATCAAATCAAAGCCAAGAAGATGAAAAACCTCAAAGAATGTCAGTAGAAAAAGAAAGAGCTGAAGATGTTCTAAGAAAGAAAACCTGTAAATGAAAGCATTGTGAGCAAGAACACAACTTAAGAGACTTTGAGAGGCAGTTGAATTAAAAAACTAGTGGAAGTGAATCATTAGTTGCTGAGAGATCAACCAGAACGATAATTCCAAATTGAAAAAATGCCTCATCTGAGTGTGTATATTTAGCCACAGTTTTGGAAGAAGAAGAAGAAGATGAAACTGAGGAGGGTTAGTTTTGAATGAGCACAAGTGAACATTATTTTTAGAGTGTGATTATGTTGTATCATCTTTTTTATCTTTTGATATAAATAAGATCACAAAAAGTGGTAGAATTTGGAAGGAAATTACATATCAAGTAGGGGGATGAACAAGGAGAAAGGAATTTCATTTTATTTTATCTGTGGTCCAGTCAGATTTGATGGACATGTTGGTGCAATAAAGATATTTTACTTTGTGTTTTGGAGTTGAAATATGATTATTAGAAACCGTACTAACCGTACAACCAAACATCTAACCATGTAACCGTCCTATACTCATGTTAGTGACTTTTGGTTATGTATATCATGCCCTTTGTTTTGAAGTATAAAATAAGGTAAGGAGAAACCACAGAATTTGAATGATTTCTTTTACTCATGTTAATGATTTTTAGGCTGTGCACAACATGCAGCTACATCAACCACATACAACTTTTGTTTTTATACAAGTGAGATATATTATTCTTCAACACAATTGTTACGAGTGGGAGACGTTATAATAATTTTTGATTTAACGATGCTAATGATAATTTTTAATTTTTAAAAGACACAAAGTATTCTGATTTTGTTTCGATGTCAACCATTGCAAGGATTAATTGGCAGGCAATTTTGAAGTAGTATATAAGGAAGGCACGGGAAATGGCTCAGTTTACTATGCAGTGGTTAGAGTTTGAGGCAATCTTTTGTTCTTTTGAAGGAATGATTACAAAACTGTGGGGTGTTTAAGGTGGTGTGAGTTTAGTCCAAACATATATTTATAGTAACTATTATTAGATTTTACTTTTTGCTTATCTTCATTATTTAGGTTTTTCAGTTTCCCTTAACATGGGGTCAACATTTTTGAATTCAGTACATTAGAGGAGTATTTGCGCAAATATTCTTTAAGAGGTGAGACAATTTAAATTATTGATTGGGCATAATATCTTTGGGATCATCATGAGCAATTAGCTCATGAATAGTGTGATGTAGTTTTTTGATCTGTCAGAATAGGATTCAAATACAATGTAATTACTTGCATTGAATTGGTTATTTGGAGTAAAAACTAATTTGGTTTTATATACATAAGATATATAATTTTCAACAAAATGGTTAAGACTTGGGTACTTGAATAAAATTTTTAAAAAATGGTTTCAATGATGGCACAATATCTTTTAATTTTGTAAAGAGACTGAAAGTATTCCAATTTTGAACTAGGGCTGATGGCCGGGAGGAGTGTTTGGTAGGGAATTCTGAAATAGTATGTAAGGAAGGTCTAGGAGATGGCTTGGTTTACTGTGTAGGGGTTAGACTTTTAGCAGTTTTTGTGTATTGGCGAAACTAAGATTACTGAACTGTGGTGGTTTAATGTGGTGTGAGTTTAGTCCAAATATAAAATTGGAGTAACAACTTTATTGTTCGCCTTTTATTTATCTAGAAGTAGTTTGTTTTTTCCAGTTTCCCTAAACATGGGATCATAATATTAAAATTAGGTACGTTAGAGGAACATTTGCGAAGAAATTCTTTATGATGTGAGCCAATTGAAGTTATTGATTGGGCATAATATCCTTTTCCAGAACATAGGTGACTATTTGTTTAAAATATGTTCTGATATATTGTCACAGATATGGATATTTGTGAATCTAGAGTACTAAATTGATGATTGACTTACTCATTAGAAAATTTTAGGTAAGATATCATAAGCCTTTTTCTTAATCTATGAAGAGATTTGTAGTGGTGTATGTTTTTAAAGGACCTTTGGGGGGATATGATGACTACTATCATTGTAAAACATAGACACTATGATATGAGATAGCAATAAATATGATAAAAGGTTTGGGCAATAGGGAATATAAAATGTCCTAGCTACTTTGAAGGAAAGTCTCAATTCTATTAAGAACACCGAGGTGAGGATTGTGCTTTTCTCCTTCATTTTATTCACTCAGCAGCCTCAAAAAGCATATTTTACCCAAAGTCTACAAATCCCATGAGCCTTTGCAACAACTCAATATAACAATAGAGTAAATCCAATATATATAACATCAAGGAAAAGCACTTCGTCTTCCTTCAAGCAAAACATCCTGAGTTCAGTTTTTTTCACAATTCTTGCCTCTGGTATAATCCTATGGTAAACAAGAAGATATGGAGGATAGGATTGCAATATCAGAAATCATCTCTCAAACTAGTCATCAATGTCAACAGACCATTGTCAACCACTAACATATGTATTAAGATCAATATGCTCTATCAGAATACCATAACAAAGCATGCTTCCAAGTAAACATTGCATGAAACATGTTTTGGAACCCTTGAGGATCTGATGATACACTTAAGCATATTCATCCTACACCGGAGTCTTCTTAAGATACAGGAGGGTGATGGAGTGTACCCAATCAGGAGGGATATTCCTCTCCTCTGTGTCCTTAATAGAATTTAAACTTTCCTTCATGATTGCAAGGAGATTTTATATTCAATGCCACGACCAGAGGCTCAGATTCTGCTAGTTTAAACCAGTGAAGCGATGCCAGTGGTTTAAAGTAAAAGGTCTTGAAAGTAGAGTCTGAAGATCAATCAGCGGCTCTAAGGACATCTTCCAGGAGGCCCCAAGGAGAAGGCCTTAGAAGCCATTGCTCCTCTTCTGGAAATGGCCCGAAAGGAGGACAGATCAATACCAGCCTTCTGTAACACCCATCTCATCCATTGAGGGAAATAAATAGTTGTGCCTTCCAAATGCGGCCTATATTCCTCAGGATTTAGGGTGACATGAAATAGTAAATGACACCCCTTCCTGGGTAAAAATACGCACCATAATATCTAAGGCCCACACATAAGACACTCTTTTACAAGAAATGAGGCATAACAGTATTACCAACTTCCCTGTTAATGCCTTATGAGACAAATGTTGATTATCCTGCCATGAACGCAGCATTTGGAGGACCTCATTAACATCCCATTGGAAGAATATTTTGGTTCAGGCGGGAAAAACAACTGGTTGCCCCTCAAAAGTCAACAGACTAATGGGTGTTTGCCCACCGGAATGTCATGAAGAGGCACGTGGCTTGCAGAAATTTCTGATTTGCATGCGTTAATTATATAATATACCAACCCATTGTCCACCAATTTGAACAAGAAATTGACTATACGTACTACATCTTGCCCCCCATGATCAAGACCCGTTGGATACACCAGTATGACCATCTTCTCCAGGCTGAGCCTTATCTTTTGACAGTAGAATCTGACCATGCTCTTCTGATGAGGAAGGCAACCTGTAAGTTGTCATGAGTTGCCATGAGTATCCATCAATAGATGTGGAGTCCAGTAAAGTGGGTTTTTGTAAATCCACAGAAAGTTCCAGAAGAAATGGATATCCAAAGCTGTGTCACTAAGGATCACTTCTATTTTCCGTTGCCTGACCAGTGCCATGAGTCTGGCTGTTATCGAGACGGGGGGAAACGCATACCCCGCAACTGGCACTGGCTTCAATCTTGGAGGAAAGCATCTGTTGCCTCTGCTGGAGGGTCTGGGCACCAACTGAAGAAATGTGGAAGTTGATGGTTGAGTCTTGATGCAAACAGATGTACCTAACAATGACACCATCGATCCATGATTTTCCGAAACACAGAGGAGTCCAGTTGCCATGTGCTGTAAACCTTTGCGTGCCTGGCTTTTCAGTCTGCCGACTGATTGAATCTTCTTGGCAGGTATTCTGCTGTCACTGACAATTTATGTTCCAGACAATGGTTCCAGAAATCCCTGGCCCGATCCGCCAGTACTTTGTAGATTGTACCCACCAAACCCTATATATCGCACTGCTGAAATGTTGTCCATCTTCAACAGAATGGAACAAAACACCTTGTTGGCTGCGAAGGTCTGCACTATGAGGGATCCTGTGAGGAGTTACAGACAGTTGATTTGGAGAGCCTCCTCTTTCTCTGAGCACTGTCCTCCTGTTGTAATATCTCCACAATGTGCGCCCCATCCCTGACCACTGGCATTGGACTAGATAATCAAGCTCAGGGCTGGCCCAACGATGGCCCTGCCATTCTATGCATGCATGTGGTGAAGCTGCCAACTGAGTTTTGTCCAAGTCTCTAGAGAGACAGAAATCTCTTGCACATACGTCAGGCCATTCCTGAGGCGTTGTGCCATCAAGCACTGCAGGGACCGGTAGTGCAGTAGATGTGGAAAAATCCCCTGGATAGAGAAAGACAAGAGGCCTACAATCCTGGCCAAATCACGAAGGGAGACTTTTTTCCTTTTCCAGCATCTTGCACAGCTCCCAATGAATCAGAAGGATCCTTTTCTAGGGCAGTTGGAGGGACTGTCGCACTGTGTCGACTTTGAATCCAAAGAAAGCAGTTAGTTCAGCCGGAACAAAGTCTGATTTCTGAACAGTCACAATAAACCATAGGTCTTTTAGAAGAGTTATGGTCATCTGAAGTTGAGAGGATAAAATGGACTTATCCTGGTACATTAGGAGAATGTAATCCAGGTACTCCATTAGCAGGACTCCCTGTGCACAAAGCCATTCCATGACCAGCTGCAGCAACTTGGTGAAGCACTAATGCACCGAGGACAAACCAAACGGCAGACAAGTGAACTTGAAAATCCTGCATCCCGCTAGAACTGTAGAAATAATCTGTGGGTAGGGAAAATCAGGATGGTGAGATAGGTGTCCTTTAGATTGGGTCTTATCAACCATTCCTTGGGTAACAATATATCTCGGAGCAGCTGAATGCCCTCCATTTTGAAATGGCGATGTACCACTCATTGGTTGAAATCTTTCAAATGTATAATAGGTTTGTAACCCTTGTCCTTATTCTCAAACAGAAAAATGTTGCACAAAAACCCCTAGGGGTAAAGGGCAGAATGGGCAATTGCCCTTTTTCTAGAAGCTCTCTCACCTCTTGGTTTACCACTTGGATCCCTTCTTGAGAAAAAATGCCCAGGGACAGAGATGGGAGTATTGATGGGGCATTCAGTAGAACTCTATGTGAAAGCCCCTTACCATTTAAAGCACCCATGCCGCCTCTGTTATTGATGCTCAATTGTGCCTGAACCACTGCAACCTGTCCCCACAACTCATAGGGAAGAAGAGATATCGCTTATTGGTTGTTCCACCTAGCACATAGCAGGCCTCAAGTGTAGATATCACTCCATGGGTAACCACTTATCTGGAGCCTAAGACTGTGCCCAGCAATAAGATTGGGGTGAACGTGTGCTGTCTCAAGCTCTCGTCAAGCTGGTTGCCCTTTATTGACAGAGGAAGTGAGCTGAGCAATGACACACTGAGACGTGCACTTGGGAATATCAGGACAAAGGGAGCGTCCTTCAGCAGGGAAGGTGTGCGTGCTCCATGCCCTCTAGTGTGCACTCAAGAGACCCAAGTGGCCTGTTACTGGGAGGCGCACGAAAAGGAATGCGAAGAATGTGGGGAATGTACTGGAGGCCACGTATGCCACACACCTCCCCGAACCTGGTAGTTGTCCTTGTGATTTGCTACAGCTAGTGCAGTTAGGAAAGGAGCGATTAGTGTTCCAAGGTAGTACCCAAACGATGAGCCTTTTGTCCGCCCAAGGAGTGCCCAGCCACAGAACAGCCTCATCCTCTAAACGTGTCACCTAGCAGGAACCACGCTACACCACAGTTGGGTAAAGCCCAGCCTAGTCGGGGAAAACCCAGCTCATGAGAATAAAATAAAACAGGGAAGACAATTACAGCAAAACACGTAAACAGTATTCAAATGTGTTACAATACGAAGACGTCAAGAAAAAATACTTATCTGGCAGCTGAGCAGGGAAGAAAGAGGAAGTGCTTTTTCTTGATGTTGTATATATTGGATTACTCTACAGTTTTGTTGAGTTGTTGCAAAGACTCATGAGTTTTATAGTCTCTGGATAAAATAATGTTTGTTAAGGCTGTTGAGTGAATAAAATGAAAGAAAAAGCATAATCTGAGCCTGTGGTCCTGACAGAATCTGATGCATTTCTAACATTTCTCTTTAAACTATGAGATTGTGTTCATATATTTCTGCATTCATGTTCATATTAATATTGAAAAGCACTTTTTTCAGAAATGTACAAGACATTTCATCCTTACCAGGGTACATCATGTGTGGTGGGGTGGTTTAGAAAATCACTTTCACCACATGAGATGTTCAGTGACATTCAGGACATGGTATCCATATTTACATGAAATTGTATACCAGTGAACATATATTCTGTATGAAAAAGTTTGAGGTTGGTAATATTTTATATAATCTTATGAAGAAGCCTATTTTGCTAAAGATCTTTTCAGTTAGGTTGCTTGCTTAACTTGTGCAGGCTTTTGGTTGATTCAGTATGTGGTTTGAAGGATGTTATTAAAACTGTTTTATTTTCGATTAACAGCCCAGAAGAGGCAACGGTTTTGCGAAACATGTGTTGGCAGTGTAACTGTGTTTTAGATAGATGCCTAATTGGAATAAATTGAAATCCATCGTTTGGAAGTGGACTGATATTTTCTGAGAGTTTTTTTCTTTTTTTCCTTCAGCTCTTATATTTTCTTTCCATGTGGATCTATTACTAGTTGGAGAACGGATGATCTGAGTTTGAAGCACTAGGCATATGAATTCTATAGGAAAATAAACGTAGAAGAGGGGACCGGGAGATTCATGGTCCAGTGTACAGCCTCCCAATATAGATATTACTATTTGAGCAAAATACGGTTAAGAGCCCCCCGTTGGGGAGCCCGTCAGGCATTGCAGCACCGGCTTGACGAGGAGCTTTCCCAATGATGAGGCCAGTCATCCAATGAGATGCATGAGGGTTCTCGCTCCTGTTTAATAAGGCTCATTCTTTAGTTTTGGAACAGTGTACTTTTGTTTGTTATATATGAATTCTATAACCAAAACAAATATATTGAATATTATTTTGAGACTGGTTCAGACACAGAGAGTGAAACTGAAGAAGAACCACCCTGAAAGGTGAAATGAGACTATAATTATCCAGCAGAAAAAGTTCTGTAAAGAAATATAAATGTACTATGACTAAGAAACTGGTCTACAGATATTTCAGAAGACTTCTTGAATATTCTTTGAAAAGCAAATATTATGGAAACTGCAAAAAGGATTATTGTTTTTTTCTGTTTATTATTATTTTAACCCTTTCCATGCTGAGGACAGAATGGTTCCGTCTTCAGCCACATTGCTCGTGTGCTGAGGACAGAACCTTTCTGTCCTCCACATCTGCGCCAGGAATTCGCACTGGTTCCGGCACCAGTGGGATTCCCTGCTGCAAAAAACAGCCTCAGCATGTGGAGTACAGCTTCCCCACCTCCTGACACTGTTTTTTGGTTCAGATCAGCTCGTGCAGAACGCTGATGTCATTTCAATGAAAACAAAAAGAAATGAGCTGATCAGAGATATCATTAGAAAGGGGAGAATTTCTCCAGTGGATCCCTGCTTGCCAAGCCCTAAGTAGGCATTGTAATGCCCCCACCCCTCCTAAAATGTGGCAGAAAGCCCACTAGACACCAGGGATTTTTAAAAGAAATTAATAAAAGAGGGGTGGGGGCTGCCTATCATGGCCCTGACCATGTACCCACCCTCTATAAATGGGGCCTAAAGCCTTTCTGCCCCTCCTTGGGGGCAAACAGGGCAGTAGCCCCAATCTGACCCCCCCAGGGAAACAGAAAACCCACTGGGCACCAGGGCTTATTATGTTTTCAAAATACGTAGGGGTGGGGGGGTGCTCAAAATAGATATGCCAATGCCCCCACCCCTCCCAAGCACAAATGGGCACATTCTTTTGTCCCCCCGGGAGGAAGGTGGGGTTATTACCCCTGATCTGCACCTCGGGGTACCAGGAACTATTTTTTTCTTTGTGTATGGGTGGGGACTGCCCAGAATGGGCATGCCAATGCCCCGCCCCCAAACATGGGCACAGACTTTCTGCCCTCCCAGGGGCAGATGGCAGGGATTACACCTGATCTGCCCACCCAAGGGGGCCAGAAGGCCCACTATGCACCAGGGATATGTTTATGGGCATATCATGGAGTGGCCCCATATGCATGGGTTGCTTCCATTTTTTTTGGGATGCACATTTTGGGCGTGTCTGCCCCTCCCCCCCCGGTGGGCAGATCA
Organism: Pleurodeles waltl; assembly: GCF_031143425.1. Classification (NCBI taxonomy): domain Eukaryota; kingdom Metazoa; phylum Chordata; class Amphibia; order Caudata; family Salamandridae; genus Pleurodeles; species Pleurodeles waltl. The sequence goes on along the minus strand of NC_090436.1, from coordinate 720,174,230 downwards.
TCAATATTTTAGGCTCATTTGCCCCCAAGGTCTGTGTTAGACTTTTCACTTGGCGTGGTCTCCTGTAACTTTTTGCCTCTGTTCCCCAGGTTGTTGATGTGTGCTGGACTCTGATTTTTACTGTTTTTGTTACTCTGGGCACTTTACCACTGCTAACCAGTGCTAAAGTGCAAGTGTTTTTGTTTAAAATATGTACGTAATTGGTTCTCCATGATTGGCATCTTTGTTTTACTGTTAAGTCCCTAGTAAAGTGCACTATAGGTGCCCAGGGCCTGTAAATCAAATGTTACTAGTGGGCCTGCAGCACTGGTTGTGCCACCCACACAAGTAACCCTGTAATCATGTCTCAGACCTGCCACTGCAGTGTCTGTGTGTGTATTTTTACACTGTAAATTCGACTTGGCAAGTGTACCCACTTGCCAGGCCTAAACCTTCCCTTTTCTTACATGTAAGGCACCCATAAGGTAGGCCCTAGGTAGCCCCAAGGGCAGGGTGCAGTGTATGGATAAGGTAGGACATATAGTAATGTGGTTTCTATGTCTTGACAGTGAAATACTGCCAACTTCGTTTTTCACTGTTGCAAGGCCTGTCTCTCTCATAGGATAACATGGGGGCTACCTTTAAATATGATTAAAGTGTAGATTCCCCTAGAGAGTGGATGGACATGTGGAGTTTGGGGTCCGTGAACTCACAATTTAAAAATACATCTTTTAGTAAAGTTGATTTTAAGATTGTGTGTTTGAAAATGCCACTTTTAGAAAGTGAGCATTTTCTTGCTTAAACCATTCTGTGATTCTGCCTTGTTTGTGGATTCCCTGTCTGGGTCAGTTTGACAGTTGGGTTGTTTTTCACTTCGCACTAGACAGTGACACAAAGGGAGCTGGGGTGTAACCTGCATTTCCTGATTAGCCATCTCTGCTAGGAGAGAGGGGTGGAGTGGTCACTCTCATCTGAAAGGACTGTGCCTGCCTCTGACAATGCAGGTTCCAACCCCCCCGTGTGTGTCTGAGGCCTTGCCTGGGCAAGGCAGGATTTCACAAGTAGGTGTGAGTCCCCTTTGAAGAAAGGTGACTTCAAAGACTAAAATGGGTATAAGAAGGGCACCCAAATCTACAGACTTTAGAAACACTTCTGGAACCAAGAGGAACCTCTGCCTGGAGAAGAGCTGATAGCTGAGGAAGAAGTGCTGGCCTGCCTGTGACTGTGCTTTGTGGAGCTTTCCTGCAGTGCTGCTTCTGCCAGAGTAAGAGGGCAAAGTCTGGACTTTGTGTGCCTTCCATCTTGTGAAGAAATCTCCAAGGGCTTGAGTTAGAGCTTGCCTCCTGTTGTTTGAAGTCTCAGGGACAGCAAAGACTTCTCTCTGCCAGCACTTGGAGTCTCTGGAGAGACTCCTGCTCTGACAAGTGGTGCCCTATCCAGTTCCTGGGCCCTTGAAAGGAAAGCTGGTGGAAATCCAAGGAAATTGACTTCGGACGACTCCGGACCGACGCCGCTGCTGAATCCGGTAACGCCGCCTGCACCCGACGCCATGACCTTCGCTGGAACGCGACGCTCTTCGCAGGCCCGACGCCGCAACAGCCATGCTGAAGTCTGCGACTCCGTGGAAGTCTCTGCACCACGTCGTGACCGACGTCGCTCGAAGTGCACGGATAACGTTTCGCACAGACGCCGCGATCCCCGACGCCGCGCATCGGCTTGTTTTCACTCTTCAACAAAGGTACTGTACTTGGGGGTCTACACAACTCCGTGTCCGGCGCCGCTGGTGTCGGCTTGTTGGGAACGACTCCGTCACGACGCTGTGTTAACATCTCATCAAAGCATTTTTGTTTCTAAGTGCTATTTTTGAGTTTAATCTTTAAAAAGTCATAACTTGACTTGTGTATGTTGGATGTTTGTCGTTTTGGTCTTGTTTTGTTTAGATAAATATTTCCTATTTTTCTAGACCGGTGTTGTGTCATTTTGTAGTGTTTTCATTAAGTTACTGTGTGTGTTGGTACAAATACTTTACACCTAGCGCTCTGAAGTTAAACCTACTGCTCTGCCAAGCTACCAAGGGGGTAAGCAGTGGTTAGCTGAGGGTGATTCTCTTTTACCCTGACTAGAGTGAGGGTCCTAGCTTGAACAGGGGGTAACCTGTCTGTCAACCAAAGACCCCATTTCTAATATTGGTGATCAGCGGTTGGGATTTGGACTTGTTTTTGTACTTGACATACAGTAATTAAGTGTACACTACTGTTTGAGTTCAGACCACTACGTGACCACATACTACTAGTCCTGTGATTTTAGTTTTTTTCTATTTGGACTGTTTTTGCTCTGCATTCAGTTTTTTTTTTTCGCTGATCCTGTGATTGATTTTTCTGGAACTTCATTTTGGAACTTGTTTTCTGCATTTGGAACTTTGCACTCTTTTTAACCTTTCATCATGTCTCTACTTGGAGATGCATCAGTTGGAGCTGACATTGACCTTGAGAAATTGGAGAGTTATACCAAAGCTCAGTTGAAGCAGTTCTGTAAACGTTTTGACTGTCCCATTAAGAGCTCATCCAGGAAGGAGGAGCTGCAAAAGGCGCTGAGGGCCTGGGTGACAGCCAAGAGCACTGAAGGGTACACAGAGGATGAGGGAGATGAGGAGGATGAGGAAGAGGGGTTAGTACACAATGGTATTGTGGGTGGGCCTGTTATGTCCAGGGAGAAGGTCTCCAGGGCAGGTAGCAGTGTCTCATCCAAGTTTCTGACACCTGAGGAGTTACAGGACAGACAGGCAGAAAGGGAGTACCAATTGGAGCAGAGGAGGCTAGCCCTTGAGGTGAGGAAGTTAGCAATGGCTCATGAGCTTAGCTTGAGAGAGATGGATCATAGAAGCCAGTCCAGTAGAGATGGTGGCAGCAATCCTACAGTGCACCCTGAGAGAGGGTACACATCCCAAAAGACCTTCTGAGGGACTATAAGGGGGAGGATGATATCTACTTGTGGTTCAAGGGTTATGAGTCAGCTCTCCACATTAAACTGGTCCCTGAAGCTCATTGGGGGGCAGCCCTGTGGAAGCATTTTGAGGCAGAGGGGAGGGACACACTGACAGCCTTAGGGGATGCTCAGGATCTCACCTACCCTGTCATGAAGGAGGCCTTACTCGCCAGGTACGGTCTAACCCCTGAGCAGTACAAGGAGAAGTTTAGATTCTACAAGAGAAAGGAATCCAAAACATGATTGGAATGTGTTGATTCTTTTTGCAGGTCACTGGATGGTTGGGTGAAGGGCAGTAAGGTAAACACATATGAGGGGCTTTACAATTTAATTGCTTGGGAGCACTTGTACAGTTTATGTTTTCCAGAGCTGCACCAGCACCTCATTGACAGCAAGCTGACTGACGCCAGGAAACTTGCACAGGAAGCGGACCGCTGGGAGAGCACCAGGGTCCAAAAGAGGTATGGGTGAGACCACGGTAAGGGTGGGCAAGGTCCCTCTCAGAAGAAAGGGGGGAGTAAGGGCAAACAGGGGGAGTTCTCTAAAGGGCCCCAAACTGATTCCCAGGGTAAGGATTCCCAACCCCCCAGTGAAAAGAAGCCATGGTTGTCCAAAGGGAAGCCAGTGGCAGGTGGTCCCCCACGTAAGTGCTATGCATGTGACCAGGTGGGTCATGTGAGGGGGGACCCCAAATGCCCCAAAAGTACACCGGCACCCACTGGTGCACTGTCCCAGGGTTTGGCCAGTGTAGCGCTTGGGGAGGAGTTGGTTTCAGATGGGTGGGAACCAGCGGAAATTACCCTTGTCTCACTAGGGGACAGTGAGATGGTCCAGAGAAACCTAGTGCCTGATAACACTAAGACGTACAGGCAATGGGTGACCATCAATGGACAGAGGGTAGAGGCTCTGAGAGACACAGGAGCCAGTGTGACTACAGTGAGGAGTCACCTGGTGTCTGAAGAACTGATTGATCCCCGGGTACTTCACCAAGTAGTTGCAGTAGACAACTCTGAGCGCCTCTGCAGAGTGGCGCAGGTTCCCTTTGAATGGGGGGGGGCTAAAATTCCCGGAAAGTAGCTGTGAGTCCAACCATGCCTGTTGATTGTTTGCTAGGCAACGACCTGGAGGATTCCCCTTGGAAGGAGGTGGAACAAAGGTCTCACTTGGAGATGTTGGGTCTGCCTGGGTGGGTATGCGTATCCACCCAGTCTATGGCAGCCAATCAGGGTAGTCAAGAGCCCTTGGAGCCTGAAACAGTGGCCCAGGGGACCGCCAAGAAGAGGAAGGGCAGGGGGCACGGGAAACCGGGTCCGGGAGGAGGCAGAGCCTGAGGGTGATGCCCCGGAGCCTACAGGGGAACAGGTGGCTGAACAGGGGGAGGTCCCTAACCTGGCACAGTGGCAGCAGGAAGGGGGGCCCACCAGGGAAGCATTCTGTGCAGCACAGAAGTCATGCCCTACTTTGGAGGGTTTGCGGCAGACCATGTGGCTTGCAAGGAGCCAGGATCACACCTGATTTATTGGGAGGATGACCTCCTGTATAGCGAGCCTAAGGTTCCTGAGCCTGGGTCAGCCCGTGTGCTGGTGGTACCCCAGTGCTTCAGGGCCTTCCTACTGGGGTTGGCTCATGATGTGCCGTTAGCTGGACATATGGGGCAAGACAAGACCTTTGAGAGGCTTGTCACCCACTTTTACTGGCCCATAATGCGCAGGCACTCAGATGCACATTGCAGGTCTTGTCAGACTTGTCAGGCAAGTGGAAAGAGTGGGAGGAAATGTAAAGCTCCCCTCCAGCCTTTACCTGTAGTCAGTACTCCCTTTCAAAGGGTAGGAATTGCCGTTGTGGGGCTTCTGGATCCCAAGATAGCCATTGGCAACAGGTTCATCCTGGTCTTGGTGGACCATGCCACACGGTACCCAGAAGCCATTCCTCTAAGGACGGTCACTGCCCCGTGGTGGGACGTGCCTTGATGGGAGTTTTTATCCGCATGGGGTTCCCCAAGGAAGTGGTATCTGATAGAGGTACAAACTTCATATCTACTTATATGAAGTCTCTGTGGAAGGTGTGTGGGGTAACCTACAAGTTCACCACCCCTTACCACCCCAAAAGTAATGGTCTGGTTGAGAGATTCAACCGCACCTTGAAAGGCATGATTCAGGGCCTGTCAGAGCCCTTGAGGCGTAAGTGGGACGTCCTCTTGCCATGCCTTCTGTTCGCTTACAGGGAGGTGCCTCAAAAGGGACTTGGCTTTAGCCCCTTTGAGCTCATCTATGGCCACCCTGTAAGGGGACCGCTCAGTCTGGTGAAGGAGGATTTGGAGAAAGCTCCTAGTAAACCACCCCAGGATGTATTTAGCTACATGCTGGCACTAAGAAAACAGACTGCCCGCTTCAGGAGTCTCGCTCAGGAGAACCTGGAAGCAAGCCAGGAGGATATGAAACGGTGGTATGACCAGAATGCCACTCTGGTTGAGTTTCAGCCTGGACAAAAAGTGTGGGTCATGGCACCAGTGGAGCCTTGGGCTCTCCAAGATAAGTGGACTGGGCCTTTTGAGGTGGTGGAAATAAAGAGCGAGGTCACCTATCTGGTAGACTTGCAATCCCCCAGGAACCTTTGAGGGTCCTACATGTCAACGGCCTCAAACCACACTTTGAGCAAACTGAGCTATCCATGCTCCTAGCGACAGATGACGGGGTGGAGGAAGAGAGTGAGCCTCTTCCTGACCTCCTGTCTGCAGGAGAGAAAGATGGGTCTGTGGAGGGAGTGATCCTCTCCCCCTCCCTGACTGAGGAACAGCAGAGGGACTGTCGCCACGTGTTGGGACAGTTCGCCTTGCTGTTTTCCCTGATCCCAGGAGTCACACACCTGTGCACACATGATGTGGACACTGGGGACAGTACACCTGTTAAACACAAGGTTTACAGGGTGACTGACAGGGTCAGGGCTTGCATTAAGGAGGAAGGCTCCAAAATGTTAACCCTAGGGGTTATTGAGCACTCCAGCAGTCCTTGGGCCAGCCCAGTGGTCTTGGTCCCAAAGGCTACTGCTCCTAGTGCCACTCCGGAACTTAGGTTCTGTGTGGATTACCGGGGTCTCTATGCGGTCAGCAAGACTGACGCACACCCAATCCCCCGAGCTGATGAGCTCATTGATCGGTTAGGAGCTGCCAAGTACCTCAGTACGTTTGATTTAACATCTGGGTACTGGCAGATTGCCTTAACTGAGGGGGCAAAGGAGAGGTCAGCATTCTCTACCCCAGATGAGCACTTCCACTTCAACGTGATGCCCTTTGGGATGAAGAATGCCCCTGCCACCTTTCAGAGGTTGGTCAACCAGGTGTTCGCAGGACTGGATGAGTTCAGTGCCGCCTACCTGGATGACATTGCTGTGTTTAGTTCCACATGGGAGGAATACCTGCAACATCTCTGGAGAGTGTAAGAGGCCCTGCAGAAGGCAGGCCTCACTATTAAGGCGAGCAAGTACCAAATAGGGCAGAGTTCTGTGGTTTACTTAAGACACCAGGTGGGGAGTGGCCAGGGGGCATCCCTACAGCCTAAGATTGACACGATTGTGGCTTGGGAGTCTCCCAAGACCCAGACTGAAGTGAGAGCCTTTTTAGGTCTCACAGGATATTACCGGAGGTTTGTTAAGGGATATGGTACCATTGTTACCCCCTTAACTGAGTTGACTTCTAAGAAGCAACCCAAGAAAGTGATCTGGACAGAGGCTTGCCAGAACGTTTTTGATGCCCTGAAGGCTGCCATGTGCACAGCACCTGTGCTCCAGGCACCTGACTACTCCAAGGAGTTTGTTGTGCAAAGAGACGCCTCAGAGCATAGTATTGGAGCAGTACTCTCACAGCTTAATGAAGAGGGACTAGATCAACCCGTAGCCTTCATTAGCAGGAGGTTACTCCCCAGGGAACGTAGGTGGAGTGCCATAGAACGTGAAGCGTTTGCTGTGGTCTGGGCACTGAAGAAGCTGAGACCCTACTTGTTTGGGACTCACTTCCGAGTTCAGACCGACCACAGGCCCCTCAGATGGTTAATGCAGATGAAGGGTGAGAATCCAAAACTGTTGAGGTGGTCCATTTCCCTACAGGGGATGGACTTTACGGTGGACACAGTCCTGGTACAGAGCACACCAATGCTGATGGTCTGTCCAGGTTCTTCCACCTTAGTGATGAGAACTCCCATGAGGTTGGGTAGTTGCTCCCCACTTTTAGCTGGGGGGGACACGTGTTAGACTTTTCATCCTTGGCATGGTCTCCCTTAACTTTTTGCCTCTGTTCCCTAGGTTGTTGATGTGTGCTGGACTCTGATTTTACTGTTTTTGTTACTCTGGGCACTTTACCACTGCTAACCAGTGCTAAAGTGCAAGTGCTCCTGTTTAAAATATGTACGTAATTGGTTCTCCATGATTGGCATCTTTGTTTTACTGTTAAGTCCCTAGTAAAGTGCACTAGAGGTGCCCAGTGCCTGTAATCAAATGTTACTAGTGGGCCTGCAGCATTGGTTGTGCCACCCACACAAGTAACCCTGTAATCATGTCTCAGACCTGCCACTGCAGTGTCTGTGTGTGTATTTTTACACTGTAAATTCGACTTGGCAAGTGTACCCACTTGCCAGGCCTAAACCTTCCCTTTTCTTACATGTAAGGCACCCATAAGGTAGGCCCTAGGTAGCCCCAAGGGCAGGGTGCAGTGTATGGATAAGGTAGGACATATAGTAATGTGGTTTATATGTCCTGACAGTGAAATACTGCCAACTTCGTTTTTCACTGTTGCAAGGCCTGTCTCTCTCATAGGATAACATGGGGGCTACCTTAAAATATGATTTAAGTGTAGATTCCCCTAGAGAGTAGATGGACATATGGAGTTTGGGGTCCCTGAACTCACAATTTAAAAATACATCTTTTAGTAAAGTTGATTTTAAGATTGTGCGTTTGAAAATGCCACTTTTAGAAAGTGAGCATTTTCTTGCTTAAACCATTCTGTGACTCTGCCTTGGTTGTGGATTCTCTGTCTGGGTCAGTTTGACAGTTGGGTTGTGTTTCACCTCACACTAGACAGTGACACAAAGGGAGCTGAGGTGTAACCTGCATTTTCTGATTAGCCATCCCTGCTAAGAGGGAGGGGTGGAGTTGTCACTCTCATCTGAAATGACTGTGCCTGCCTCTGACAATGCAGGCTCCAACCCACTGGTGTGTGTCTGAGGCCTTGCCTGGGCAAGGCAGGATTTCACAAGTAGGTGTGAGTCCCCTTTGAAGAAAGGTGGCTTCAAAGACTAAAATGGGTATTAGAAGGGCACCCAAATCTACAGACTTTAGAAACACTTCTGGAACCAAGAGGAACCTCTGCCTAGAGAAGAGCTGATAGCTGGGGAAGACGTGCTGCCCTGCCTGTGACTGTGCTTTGTGGAGCTTTCCTGCAGTGCTGCTTCTGCCAGAGTAAGAGGGCAAAGACTGGACTTTGTGTGCCTTCCATCTTGTGAAGAAATCTCCAAGGGCTTGAGTTAGAGCTTGCCTCCTGTTGTTTGAAGTCTCAGGGACAGCAAAGACTTCTCTCTGCCAGCACCTGGAGTCTCTGGAGAGACTCATGCTCTGACAAGTGGTGCCCTATCCAGTTCCTGGGCCCTTGAAAGGAAAGCTGGTGGAAATCCAAGGAAATCGACTTCGGACGACTCCGGACCGACGCCGCTGCTGAATCCGGTAACGCCGCCTGCACCCGACACCGTGACCTTCGCTGGAACGCGTCGCTCTTCGCAGGCCCGATGCCGCAGCAGCCCCGCTGAAGTCCGCGACTCCATGGAAGTCGCTGCACCACGTCGTGACTGACGCCACTTGAAGTGCACGGATTCAACGTTTCGCACAGACGCCGCGATCCCCGACTCCGCGCATCGGCTTGTTTTCACTCTTCACCAAAGGTACTGTACTTGGGGGTCTACACGACTCCGTGCCCGGCGCCGCTGGTGTCGGCTTGTTGGGAACGACTCTGTCACAACGCAGTGTTAACATCTCATCGAAGCATTTTTGTTTCTAAGCGCTATTTTTGAGTTTAATCTTTAAAAATTCATAACTTGACTTGTGTATGTCGGATTTTTGTTGTTTTGGTCTTGTTTTGTTTAGATAAATATTTCCTATTTTTCTAAACTGGTGTTGTGTCATTTTGTAGTGTTTTCATTAAGTTACTGTGTGTGTTGGTACAAATACTTTACACCTAGCCCTCTGAAGTTAAGCCTACTGCTCTGCCAAGCTACCAAGGGGGTAAGCAGGGGTTAGCTGAGGGTGATTCTCTTTTACCCTGACTAGAGTGAGGGTCCTTGCTTGAAGAGGGGGTAACCTGACTGTCAACCAAAGACCCCATTTCTAACAGGCTGGAGTACTGGAGTTCCGCTGACGGTCTACATGTACTGGCAATTGGCTGGCTGTGTGTGTACTGGCATTTTGCTGCTGATAAGTGGACTTGTGCTTGGCTGGTGGTGTGTGTGGGCTGGTGCTTCGCTGGCGGTGTGGCGTGCATGGATCCCCCAGCCTTTTCTTACCCAGAGTACCCTGCAAAACTTACATTTGGCTAAAAAGTTACATTTTCCTGATATTTTTGAGAGGAAAAGTTGTAGGATCACCGTGTCGCTCAAATTCCCTACCACCCAGCGTTCCCCTCTGTCACCTGATAAAAATGATACCTCACTGGTGTGGGTGCCCAAAGCCCAAATTTTTGGCCCATCCCTGTCACAGGCATGTGGGTGGGCCAAGTGCCTGTGACAGGGATGGACCAAAAATGTGTACATTGCCCTTTTGGACCCACCTGGTTCCCCCTCAGTTTATCATTTCATAATTTTTTAGGCTGCTTCAATTCAAGGCTGACCTACATTTGAGGTTTGCAGGGGATTCTAGGGAAGAAAACATTGGAGGATTTACACAAGCCAAACCTCCCTGGACTCTCCCGGGTGTCTAGTTTTCAGAAATGACTGGATTTGGTAGGTTTCCCTAGATGGCCGCCAAGCCCGGGACCAAAAACGCAGCAGGTTACCCCTTTGCAAAACAAGGTTGTTTTGTTATAGATTATTTCAATGTCTCCACAATATTTTTTAGCCGTTTGCTGTTGCAGGCACTAGACCTACCCACACAAGTGAGTACCATTTTATGGGAGACTTGGTGAAACACAGAATAGCAGAACAAGTGTTATTACCAATTGTTTTTCTCTGCATTTGCACCTTCCAAATGTAAGACAGTGTGTAAGAAAGAAGTCATTTTGAGAAATGCCCTGTAATTCACATGCTAGTATGTGTACCCCCAAATTCAGAGATGTGCAAATACCCACTTTTTCTAAACTGCATATCTTGTGCCCATTTTGGAAATGCATAGTTTTCTTTGATACCTATATTTCACTCTTTATATTTTACCAAATGAATTGCTTAACACCCAGTCCACAATGAAAACCCATTACAAGGTGCAGCTCATTTATTGGCTCTGAGTACCTTACATTTTTGGAGAACCTACATCTCCTATATATCCCCACAACCAAAAGGGCTGCGCAGACATAATGGTATATTGCTTTTGAAAATCTGCCATGGATGGTAAAAGTTACAGCTGAAACGTATACAGACATGACTGTTTTTTGCAACTTAATTTCAATATGTATTTTATTTCAACTGTTACTTTCTATAAGAAAACCTTAAAGAATCTACACAAATTACCCCTTTAAGAATTGTGTCTACTTCTCAGATATGTATAGCTTTAAGGATCCACCATTGGTTTTACACCAGTTTCTGTCACTAACTGGAAGGAGGTTGAACAATAGGATAAATGGGGTATGTTCCAGTAAAATGCCAAAATTAAGTTGAAAATTTAGTTTTTCTACTTTTAGTTTGTCTGTTCCTGAAAGCTGGGAAAATAGTGATTTTAGCACCAGAAACCCTTTGTTGATGTCATTTATAGGGAAAAACAGATGCTTTCTTCTGCAGCACTTTTTTCCAATTTTTCCCAAAAACCCCACATTTTTGCTGTATTTTGGCTAATTCCTCGGCTCCCACCAGTGGAATCCACAAACCCTGGATACCTTTAGAATCCCCAGGATGTTGGAAAAAAGGAGGCAAATGTTGTGTGCATAGCTTATGTAAATAGCCAAAAAATGGCTTAGCACGGAGGGGAGGGAAGGCTTAGCAGCGAAGGGGTTAAAGAAATAAGAATGAAGGAAGAAATATTATTGTTTGAAATAAACATTTTTTGTTCAGTTTTATTTATTGCAATGAAAGACTTATTCCTAGTCTCCCTGAGAAGATCGAAAACAGCAAACGCTGTAAAATTATAAGGATTATGTTGCTAATTATAACCTCATTAGTACTGATTGGCCTGTTGGTGTGCTTACTGATTCTTCTGGGAAATGTTTCAAGTTATATGAATAGTAAAGGTGAAAATGAAACTAAAATAGAAGAATTTGAACAACTGGTAGCAATTCATGTAGAACAGTTAGCTATTGATTTTAAAGAAAATGTACTAAAATGATTAGGGAATACATTAACATAATGATGATTAATAGGGGTTATATTTGCACCTATCTTCCCACACCAGTGAGGGAAGGCTCGACGTATGTGCATTAAGAAGTGTTTTTTCACTGTCTTGAAACATTGTTGTAGCTATTTTTAAATATAAGGATTTTCTTTCTCCTTATTTAACCGAATTTTTAGTGTTGTTGGAAAATGTGTTAATTAATGAAAATGATAAAGAGTTTAAATATGGTGAGTACTTGAAGATTGCACAAAACAGATATGATACTAACCTGAGTAGAGATTACTGGTGTATTAGAAAATATAATAAGAGAGGAGAAAACGTAGTGAGAGGTTTAGAGGAGCAGAATATTGCTGTACAAGAAATATATGACCAAGAAGAGTTCAGATTTTCAGGTTTATAGCGTAAGTATTTTTCTTCATTAGGATCGAGCCTGCGCTAGCATGCGCTTCCGCATGCGTATCGCTTGCAAGACACTTTAGTAGTTAGAAAAGGGCTCGGAGCCCTGTCCATGCCACGTCAGTGTCTTTCATTGGTTCTTGGGCTTGCCTTTTAAAATATGCTTGCTTTGGTTAGTGGAAGGCATGCATATCTCATGTCTTTTCCGGTGGTTAGCCCTCCTCGAGCGCAGCGACCAAGTACTGATAGCGTACGAGGCTCTCTGTTTTCCGTCCGGTTTCTGGACTACTTTTTTTGCAGCGCGATCTCGCTTGTTATTGCGTGCTGCTGTCCTAGAGCATGAAAATGCAGGCAGGCTTTGAAGCCCCTGCCGTGATAGTCATTAACCCCTGAGATCCCGGAAGACTTCGAGTGGCATTTGTAATCATTTCATGCCATGAAAAGTCCCAGGATAAAACTACCCGAATGTGCGTGAAGCAACACAACATCTCCCAGCACCACCCCACACGCGCCTCCAATTCAGGGCCTTTCACGGCCTTTCACGGCCTGTTGAAAGACAAAAAGTGCAGTTAGTTTCATATAACTTTTCTTAAAGCAGTTTCTATGCGCTGTAAACAAATGGCGCTGTTACGCAGTATCATGGCGCTTGAGTTCACTGACCTTGGAAGGATGGAAGACTGAGTCGGACTTCATTGCCGGAGTCCATGCTGTCACCTACAGTTCACAGCATGTTTCAGCTGCGAGCGTTCAAGTCGCTGAACTATCTTGCCGAGTTAGAGTACTTATAATCTATTCTTATTTAGAGCGTTTATGAGATGCAATACTTATAAACTGGAGTATTACACTAAGTGTGATGGGAAGTTTCAGGAATAGACACTTCCATGCCCAGCAGGCGTCCTTCCATTGGTGTGTTGCACGGTGCCTGCCATAGAGACCTATGACCAGTCAATGAAAGCCTTTGTGATGAAGCAGGCGGGGCGGCCATGTGGAAACATAATTGGTGAATATGTATTGCTTGGTGGCCAATTGAATCAAATGATTTGTTTGCTACACACAGCAGCCACACATCCTTCCCACTTTTAAGTAAGGTTTACACCCGCCGGTGTCAGTGGGCTGTCACTGCTTTGCAACCAGGCATAAGTCGTAAAACCTTCATATATACAACAGCAATGGCTCTTAAACTTTTGACTTCCGTGGACACCTAATAAATCACCAGGGAAAGCCAGGTACCCCGATTTGAGCTTCAAAACAATAAAGAAAAAATACAGAAACAAATGTACATCTAACAAATAACTGAAGCTTGTAGTCCTCAGAGAATACATAATCGCCATAGCCTGGGCTTTAAATGCAATCATGAAATTACATGGAGACAGATAACAATCTGCATACTCTCCCTCCTTGAATGTGAGAAAATCACTGGGAGAAGTAAATCATTGCATATTTATTTCTGGTGGGTGAGTGAAGAGGTGAAATTCCATAGACGTAATTAGTCTTTTGTGCAGAACACATTGTCCCACCCGTTCTTATTAAAAAGTCTTACCTTCATGAAAGCGAAGTTTAATGAAAGTGGCTTGGTTTAGATGCATGAGGGAAGGAACATCCTGTTCAATGGTGTGACCAAGACGTTTCCATACATTCAATGCTACACATACGAGAGATAATGTGGTAAACACTTTGAGGGGATGGATTGGAAATGATCATGGGCATTAAGAAGGGCTAGCAGAATGGACTTTCCTGTCTGTAGTAAGATGGTGTAGAGGTTAAGATGATAGGGCCTGAAAGAGCTCAGAATATTCAACAGAGCTCAGCAAGGAAGCCCTCCGGGCCCAAGACTTGCATCGCATGTTAGATCTGTTATGATCTCTTTCTTCTTTTTTCCACTTATTGATGCTCCAAGATGCATTGAAGATCCTTCTACTACTAGAGTGGGTGAGGGCCACTAAAAAAAGAACAGATATATGTCCTAGTAAGGAATACCTAAAAGATCTGGCTTTGAAAATGTTAATAGTTGTGGGTTTGAGGATACCTTGAAGCAACAGTAGATTAGATTGGGAGCTGGGGGCACAAGTTATAGTTCACTCAGTAAACTATAACTGTTGAATTTCAGTGTTTTTTTGGTTTTAAACAGTAGTTTTTAGGTCGAGCATAGAAGCGCACAAGTGCTGCTTTTCCGACGTATTGGTATGTATCTAGGCTTTTAACCACACCCACCGCACACCCATCACTACCACTCGTTCGTGGGCTTGCCCTTCAAAAATAGTTTGATGGCATTGGTAAATGGTTTATGTTTGTCCCTCCTTGGGGAGGTTTTGTTACCGCCTCCGCTATCGCCCTGTTACATGGATAATTGCACTTTTGCCAATAAGTTTGACTGCAAGCATACTTTTTTCCCTTTGTGTGTCGCTTCACGCTGATGCTCCTGGCGGGCATGGCGCTTTCAATCGGCTCGCTTATGTGAAACTGTTTTACTTTTCATTTTCAATTTATGTACCAAGAAAAGTCCGGTTAGGAGTTTACAACGCTGTTAGCTCTAACTTGAGCAAATGCGAGACCCACTGCATTGCAAATGCTTGTTTTTTTATTATTTCACATTGAATACAAGGAAGTGAAGCCAAAAGAAAGGTGCTCAGCACAAACCCTTGCATACAGGTACAAAATCATTGCAAACATGTTACAGGAGAAATACTACCTGAGCAGGAACAATAGCACATGTACTACAGAGAAGCTTGTGAGGTGGAGGAGAGGGCAGTGTTATCCATCTGCTGCTACAGTGGGATTAGAAGTCACATTGGGCCTCATTACACCCCTGTTTGGCCATTGTACCGCCAACAAGCTGGCGGTACAATCTTGCTAATTACGACCGCGGCGGAAGCGTCGCGGTCGCACTGCCGGGACCAGCGGTTTACCGCCATCGTTGTCCCAACAGTTTTAATCCTCCAGGGCAGCGCTGCAAGCAGGGGATTACGAGTCCCGCTTGAACCGCCATAGAAAGGCTGGCGGAAAGGGGAGTCGTGGGGCCCCTGGGGGCCCCTGCACTGACCATGCACTTGGCATGGGCAGTGCAGGGGCCCCCAGGCACAGTCCCACCCTGCTTTTCACTGTCTGCACAGCAGACAGTGAAAAGCGCAATGGGTGCAGCTGCACCCGTCGCACGCCCGCAACACCGCCGGCTCCATTAGGAGCCGGCTCCCATGTTGCGGCCGACATCCCCGCTGGGCTGGCTGGCGGAATCTCTGTTTCCACCCCCCGGCCCAGCGGGGATGTCAAAATGGGGCCGGCAGGAGTGCGGCCACATTGGCTGCTGCTCGGCGGTACAACCCTGGCGGGCGGCCTCTGCTGCCCGCCAAGGTTGTAATGAGGGCCATTATGTCAGAAGTTAACATGGCCATCCAAGCAATAGAAGGCAAGGCCCCCAAGATCCTGAGTTTGTATCCCTTTGTAGGAGGTTACTCAGACCCTGCAATGCTTGTGACTCATGAGCTCAGCATGTGGTCTCTGTGTGTAGAATTACACCATGATCAACAGGTATCCACTTCAAGGTGGGCGATATTGTTTTTGGTTTTGATGTTCACAATGTAGGCATTCCAGCTTCCGCCTCCTACCCTTGTCATCCCCCTGTCATGGAGGGAGCAGAAAACACTGGCCTCCGTGCGTGCCCACTGCAATAGTATATTCAGCCATTTAGCAGTGCCTAGAACTGTTGTTGACTTCCCCTTCATCGCAATTTAGTGTTTGAATAGCAGGAAAGAAAGATCAATAAAACTGTGAAGATACTTATCCCCTTTGATTTTAGGGCGAAATCCAAGAAGGCAGAAAGGAGTGGGTGCCAATGCATGGCCTGTCAGTTATGCAGTGGTGGCCATAATCTCACCCATGTCAGTTGGAAAGGGGGGCAGTCTCAAACCATGTGACAGAATTCGGCCTCAGCAATCTTGCATCATGGGCACCCAGGTGTGGACATAAGGAACATACGCTGGGGGGAATATATGCTTTGTGTGTGTAATTGAAGTTTGAAATTGAATTTTGGACTCCTAGAGACCTCTTTCACTTGTTCGAGAGCCCGTGTCCAAGCCTTAGCCCTGGCTGTGAAAGAGTGTCATTCCAATGACTAGCAGCCTTCTTCCAGGAGAAGGTTACTGACATATACTCATCTTTCTCAGATATATCCAATTATGAATCTAGCTACCAGCCAGTTACTGGGCAGTCCCCACTGGTTTCACTTGCAGTTTTTCAACCTTTGACAGAGATATTGGTCACTAACTTCCTTCACACTATTAAGTCAGGTTCTCCCTTGGACCCTGCTCCTCCTACTATTCTTGCATTAGCTTCTGATATTATTGTTCCGTCCTTGACGAGTATCCTCAACCACTACCTAACCATGGGAATCCTACCACAATCTATGAAACATGCCGTTGTCAAACCCTTATTGAAAAAACCCAGGCTTGATCCTACTATCCTCAGTAATTGTAGGCCCATCGCTCTCCTTTCAATCCTAGCCAAAATTTTGGAAAAGCATGTCAACAAGCAATTGACATGTTTTCTCGAGGATCATGAACTCTTAGACTCCACCCAAATGGGTTTTAGACCCCAATATAGCACAGAATCGGCTCTGCTAGCAGTTACCGAAGCTACTCGTCAACTATTAGATCAAGGTGGACATGCAGCCATTATTCTACTTGACCTTAGTGCCGCTTTCCATACAGTAGATCATAATATCCTCCTTGACAGGCTTTCTAATATAGGAATTGTAGGTAATGCATTAACCTGGCTCTCCTCTTTCCTGAAGGGCAGAACCTTTCAAGTTCTGGACCGTTCTTTTCTGTCCAGTATACCCCCCTTACCTGTGGTGTCCCACAAGGTTCTTCTTTGAGTCCCACCCTTTTCAATGTATATCGCTCCTCCCTAGCTAAAGTTGTAGAACCTTATGACCTTTTGGTGATCACATATGCTGATGAAACCCAACTGGTAGTCTCTCTCTCTAACATCAAGGACTCTTCCCTGACAAATTTTTCTTCTTGCCTAGCTTAAATTGGCAAATGGATGAATATGTCCAAATTGAAAGTTAATGATGGGAAGTCAGAAGTTATGATTGTGGGCAATGGTGTTCCCCCTAACCTTTTGGCTCTCTACCCAGAGGCCTTCAGTAACCTAAGGATCATATAAAGAGCCTAGGTTCTTGGCTCGATGGTCGCCTTACAATGGAACAGCAAGCAAAATCGACTTCTTCTTCTTGCTTTGGTCTCATGAGAACTCTATGAAAAATGTTCAATCTTCTGCCACCTCGAGGCAGAATAATTCTGGTCCAGACTATGATACTCTCCCATCTGGACTACGGCAATTCCCTCTTGCTTCGCTCTCCTGAGTACGTATTGAAGAAACTTCAGGTAGTACAGAATGCGGCCGCAAGACTTCTGATGAATCTACTGAGACATCAATCAGTCAAATCAGCACTAACCTCCCTCCATTGGCTGCCAATAAAACAACGGATTTGCTTTAAGGCCCTATGTATGGTACATAAAGCTCTCCATTAAAAGGGCCCCAATTTTCTCAGACATAGCATCTCCCCTTATATTCCCACAAGAGCCTTGAGATCTTCCACCACCGAGTAAGCTCACATACCACGGTTCAAGAGATCTTCTTGGGGAGGTAACTCCTTCTCAGTCAAGGCAGCTCGCCTCTGGAATTCCCTACCTCTAGAACTTCTGCTGCAGCCACTGGAACTACCATTCCAGAAAAAATTAAAGACCTTCCTTTATTTAACTTAAATTTTCTATTTCTCACATAGCTTGGACTCTTGCACCAAATGTCACTTCCTTTTTCAGCGCTGGAGGGCCTTCTGGTAGCCATGCGCTGTATAAATCTGCTAAACTAAACTAAACTAAACAATGAGTCAACACTTTTTCCACATCCACCAGGTCAGTGGCAGCTAATTCTGTGTATAATATGGAGATGGCTCAGTGAATTCCACCACATGTGAGGATGACGTGTAGGATAGGTGATTGGGGTGACTCATGTCACCAACCTCCCCAAGTGGCCCTCACCATGTGTTGGACGATCTGATAAGTCAAGAAGTGGCCTGCACCCATATCATGAGAGCCCATAATGTCTGTATAGGACATAAGAGTTCCCCCGTGAAAGAGATCTCCTAAGCAGTGTATTCCTGCTATCGTCCATGGTGCTACCTTCTGGCGTTCCGCCAGCACAGGCATGCCCGGGAGTTGCTTCAAGCAGATCAATGTGGAGTTGGGTGTACTGGGAGTCCATCCATGCACAAATCTACACGAACACATCCGTGCCACCTTCATTAGAATGGAAACCCCCTGAAGAGGACAAGTATGATCAGTTAGCCGGGTATATACGCTGGTCGTGCCCAACCTCGCCTGAACAGCCACACATTCAGCACTTGGAGTCCCAGTCTGGCAGCCAGAGGCCAATGCAACTGCACTGCAGCATAATCCATCTTGAAGTTAGGTGTGCCCAGACCACCCTCAAGCAGCGGTCATTCTGTTATTGGTAACACCACTTGGCAATAACCCACTTCCCACATCAATTGCAATAGAAGACCATTTGGTTCTCGAAAGAAATGTCTAGGGATCACAACTGGAAGTGCAGCAAAGAAATACAATAGTTTGGGGAGAACCAACATTATGGCAAATGCCACTCGCTCCAGCAGAGACAAGGGTAGTGAGCACCAGAAGGGGAGAGATCCAACTATAGATCATAGCACTCGGTTCACAGTGCACTCCTTGAGGGCTCTATCTGTTTGGTATGTTTGGATACCTAGACACTTGAATGTCTTGTAGCACCATTTGAGCTGGCATTCTGAAGAAGCAACTCTGTGGGGCTCAGGATTTGGGATGAGAGGGAACAGTAAGGACCTAGGCAAAGTTTACCTTGAGGCCAGAAACAGCCCCAAAATCAACTAGCAGGTACATTATTCAGGAAACCAGTGCATCATCTGCATACAGCAACATGATGTGGTGAGTATCCAATTCCCAAATACCGCATTTGTTGTACCTGTAGGGGTAAGTGACACATGAGCAGCTCCATGGCAATCACGAAAGGTAGAGGCCTCAGCAGATACCCCTGACTGGCGCCTCTTAAGATCAGGAAACTGTCAGAGATCAGCTGTCCCATTCTCACTCTAGCTATCAGGTTTGAGTACAATGTACAAATCCACCCAAGGAATCTCAGACCAAACCCCATACATCACAACATAGCAAGCAAAAACTCCCAGCTGAGAGTGTCAAAGTCTTTCTTGATAACAAGAGATACTGCAACCCTTTTGTACATTTCCAGGGGTGTGCTGTGAATATTCCACAAGAGTTGCCTTATACTGAGGAAAGTGTTTTGGCCAGGTATGAATCCTGACTGATCCTCTTGGATGAATGCCCTGATCGGTGGATACAGCCTATTTACTAGGACTTTGCCCAAGACTTTTCAGTCAAGGTTAAGGAGTAACAATGGCCGATAGGATCGCACATCCAGTGGATCCCACCCCGGTTTAGGGAGTACCACTATTAACTCCTTGAGCTGGGAGTCCGGGAATTGGCCACAGGTTTTAGCCTTGTTAAACACCTCTAAGAGAGGCTGAGCAAGATGAGCAGAAAATGTGGTGTAATATTTGACTAGTAGACTGTCGGAGTCTGGACTTTTGTTGTGGGCTTAATGAGCTAAGGCTTCCCTAATTTCCTCTAGTCAAATGGGTTCTTCCAGATCATCCCTCTAAAACAGGGACAGATGAGGCAGAGGAAGGCCATTCATGAAGTCGCTCAACTGTTCAGGGGCCAGGGTCTCAACCGCACCATACAGTATGCAGTAGCAATCTTAGAAGGCATCAGTAATAACCTGCGTGCAAGCCATGGATCCATCGTCACGCTTAATGTCTCCAATCGGGGTACACTGCTGGTCTTCCCTCACTAACTATGCTGGCAAACTGCCTGAGGGATTACCCTCCTTGTGTAGCATGGTCAATCAATGTTTATAGTCATGTCTACTCATCTGTGTCTCTGTCTCCCTGTACTACCCACAAAGGTATTTGAGCCTCTCAGTATCCTCCCCCAAGCTGGCGCCACCCTCTACAGGGGGCTCAGCTCCCATTCCAAAAACATCAGTTCATCCTGTAGTACCCGTCAGACTCCCCATAGATGCCATGCATGACCCTTCACCACCACTTTATGTGCACCCTATTCCGTAGCACAAAAAGAGGTAGTTTCCCTATTGAGGTCAAAGTATTGTGTGATGCTCGCAGAACAGATGGTCTAGGAGTGTCTCTGACTGTAGGTACAAGGTAAGAATTTGTAGGTATGGCTTGCCTCATTGTATCACCTCCTGAAGCGGGCAGTGAGCCGAAGGAGTTCGGGCAAGTATTCCGATCGGTGGATCAGCCAACCCAGTGGTCAGTGCCGAGAATCAAATTGTGTGGAAGCCATGCACTGGTGAATAAAAATGATACTCCCCATTCTTGGGGTGACAACCCCATCATATGTCATAGAGGAGTCTCTCTGTCAGCCAGACACAGAAGTATCACGCAGTTCTGACACCTACTGTGCCCTGCAAAGAGGGGAGAGAACAATCCCAATCCACATCTGGTGTGCAATTAAAATCCCCAACTCAGAGACAGAAGAGTGCAGGGGTGAGTGTATAAAAAAAGTCTGATTGTTTGGAGTTTAAGGCATAGATCATTATTAATGTTAGGTGGGAGCCAAGTATCCCTCTTAGACCACATACCTACTCCCTGTATCTACACTATACAGCACCACCACATACAGGACCCTTGGTGCTATCTATATAAGCACCCCCACGGGTGAACCCCAAAGAAGATGTACCATATCCCTGTCCATGCCATTTCGTCCGGACTGGAATTCCATTTCCATAGCTGTGAGCTGAGGATCCTGCAACATGGCTATATGTGTGTGATGTTGCTTAAGGTACACATGAATTTGATAGCAGTTTGTGCAGTCGTCATGCCACACACTTCCAGATCAATACATTAGAGCACAGGACAATGTCGTTAGTACGCATACTCATGGTGACTATTGAAACAGTGTCTGTGCCAGGTGGCAGACAGGATACACAAATTGACTCCCAGCCCCACCCCACGGCACTCAGCAACAGGTATGTAAATACTCCAACTGTCTCTCCAACCTATACATACTCCACCTTTTCACATGAAAAAATGTACCATAACAAGAACAATCATAACTTTGCAAAACTGTTCCCTCCTGGTCAGATGACAATGGAACCCAACCAAATTACCCTAACCAAAAGGCAACAGTGAAAAGAACTATATAATGAGCAAAACGGGTCCATCTGGAAGTCTTTCAGGGGAGCTTGGAAAGTCAAGTGTTCATCATCCTCATGACTGAACCTGATACGGATGGTTCAGCATTCAGCTCACTTAAATCATAACAGCTTACCTTCAGATTTCCAGTCATCTTGGCAAGTATGTAGGGACCGATAGTGCCTGCAGCAGGAGCCGTCCGCAGGTCGCGGAGTGAGGCTCATCTCAGCAGTCACCAATCATCATAAACCCAGAGCCTCTCACAGCCAAGGTGGGCTCTATTCAGGATACAGGAGGGCAGGAAGACTGATGCTGCAGTGCAGGAGTTCCATAATCAGCAAGTGGTAGCTCATGCCAAGCAAATATTTGTTCCTTACAGGTCATCAGCAGAGTATGGGGTGATCTTCAGACCCTGCCTGATATCTGTTGTCAAAGTTCCAGAACCTCCCATGTTATAGCCAGTCTTCAGGAGGTAGGAGGTCTGCAACAGCGCAAATGGTATTGTGGTGTGAGACCTTCTGCATCACCCTAGGCCTCTCCCCCACTGCCTGATCCCTAGAGGGCCTGGATCACATGGGTTTCTATCTGTGCTGGCGAGGTCAGGGTGTCAGGCACCCTCCTGCACTGGAGACCTCTGGGGAAGGTTTAGCCATCACTTTGGCGTGCAACCAAGTCCAAACATCTTTGAGGGAGGAAACAATTCTTCCATACACCACTTGGTGTTCTGCTGGAAACAAGAGAGCCCTTGTAATTGCATCAACCCTTTGCTCGGAAATGCTGGAGCAACAGATCCCTGTCTCTAAAGTTCAGAAGTTGGGAAATAATTGGTTGACCTGCCAGATATCCAATGCACTCTCTCCACAGAGAAGAACTTAGGTATCTTATCGGGCAATATCATGTCCATCAACCAGTGTTGGACAAAGAGTTCTGCACTGGGGCCTTTCGATCATTCAGGAAATCCCAGGAGGCAAATGTTGTTGCCCTACACTGTCCTTCAGTATCCTCTGCTCTGTGGTATAGAGAGGCCACTTCCATTCTCAGTGATTTCACTTGGTCTTGCAATTCCTGCACTGTTGGCCTCAAAGCGGTCAGGGAGGGCTCAGGTTAAAATCCAGGGAAACTGTATTAATTTTAGCTTCAAGTGACATTTTAGAGTTCAGAATAACTTGCAGAACCTTCTCAAGCTGGCTGGAGTTAGTTCACAAGGTGGCCTCCAATTGGCTCAGGGCATCTGAGGTCCAATCTGCAGGACCAAGAGAGAGTGTCTGTCTGGCGATGTCTTACAACAGGGGTTGCAATGCAGTCCTCAATGCAAGGGAGGAGGAGGAGTGGCAGGCGCTACAGCAACCCAGACTTCTCAGTGGCGAACATTCCAGAGTTTGTGAGGAGAGTACAGGCAATCAGCTGTCATCAGTGCTGAGCGAAACAGGGATACAACAGTCCATAGGCACAATATCAGTGTACAGTGGCACGGCTGGCAATAGGAAACAGGGGAGTCATCTCCCATCATCTGGTGGAAGCAGAGTGCAGTGACAGGTGGCCTGGAAATCTCAGGGTGATGCACAGTGTGTCAGGGACTGTCACCCCGTGGATGGCGCTGGCCCTAATATTCCACACAGGGTGAAAGCAGGAGTTCAGGTGGCCCCTAAAAGGGGGAAGGCAGTCTCAGGGTAAAAGGAGAAGGAAAAGCACCTCAGTACAAGCTCTCCACCAGCAAGGGGGCCAGAGCCAATTGAAATTAAAATCCAGCCGAGCTATATAGTCCATTCTTAAGGCCCTCCACAGAGGCCATCTACCAATGAAGGCCAGGCAACCATGGGGCCAACAAGATACAGGAGCAGGCGAGAATGGGGCACCAATGCAGTCACTGTGCAGGCAGGTGCCAGGAGGTCTAGACTGGAGTACACACAGATACCTAACCATCCACACCACACCCCTGCTATGTGAGCCGAGGACCTACGCTCTCTACATGGGGTCCTGACAATGATACCACAGGCTCAAAGAGGGCACAGGTCATTCATGGAGACTCCATGCAGTGGTGTCATCTCCTACTCCTTGATGTGAGCACAACAAGCCTGATTCCAGTCCAATCGGGCATGGCTTCAGCTGCCCACATGCCCCCGGGCCATAGCACTCAGTCCTCTGTTTTTCACCAGACAATGTCCCCCAGAGTACCACCAAGGGGTAGCAGGGGGTCGTACACCATCTGCATCAAGAGGCATGTCACCTGATATTTCACTCTGTGGTGGTCAGGGGGAGTCACCAGAGGTGTCATGCTCTTAAACCCCAGGAAAGGCCATGCTCACACTCACCTCGGTCCCTGTGGTTCCACACGTTGTCAGGCCAGGAACTCATGTTGTCAGGCCTTGAAGAAGCTCCAGGTTTTGCATACCACGAGGGATAGAAACATGTGTTGTGTGCTAAATTTGAAGACGCACTTACACTGAATAAATTCATACTCACTCTGGAACATGGTATATTTCGAATCAAGATTGGGTTTATCCTTCGATTTATGGACTATACTTAGCAAATGTGTCATGAACAACTTCCAGTCTAATTTGTGAATGGGTTGAGGCTCTCCCATTCTGCAGGACAAACTGGTCTTAACTCAATACCAATACATCAGGGTGGCAACTCCAGGGTGTTTGTCCCCTGGGTGTTTGTCCCCTGTCTTTGGATCATATTCTCGGGTCCTACCGGTGCACTCCTGGAGCTGCAGGGATGTTGGTGGCCTCACTTACTGCTATCCCAATTCCAGTGGCTCTTCAGGCATGGGATAGGACCTCCTGTGTCCTCCACACTCAGGGCCTCACTGGGGCAGGAATGCTGCTGGACAAAAAGAGAATCGAGCAAAGCTCCCTCACTGTGCAATGTGCCTGGGCAGCATTTTGGGGAGTTTCGGGTTGGATGGGCAGGTCTCATGGAGGATAACATACACGCGGACCACGGAGCTCTTCACAATGCGTGTGATGCGGCCTTCATCTTGGCCTCGCCCCCATTTACATCCTAGGTGAAAGGTGGATCAAGAAAAAGGTATGAGATGTGAGTCAAAATGTGTGTGACAAATTCTTTGGGGTTAGTGGAAATCTGTTGTCTGGAGGTGAGCCAATTATAATGGAAATCTATTTTGTCTGTGGTAAGACTGATTATTTTAACCTGCCAAAAAGTTGGGTAGGTTAATGTTATTTGGTGTTAGTTTTTGCAAGAACCTATCATGTAGATGAGTTAGATGAACACTATGGCATGAAAGGAGTAAAGCAAAGATTTGAAGTAGTGGTTTTAAACATTTTAGGGGTGATTATTCAATCAATGGGTGTAGCTATGAATGATGTGAAAATTAAACATTTGTCTACAGTGGTAGATAATTTGGCTGTAGATACAACAAGGCCTTATAAGTTAGTAAATGAAGAAATGGTAACAATTAGAGCGAAGATAATACAGAATCGCCTTACTTTAGATGTTCTTTTGGCAAAAGACGATGGAGTTTGTAAATTAATTAAGGCTAAAAGATGTTGTACATACATTCTTCATAATAGTGTAGCAATTGATTCTTTTATTACTAACATAACTAATTTGACTCACAAGATTAGATCATTGAGTCACGATTATGGGAGAATGTAGGATCCTGGGTGAGAGAGTTAGGAAGAAGCTTTGGTAAAGTAGATGAGTGGTTAGTTAATATTGGTGGTATTATTCTCCACTCAATTCTAACGTCTATAATTATGATGATCTGCGCAATTGCTTTATTGCTGTTATTATTATTTTTTTTATACATAATTGACAGACGTATTAATAAGACTAAAGGTTGTAATAATTGGAAGAAAAGGAAAAGATCAAGAATGTGGATTTGGCTGATTGTAAGGACAAAATGTATCAACAATTGAAGGATTTGAAGACAGAGTAAGATTATCTGATTGAGCTAATGGCTGATTAATGACGTTTATTAATGGGATTTTTAGTGATTTTTAAAAAATAATCAGAGGGGGAGTTCATCAAAGGTTATTTATGCTTTTATTTAAAACTTTGTGTGACAAAATATTTGTGCGAGGCTGCTCTCCCTACAGTTTCCACAGAATGTGGAGAGCAATGACGTAAATGTACTGTGGTGTTAAAAAGCATGCATTGAGAGTGAATTAAACTTTCAAATTTGCACACCCAATGGATCCCTTTGATGGATTTCTGCTATTAGTTCCAATGTAGGCATGCAAAATAACATGATTCTATGAGCTATTGTTAAGAAATGTTTCATACTGTGGTGTACATCTCTGGAATGCAGTTGCTGAGGAAGCAAGAATAACATTTCTCTTACCTTAAGAAATGGGTTGATGTTTAGAGCCTTTTCAAATTTAGGAAAATGTTTTGATTTGCCAGTGTGACCTAAACATGGTCATGCCATCCTGACTTTGCAGTTTTATTAATTAATATGTATAGATTGTGTATAAACAACCCTGGATGTGGTAGGGTCAGGCTGACTTTCCATTTTCTTCCTGGAACTCAGTCTGATTGTTTTGAGATTTTTCTCACTTAGGATGCTGTCTGTATGAGTTTGACATTCATAACTTTGAGAGTTCTTATTCACTAAATAGGGCTTCTGTTATGACCTATGATTCTGTATTCTGCATCTGGGCCTTCACGGTAAAATATGGTAAAATATGTAAGGCTCATTTTGGCAATTCTGCATTAAACCTTTTAAACTTAACTTTGGTCTAGACCTCAGTGATCTTAATTTCTAATTATGATTTCACTCTGCTAAGTTTGTTTTGTTGAAATGGAAGGGTAGTCTCTGCTGCTCGATCAATGAGAAGATTTATGGAGTTGAACTGTCTGAGGAAACATTTGGTGTTCAATAGACATTGGGGTTCAGTAGCTTATTGTGGTTTGTCTCCCAGAGGGAGATGGTTCACACTTTGAGAATATTTGCATAGTCTTTATCTCAGAGTCTGATATCAAAGCAAACAACAGCATGCTCATCTGCCTTTAGATATTTGCCACTGACTCCAAACTATTTCAAACAGTTGCACTTATCACTGGAAAACTGGCCACCTTTCATTTTTGCTGACATCTTTATTCTCAACAAAATCAATTTCCTCTGCTTCCTGCTTGTGCTTTACATGCTGCATCTACAGATGAGAAAGGTTTAGGGGGATACTTTCCTCTCAGTCACATATTCTAGCAAATCATTGCCAATTTTATGATTGTGAGAATGCGTGCAGTTGACAATACTAAACTGGGTGCCCTTGACATCCTAACTATGGGGGTCATTACAACATTGGCGGTAAAAGCCGCTTACTGCCGTGCAGAAGACCGCCAACACACAGCCGCGGCTGCGGAATTCCTCCACAGCTATTATGACCCACAACTCGGAACCCGTCAAAATTCAGACACCCACACAAGTCCGCCACACCAAAGGTCAGTGGTAAACTGGTGAAAACAAAACCTCCACCGTCACGCCAACAGAAATACGCCCACACTATCACATGAATCCACGTGGCGGTCTTTCAACCGCGGTATTCCATTGGCAGTACACACCGCCGCGCTCAAAATACACACACATTTACAAAACACAACCACATTGGACAATTCGAAATACACACACCTGAGACACATACACACACCACTACCACACACCCAATACAATATAAAACACACACCCACAAACCCCTACGACAAAAATTGAGAACGAAGCACAGAGAGAGACACCACCAGCAAGTACAACAGCATCCACAGGCACATAACACCATCACCCACACAACTTCCACGCACCTCACACAACACACCACTACATATCACCACACTTATCACCACACACACCACCCCACACATCACCTACACCACCCCATGGCACGGCAAAGACACTCCAGGTTCTCGGAGGAGGAGCTCAGGGTCATGGTGGAGGAAATCGTCCGGGTAGAGCCACAGCTATTCGGAGCACAGGTGCAGCACACCTCCATAGCTAGGAAGATGGAGCTATGGCGAAGAATAGTGGACAGGTTCAACGCAGTGGGACAGCACCCAAGAAATCGGGAGGACATCAGGAAAAGGTGGAACGACCTACGGGGGAAGGTGCGTTCCGTGGTCTGTAGACACCACCTGGCAGTTCAGCGGACTGGCGGCGGACCCCCACCTCCTCACCCACAACTAACAACATGGGAGGAGCAGGTCTTGGCGATTCTGCATCCTGAGGGCCTCGCAGGAGTGGGTGGAGGAATGGACTCTGGTAAGTCAAATCTTAACTATTACATCCCCCACCCTACCTGCATGCTATCACATACCCCCACCCTCGCCCTCACCCCTATCACTCCAACTCCTCACAAATGTCCCAATACCACAAACCAGCCATCCCAACACCAAGCCCTGCATGCAACAACAAAGCATGGACACCCATCACCAAAGCATGCAAACTGCACATAGCCATACACCCCCCTAAGCCATCATCACACAAGGTCCCACACAGGAATGCCAGCACTGGGGTACACGGTCACCCACCTATTGCACACCATGCCACACACAGATGCAATAATCATGCCTTTCCACCCCTGCATGACCCCTACCCAACGCCACCAGACAGGAGGGTCCAGACATGTCCACTCCACCCACAGAAGAAGCCCAGAGTGATGACAGCACCTCTGTCCAACTGGATCTAGATGACCAGCCCAGACCATCGGGGGCCTCGGGACAGTCGGTTCCCCTCACACAGGCACAGGCCACCACAGACCTTCCCCCCTCTGGAAACACCAGCACAGCACCCACCCAGCGGGCCCATACCTCCATCCCCAGGACACGTCAATCTGCTGTGTGTTCACCACTACAGGGAACCCACGATAACCCACCACCCCAACAACAACAAGGACCTGGGGGCAGTGGGCACATGGTCCAGGGGACTGAGGCCCAGGAACACAGGGGAACGGGGAGGGCTGCCGTGCGACAGGGGGCGGACAGGCCAAGGGAACCCACTCTCCACGAGGCCCTCTCCTCCATCATGGGAGCATACCACCACTCCCAGGAGACAATGGCAACGGGACTGGCCAAGTTTCAGGAGACCCAGTGCATGCAGGAGCAACAGTATATGGGCTTCAGGGAGGAACTCAGAACCATCAGCTCCACCCTGGGCACCATCGTAGGGGTGCTGAAGGAAGTACTCAACACCAGGAGGGACACTGAGGCACTCCAAGGGGCCCCTGACACTAGCATGGATGATGAACTGCCCACCACCTCCGCCGGTGCTAGTGGACAGGACGCCCTGCCACAGGACCACCACACCAGCACCCCACACCCTGCAGACGGAGAACCACCCCGCAAATGGTCCCTGAGATCCAGGAACAAGACAGAGCACAATGCCAAGACCCATGCCAAGAAATGAGACCACCCTGATTGTCATCCCACTGTCCCACTTTGTCACCCTGTCCATAATTAAACTGCCCCAGCTCCACTTCCTATGCCCATATGGGCAATGCACCTGTGAGACTAATAGACTGGAATCTGCCATGGACACTCCTCCGCCATCACCCCTCACCATTTAACTTCCCCCTCCAATAATTTGCATTTAAATAAACACACCTAAAGCACAAAATTATCTGGAGTCTGTCTGTGATTCTGAAATAGTGTATTTGCAATTACAGTGACAAAATGTTCTTGAAATAGTAATGTCAACATACCTATGTCACACAGCTCTAGTCCATGAGGAATGTAAGCAGATGACACACGTTGGGACCCACATCTGTGAAACCATAAGGGAAAGTGACAACTCAGTGACCATACACTGGGTGAAAACGACAGACCGGATAGACGTAGTAGTGTAAAAGTACAAGTAGTAGGCAGGAATGTATTCTCACCTGTGTTTTACTGGAAATATTGCTGGATCACTGAGTCCCTGTTCTGCATGCCTTCTTCCTCTGCTTCATCCTCATTACTGTCCACAGGCTCCACAGCTGCCACAACACCGCCATCTGGACCATCCTCCTGCAGAAAAGGCACCTGGCGTCACAAAGCCAAGTTGTGAAGCATACAGCAGGCCACGATGATCTGGCACACCTTCTTGGGTGAGTAGAATAGGGATCCACCTGTCATATGCAGGCACCTGAACCTGGCCTTCAGGAGGCCAAAGGTCCGCTCAATTACCCTCATAGTTCGCCCATGGGTCTCATTGTAGCATTCCTCTGCCATGGTCCTGGGATTCCTCACTGGGGTCAGTAGCCATGACAGGTTGGGGTACCCAGAATCACCTGCAAATGGCGAGGGACAACTGTTAAACACACACTAACCTGTAGGGATAACTCCAGACAACCATTCCCACTGTCTTGCTTCCAGGGGCTCACCTAATAGCCACACACGGTGCCTCTGGAGTTGACCCATCACATAAGGGATGCTGCTATTCTGCAGGATGTAGGCGTCATGCACTGAGCCAGGGAACATGGCATTCACATGGGAGATGTACTGGTCTGCCAAACATACCATCTGTACATTCATCGAATGATAACTCTTCCGGTTTCTGTACACCTGTTCACTCCTGTGGGGGGGGACCAAAGCCACATGGGTCCCATCAATGGCACCTATGATGTTGGGGATATGTCCCAGGGCATAGAAATCACCTTTCACTGTAGGCAAATCCTCCACCTGAGGGAAAACGATGTAGCTCCGCATGTGTTTCAGAAGGGCAGACAACACTCTGGACAATACGTTGGAAAACATAGGCTGGGACATCCCTGATGCCATGGCCACATTTGTTTGAAAAGACCCACTTGCCATAAAATGGAGTACTGATAGCACCTGCACTTGAGGGGGGATTCCTGTGGGATGGCGGATTGCTGACATCAGGTCTGGCTCCAACTGGGTACACAGTTCCTGGATTGTGGCACGGTCAAACCTGTAGGTGATTATCAAATGTCGCTCCTCCATTGTCGACAGGTCCACCAACGGTCAGTACACCGGAGGATGCCGCCATCTCCTCACATGTCCCAGTGGACGGTGCCTATGAAGGACAACAGCGAGCACAGAGTCAAACAACTCAGAGGTACGTACACAGAACACCAATCATACACAAAAGGTGGCCTGTATGTATGTTGAGACTACGCTTAGGTATGTGTGACGCAGTTGAAAATAAGGCCATATGGGCCCCTGAAATGGCGGCTGCCTGACCTCTAAAGTGGGACAATGGGATGTGAGATAACTGCGCTGGCATTGTACACCGTCGCGGTAGGCGGTCGGAGACCGCGGCGCAATGCTGCATTGGTTAACATTGTACCCTATGGGTCCCAGGAGCCAATGACGATGTACGCCTGCGGTGATGGTCCTCAGTGCCGCGGACGTGACCGCCATTTTCTATCTGTTCAATCACTCGATACCTGATCTTCGACAGGAGAGGACCTACACTGCAAGTGATGCTGTGACCTCAGTCTGGAAGAGACAATGGCTCGTGCGTCTGGGGAAAGGTCCCCTGCCTTCACATCGCAGGAGTTGGAGAAGCTCGTTGATGGGGTCCTCCCCCAGTTCACGCTACTCTACTGTCCTCCAGACAAACAGGTAAGTACACAGGGAGCATGTTGTATGGGCTATGCCTGTGTGGAAAGGGCTAGATGTAAGAAGGAAGGGGGCAGAGTGTTGCGTGCATAAAAGATGGTGGGTGCATGTGCCACATGGCAAGGGTAGGGATGGGGGCCAATCACTTTGACGGTGCAGTTGCTAATCACTTCTCTTCTTCCCCTGTACATTTCATGTAGGTCAGAGCCCACCAGAAGAAAGATATTTGGTGTGTCTGTAGTCACAGGTATGTCACAGGTATGTGGAGTGCACCGGCCACCAGGACAGCCAGTGTGGCACGGAGCCACAGCACAGCCAGTCCCCCTTCTGTGAAGCATCAGAAGTTGGACAGTGCCCGGCGGGAGAGGGGGAAGACTCCAGCCACCAAAGCCACTCCCAGGGGTCCCGTTGGGAGTGTGGAGTCAGCTGCTACACCTCCCATGGTGGGGAAGGGCTCAAGAAACCCGGCAAGTCTGGGAAGAGCAGCATGGCTGAGAAGACCGCCATCATCCCCGCTGCCCAGGAGGCCACCGCCAGCTGGATCCCAGCTGCCCAGGAGGCCACCGCCAGCTGGATCCCAGCTGCCCAGGAGGAGGCCACCGCAAGCCCCATCCCAGCTGCCCAGGAGGGCCCGCCAGCCCCATCCCAGCTGCCCAGGAGGGCCCCGCTAGCCCCAGCCCAGCTGCCCAGGAGGGCCCCACCAGCCCCAGCCCAGCTGCCCAGGAGGACCCCGCCAGCCCAGCTGCCCCGGAGGGCCCGCCAGCCCCAGCCCAGCTGCCCAGGAGGGCCCCGCCAGCAAAAGCCCAGCTTCCCAGGAGGACACCACCAGCCCCAGCCCAGCTGACAAGGAGGGCCCAGCCAGCACAGGCCCATCTGCCCAGGAGGCCACCGCCAGCACAAGCCCCGCTGAACAGGGCACCGCCAACTCAAGCCCCGCTGGGCCATGAAGGACTGCCAGCACAAGCAGTGCTGAACAGGGCACCGCCAAATCAAGCACCGCTGAACAGGGCACCGCCAACTCAAGCACCGCTGAACCGGGCACCGGCAACTCAAGCACCGCTGAACAGGGCCCCGACAAATAAAGCAACGCTGAACAGGGCACCGCCAACTCAACCACCGCTGAACAGGGCACCGCCAACTCAAGCACCGCTGAACAGGGCACCGCCAACTCAAGCACCGCTAGCCCATGAGCGGCAGGGGCACTGTCGCAACTGGGTCCATCACGGGGTGAGTGATGCACTCTGGGCACCAGTCCCCCTCCAGAACCAGTGGAGAGATCCATCCACTATCTCTGTCCTTCACAGGATGAAGCACTCTGGGCACCAGTCCCCCTCCAGAACCAGTAGAGAGATCCATCCACTACCTCTGTCCTTCACAGGATGAAGCACTCTGGGCACCAGTCCCCCTCCAGAACCAGTGGCGAGATGCATCCACTACCTCTGTCCTTCACAGGATTAAGCACTCTGGGCACCAGTCCCCCTCCAGAACCAGTGGAGAGATTCATCCACTACCTCTGTCCTTCACAGGATGAAGCACTCTGGGCACCAGTCCCCCTCCAGAACCAGTGGAGACTGTTATATCACTTGAGAGACTGTGGCTTTGCACTCCTCAGGATTGAACAGTGGGCAACCCACCCACTGTAGAGACTTGAGAGACTGTGGCTTTGCACTCCCCAGGATTGAACAGTGGGCAACCCACCCACTGTAGAGACTTGAGAGACTGTGGCCTTGCTTTCCCCAGAATTGAACAGTGGGCAACCCACCCACTGTAGAGACTTGAGAGACTGTGGCTTTGCACTCCCCAGGATTGAACAGTGGCCATTGAGCCCCCTCGTGGATCTGGAGTCGTGCACTCATCCGGCTGAGGTGCCCCCCCTTCCCTTCCCCCTGAGGTGCCTGTTGTATTTCTATCTGATGCCCCTGCAGTGTTCTCTCTGTTTTGATCTGGTATCGAGTGTGGGCCTCGCCCATGCATTTTGAGCCCAGTGGTCCACGGACTATAAATGGTGCAATACCTGGACTTGTATTATTGGTGTATATATTTGTTTATAGTGTATATATATTTTGGAGTACTGTATTTTAATAGATTACAATGGTTACAATAATTTCCTTTTGTCTTTGCATCCGGGGGGTTTGGGGGTGTAACTGTAATGTATCATGCTGTATTAGTGTGTGTGTTGTCGTGGGTGAGGGTTGGGGTGGGGGTGTTGCATATTGCGTGTGTGTCCCTGTTTTTTCCCTCCCCTGTGTCGTAGATGCAGTACTCACCGTGGTCTTCGCCACCGGCGTTCGTGCTCCTGGTACAGGAGCAGGAAGACTATGGCAGGTAGAATTTGGAGTTCTGGGTCCATTGTGTCCTTGTTCCTTGTGGAGTGTGATGAGGTGAGCGTTTTCCCTTCGAAATTCCTGTTTCTGCCGTGTTTTTATCCGCAGTGAATCCGCCCCAGAAAAGGTGGCGGATTGGCCTGTCATAATAGTGTGGGCGGTACATTGTCTCCCGCCTGTCTGTTGGCGGTGACCGCCGCACTGTTTGTTTGTACCGCCGTGGCGGTCTGAGTGTTAGGGTGGCTGTCTTTGTTGGCGGTTTCCGCCACGGTCGTAATTGAAATTTCTTTACCGACGGCCTGTTGGTGGTCTTACCGCCGATTTAACAACGTCTGCCAGGGTTGTAATGAGGGCCTATATGTTCTTACTGTAAGCTCTTGAGCAGGCTGTAAAATCATTAACAACATCGCCTGCATATCCCAGAAGAGATACTCATCCTTACTTGCACTACACCTCATCATCTCTTTTGTGCGCCAAATGTTCTTTTGCCACAAAATCTTGTTACAAACAAATGTTATAAGTATCTTGCTTTTTCAATTCTAGGTATTCACTTTCCTGAGTTATATATGTTTATTATATTAACACAGGTCACAAATATAGATTTCAAATGTATTAATACCATTGATTTTGCAAAGTGCTAATCAAGCTTTTTTGGACTAGGACCTCCCTGCAAGGTCACCAGCAACCATTTTGCCTTCACTCCTCCTGTTTTTTGTTTTTGCTTTTGTTAGCAGTAGGACTCTGTGCGCTTTTCCATTGCTAACCAGTGCTAAAATGCTCTTGTTCTCTTCCTAAAACCGGCAACTGATTAGCATATTTAATTTAGTCCATAGTATATGGTACTAAATGTACCCTGGGCCTGTAAACTAAATGCTACTAGTGGGTCTGAGGCTTTATTGTGTTACCTACTAGTGTACCACTTTAAAACATGCCTATGACTGCCACAGCAGCCTGTAGTGCAATTTTAAAAGTGACAACTCAACCTCATAAAAAACATTTCAATAGGCCTCTATCTTCCTTTTCAATACAGATAAGTCACCACCAAGTTAGGCCTTGAAGAAATTGGGTTTTTGGTTGAGGGGGGTTGGTAAGCCTTCCCAAGCAACATCCACAATCCCTGTCAGGGTGAACAACAAAGGTAATTAAATTATTCTGTGCTTACCCTTCTGGTAGCTTGGCACAAGAGCAGTCAGGTTAACTTACAAATACTAAAAAAGTCAAAACACAACACAAGGAAACTCCAACAAAAAGAGAACATTTTAATAAATAAAATGACACCAAAAGCAATTAAATCCATTCAGTAGAACCAGAGTTATGAATGTTTATTGGTTTTAGTGAAAAGTAGCACCTAAATTCCAACATGCTAACTGCAGATATCTAGTCACATGAGACCACGGCAAAGTCAAAAGATTTAGCAGACCAAAATGGTGTGTGGTTTGGATATACACAATGGATTTGGTCCAGTCTTGGCTTACCCTAGGATTTAGAAGACTTTTTAATGAAAATGTCTGAGGACATAAAGTTCAGCAGGGAAGGCAACTAGTGGTGTCTGGGGAGAAGGCATTGTCACTGGGGAGCCACTGGGCAAAGGCGCAGTGACGATTTCTACTTTCTGACTTAGTCACTTTTTTGGAAGTGAAAAATCTGCAGCGAGATAA
Source organism: Pleurodeles waltl (assembly GCF_031143425.1). NCBI lineage: Eukaryota > Metazoa > Chordata > Amphibia > Caudata > Salamandridae > Pleurodeles > Pleurodeles waltl. The sequence goes on along the minus strand of NC_090436.1, from coordinate 720,139,578 downwards.
AGCTGAAGGCTGTAGCTGATGAGGGCTCCATGAGGACAGATACCTTTTTAAAGAGGAACAGCTGAGCAGGATTTGCTACAACAGAAAAGAATGTAGAGGGAGCTACCACAATGTCAGAGTGAATGGTAATACAACTTGGGCGGATTGGTGAGCATGTAGGTTTCAGTCATCTCTTGGTTCTCAGTTTCTCTTTTAAGCTGTTTGGGCACCTTTAGCTCTACTTTGAAGAGTCCCGGACTGGTGTAGAAACACTTAAAGGGCAGGACTCTTTTCAGGCAGGATCCTGGTGTGGGTCAAAGGTTGGTGGGGCTTTTTGTGTTCCTGAAAGCTAAGAACAGAAGGCCAGACAACTAGCCCTTAGATTCACTCTAGCAGTCCTGGGATCAAACAGCAAGGCAGGCCTCGAGTGGCAGGGAAGTCCTCTGAAGGTACTTGGCAGGCTTCATGCTGCAGGGCAGTTCTTAGTTAGAGGCAGCACAGTCCTGTGAGTTACAAAGCAGGCCTCCTTAAGCCGAAGGGCACTACTCTGAATTACAAGGCAGTCCTTCTGGGGGTCATTTGCAGGTCCAAGATCTGAAGAGTTGGTCTAAGGGTCCAACATTTATACCTAGTGCCAGCCTTTTAAGGAGGAGAAACTTCAAGCCTTCCCCGACACCATTTTCTGAAGTTTTCCTTCCTCCCCTGCCCAGGGTCCAAAAGGTCTAGGGTGACAAAGGGCTGGTGTCATGTTATTTGTGAATGTTCTGGATGCAGCCTCTTTGAAATGTAGGTAGGACTGCTCGCTCCTTCCCTTTCCCGTTGGATGAGCCATCCTGTGAAAATGTAATTGCCTTGTGTTTCACTGTCTGAGAGGAATACACAAAGGCCAACTGTCAATTAGTCACAGTCATGTGAGCTAAGACACAGGCAGCTGCAGGCACTAAATGGTTAGGGTAAGAAAATGTAAAATTTCTAAAAGTCACAGCAAAAAGTCTCCCCCCCCAACCATAGATATATCAATCAATTTACTACAGGCTGTGTCATGCCAGCATCTTGTTTTTTTCGATTAACCACTTTAATTTTCCTGATCACATGTAGGAATTTTGTTCTCCTGCAGTGAGTGTGTGCAAAGGAAATGAAGCACTACGTCACAAGGGGAAGCTGCATATTGGACTGACGGCATGCTGAAATAAGGCACGCCCACCAGTGAAGAGCTGCTCTCAATCCAGTGCCTCTTATGTGAGAACTAATTTTTACAATTTTTACACCATGCTAATTTACTTTATAGGCACATCGCAAAAAAATGATGAAGCTGTGAGACTCTCTAGCTTATCCCTGGCCAAGTTCCAAACATGAAAAGCAGGTAACTGCTATTGGTACACTCAAATAGTAAGACCTTTATGGCAAAAACTCCAACCTTGAAAATAATATTTGTTTTCTTTTCGGTTTTACAGGTGTGATGCCACTGTGTTTGTACAACCTACCCCTTGATCCTTGAAACTGGAAATCCAATATTATAAAGCACGGGGGTGTGTACTTTCTCTGTCTCCTACCTGACATACTTTATTCCAAAGATAGTAATTAATGTTGAGCTTTTTGTTGTTTTAACTTTTAATTTGTGTCCTACGTAGAACCCTTTAGCCCTGAGAAAGACCTTCATCCACTTTTCTGGCCCCTAGGAAGGTCAAAATACATCAGCAAGCTACATTAAATTGAGGGTGAACAAAAAAGATATTGACAGAAAGGTCTGTTTAAATAAGGGAATTGGAATGTCAAAAAACAAAAATTGGTGTAATTGTAGGCCTCAACCCTATATGGCCACCAGATTTTTCGCTTTAAGTAGAGATGAAACATGGAACAATTGTGCAACACGTGTTTTATTTGTTGGACGCTTTTTATGTTATGTGATGCATGTATTGGAATCTTCTCTGTGTACATGTCATTGTGATATTTTTATATATGATGTTTTCAAAAATGTGTGTGTGTTTCCTTTTTTTTGTACAAGTTATGTGAACATATGTTTGTCTTTTGACACAAGTTGGTTCTAATATACAATTCACTCTGTTTTTTTGCAAACTTTCTAAAACTGGCATTTGTAGAATTGTGACTTAAAATCTGACTTTAAGGTTAAAGAGGACTTTAATCTAAAAATCTTTTGACACTAAACACATCATTTCTACCTATTCTCAATTACATGTTAGCACTTAATAAATGTAAACTCAATGTAATAGCACTGGAGAGGTAGGCCTCTCAGTGGTGAACAATGAATTTAGGCAATTTTTATTACCAGGACCGAAAGGTAAAAAATATTCACTGGGCTTGATAGTGAAAGGCTTCTCATTGATGACGACAACCTTCTCGACCTGGAAAAACTGACCTTTCCTGCTGTCTGATGACAACACCTCCTCAGATACCTCCTTTGCTTGCTGCCTTGCCCACTAAACCCTACCTTCTCCTGGACTTTTCTTCAGGATTTTTTCTTAGTCCGAAGATAAGCTGAGACTGGGCCCAATACAACTCATGTATCCGATCCCAGGTAAATCGCGGTCACCCTTTTCTTTTCACTTTGCCCCTGTCTCCTGCCTACTAAATTCCCGCGACTGGCGTTTTGATCTTTATGCACTATTTTTCACTAAAAACTTTAAAAATACATAACTCTGGTTCTACTGATTTGGTTTAATTCATCTAGATGTCTTGGTGTCTTTTATAGTCAATGGACGCCTCTTTCATACAACATTCGATCCAGGATATGCATTCTCAGATTCTGCATAGGTTGACCAACGTAAGGAAGATCACAGCATCACCACAAAGCATAGATAACATTCATTGAATTGCAGATGGTAACTAAAATAATTGTGTGGAAAACAAAACCATAAATAGAAAATGACTCTACAGAGTCAGAAGTTTGTTGGGAGCCAGGCACCTCCCTGATTATAAGGAAATAAAAGGCTTAAATTGAGTCAGATTAATCAGGATAAAAATCACCTTCCTGCTAAATTGCTGTGGTTTGAGATTGGGATGTGTGTTTCACTTTATTACTGAGAATGTGCCTTTTTATGATGTATAGAGCCGCGCTTTCACATATTAGCTCTGGAGATGAGAAAGTGTTGATTAACTTGGTCAGCCTATATTTTACATGCCTTTACCAAGCAAAGGTCATCTCTTCCTTTCTCATGATATCGGTTCCCGGCACCTAAGTACTCCTTTTCTTTTCTCAAAACCATGTGATTTCCATTGGGAGTCTCTTTATAAAATACCACATATCTGTTACTTCCTTTTCTTAGCAGTGCTTATATAATGTGACTGCTAGGGGACCTACTTATTCTTGTCAATTGTTTCTGTAATTCACAGATAAATATTTTCTTTTCTTTTGTTAATGAAAATTTTAGGTCTTCAATTGACCTGTGTTTTATTGACATGTGACACTTATTGACAGCAGGATGACTTAGTGAAATAAACACTTGTCTCTTATATGTGCAGTGATCTGCAGGTTGGAAGATCAAATCTTGGTACAGTCTACTATAAATCCATGTTCAGTAAACTGAGCATAGAGAGAAAGTAACATCTGTACTGTACAGCCTTTAGAAATAGATGAATTAGAAATAAGTTAATGCACCTCCACTCTGGGAAAGCTACATCTACCAATATTTTGTTTTATCCATGAATCTATTTTCTGCCTCATTTTGGGCTACAGGAGTAAAAAGTATGGTGCAAAGTTGAAGTAGAGGCAGTCTACAAACTGAGTTAAAATTGATGCTATTCAGTTTCTTTGCTCCAATTAAAGGGTTCAATTTAAATGCATCTATCTGTGACAAACTGGTGATTAAAAGATAAAAGTTATAAAAAGGCTCGGATCGATTTTATGTTCAGTAAAAGTCTAAATTGGGCTGCCAAATTACAATTAGCCAAAGAATTCAATATCTCACATGGAAAATACTTTTCTCTGGGTCAATACACCAGTATTTCATTAAAAAAGACTCCAGTACTAGATGGCCTGGTTAGCGTCAAAATAATTGACGTTAACCAGGCAGCGGAGGTGTAGGGAAGACTGGGGGTTGGGCGTCAAAGAATAATGCAAGTCAGGTTAGAGTAAAAAATATTGACTCTAACCTGACTAGCATCATTTTTTGATGCATAACCCCCATGGAAATGACTCCTGTCTTGGCAAAGACAGGAGTCATGCCCCCCTGCCCAATGGCCATGCCCAGGAGACTTCTGTACCCTGGGTATGGCCACTGGGCACAGTGGTATGTAGGGGGCCCAAGTTAGACCCCCCCCTATGCCACTTAAAAAGTAAAAGAAAATTACTTACCCCAACTTAGCTGTACTTAATGTAGATGGGTCCCCTCATCCAGGGGTGTCCTCCAGGGGTGGGTGAGAGTGGAAAGGGGTGTCCCTGGGTGCAGGGAAGGGCACCTGTGGACTGCTTCCATGGTCGGAGGCCATGGAAATGAGCCCACAGGTCCTCTAACGCCTGCCCTGCCCCAGGTGATAAAAAATCACTCTAAACAGGTTTAGAGCTATTTTTTTAAGGCCCTCCTCCTCTCGTGTCTGTCATTTTTGCACGGGAGTATAAATAAGGCGCAAATGTCTTTGAGTCATTTTGTGCCCTGGAACACCTACCTTGCATCTCTTTGATGCAAGGTAGGTTTCCAAGGTAACAAAATTTCTCTAGCTCCATGTATTTGGCGCTAGATGGATCTAGCACGAAAGTATAAATATGGAGTTAGGTTTGGGCTGGATTTGCGTCAAAAGAAATTATGCTAATCCGGCGCAAACAGAGTATAAATATGGGCCATAGAATTCTCACAATGTGCTGTCCCCTCAGGATGGTTACCTCGGTGGATGACTGCACCACATGGTGTACAGTCCTTGCTGCAATTTATACTACCACACATGGTACTCCAACACTTGCTTATTTATCGGAAGTGTTAAAACAAATTCAGAATAAGCACCGGCCGCACCAGCCCTAGATCTGGGGATGAAATTAATGCATTATTTTGACGCAGTGTCCTCAATAATACTTAGTAACATTAAAGAGGAAGCAGTAGCACTGGTTATATGCCGGCACCTTCGAGAGATTCCACACTTGGACCAGGAGAAACAGCTATTGAAAATTATTTCCAACACCTTAACCAGTATTGGATGGGAGAGTTTGGGAGCCCAGCCGAAGAAGCTTGAAATACAGAGTACCACCCCTAAGGAAGATACTTAATAAGCACAGGAGGGTTCTAGAAAGTGCTGGGATATACAAAAACAATTTAAAGACAAAAGAAATCAGAGAGCAGATTTTCCACACCCGGAGAACTCCGACAGGAAATATACTCTCAGAAATAGAGAAAATATAAAAGCTCCTGACAGATATACTGACTCACATCCCTCTCGTTCCTTTCAGGGCGCAACAGTTAGACATAGCGAGAGAGGGGGCTGTCATGATTGATGTCCTGAATACATGAAACAGAAGAAAGACTCACCACAGTCCTTAGACAAGAAAGAAGAAAAGTCCCCACAATAAAAAACACAGTTTAAAAAGAAAAAGGTGGCAGCACTGTCAATTAAAAATGCCAGTACACTTGAGAACATTGCTGAAGAACAAGACGTGGCCAGTGACATTGTTAGACAGGGCAGGAGAGGTCACGATATGTCGCTAGAGTCTGAAAGATTATCTGGATGCGACAGCAGCTAGCAATTTCATTGCAATTAAGACTGAGGACGGGTCCATCCTCCCACCAGACAGGGTTTATGATTTAAATATCCAAACTGAGGTAGATGTGGAGCGCACCATTGGTGTGATATTCTGGGATGAACTTAGTTGTGATATCTTATTGCCGAAAGGGACTGGCCTCCCAAGCACATCCGTAAGCTCCCACTTGGGGAAGATGTCATTTTGCCTTCTTTCTCTGATTTTCCAGAAGCGGTAAATGAAGCCTACACTGTCAACTGGGCTTTAGCGCAGGCACCTGTGTTGTACCGCAATCATGTAGGTTGGGACAAGGATTCTCCTTGCCATATAATACCTATCAGGTCTACACCCTGACCTCAGCCACAAAATCATGTTAAACACGAAGCAAAAGCTCCAGTGAGGGAGATCCTCACTCAGCTTGAGTACCAGGGAGTAATTGAGCCCTGCCATTCTGCAATGGATAACCCGTTATTCCCCATTGCAAAAGCCAACCATTCCTACAGAATAGTCTTAGATTACAGACACTTAACCAGGCATACACGTACATACACTATACAAAATTCACATAGCAGATATGTCCCAGATCTTGATGGCCCTCATTTGGTGGCAGCAGACATACCTTTTGACATAAATGAACATCTCACTGTTTTACAGGAGCTTCAGCAATTGTGTGATGATAAACCAACAACCAGTGCTGCTATCTTAGGGATAAGGGATTTACCAACAACTTCGACTGGCTGGATTCCTAAAGTTGGGGATCTGGTTTGTGAGATAATCGCTGTGATGAAAGAATTTGGTCCATTTTACAGAGGACCTGTCCCAGTCTTGGGAGCACAAGGTACCAAAACTGTCATCTTATCACCAATGCCTGGTTCCAAAGCTAACAGATTCAGTTCCATTGATGACGTCAAACTTCATCATGTGGCCGATCCTGCACAGTAGACCCAGAGGTCCCTTTGGTAGTTCCCAGTTCCCTCTCACTACCCAACAGGACATACCTTTTCAAAGCAGAAACAACAACACTACTTCTGAATACACAAGCATGTCCAGCGATGCTACAATACCTCCTCGACTGTGGAGAGGGCAAAAAAGGAGCTCTTGCTGCTTCCAGTTAGCACTTCAATGATAACACATGTCCAAGATTTGGCTGTTTTCTACACCAACACAATACAAACTGACGACATCGTCTACCATGAGCCTACATGTGAAGTGGATGCACCCACGGTTAATGCGCTTGTTCCTGCATTAGCAGAGACTGCTTCTGGTTACTTCATCGACTGATGACTTTTCTTCAGACTCATTCACTCCTGTGATTGAAAATGTTTCAAAGACATGTAAGCTGTATTTATGGCTTAAATCATTTCTATGGATTGGTTTCATGACTGTTTTCTTTTGATTAAAAATGGTCATTGCCTTCCTGAATGCTCCTCTGTAGAGCCTGTGGATGAAGTCTTAACTCCATATCATTCCTCACATAAGGTCTGAAGAGATTTGTCCCTTGTGAACATTTCTGCTGTACTTATTCCTGATGGGATTGTTTGGGACAACGTTCTAGTTGATATATACAGGCCTACTGAGGTCATTCAAATTCCATATGTCTTCAAAAAATGTATTAGCGATGTAATTACACCTGGTGTTGTATCTGATGATTGAGTTGCAACGTGAGTCAGCTCTAGGGTAATGGATGTATGGCAAATGCAGGTAACCTAGCTTGTTAGCATTCCATGTCAGTCAGGGCTTTATGGGTCCCAGGAGGGGTGGATTTGGTGGTGTGTGGCCCTCATCTTGCCGTGACATCTAGCCAAATCACTGGCAGTGCAATGCATAGTGCTGAAGCCTGATGCCTGTGTGTGATGGTGCTGTGTATGACAACTGTGGTGTTGGTGCAGTAATTGACTCAGAGTTTCCTTTTTCCCTCCCCCCTCTTTTTTCTTCTGTCATCCTGTTCATGTGTGCATTAGCATTATCTGGGGGAGGGGCAGGGGCACCAATGACAGAGGGAGCTGCATCCCACAGGACCCAGGAGGCAGAGTCCACCGATGTCGAGGGAACCAGTGGGACAGAGGGTGAGGGGAGCACCATGGCCGAGACAGGAGGTGACAACACAGACTCAGATACCTCCTCTGATGGAACCTCCCTGGTGGTGCCGGACACCTCTGTGATCACCCCGGCTACAGGTACAGCCACCACCCCCATACCAGCGCCGCCCTCCCAGTAGCCCCTCAGCAAGTTGCCCGTGCCCGCTCACCCAGGAGGGTGGGCATATCCTTCTCTCTAGGCACCTCAGGCCCTGCCCCAGTGAGAACTGCTCCCCTGAGTGAGGAGGCTATTGACCTCCTGAGATCTGTCTATGTAGGGTAGTCAACCATTGTGAATGCCATCCAGGGGCTGGCATCCCAAATGTAGCAATGCAATGCATTGCTGGAGGGCATCCACAGTGGATTGGCAGCCACACAGAGATCGATTCAGGCTCTGGCCTCCTCTCTGATGGCAGCCATTGTCCCTATTCCTACCGTCCCCCCTCCAACTATCACTTCACAGTCCCAGTCTTCTCAACCACATCCCATGGACCCATACAGTAGAACATGCACACAGGACAACACCCAAGAGTGGCACAGGCAACCACAGGCACCACACTTCATCCTATAAGCACTCACGCAAACACCAGACAGTTGCCGACACAACCACATCCACTGCCTCCACTTCCCCCTCTTCCTCCTCCTCCTCCATCTCCCTCAAAGTCACGTCCAAAGTCACACCTGCATGCACTGCATCAACATCCACTACTAGCATCACCACACCAAGCAGCACACACACCTCACTAGCAGACACCTCCACAACATCCATGCACGTGTCCCCTGTGTCCTCTCCCAACCTGTCTGTCCCCCCTCCTAAAGGACACAAACCCAAGCACTCACACACCCAACAGCCATCCTCCTCAGATCAGCATACTGCCCATGCACCTGCACCCAAATCCAGCAGTCATACACCTCCGACAAACACTCCTCAACCTCCAGTCCCATCCCTCCTCCCACCCCCTCTGTCCCTAAGAAGCTTTTCCTTGCCCAACTTGACCTCTTCCCTCCCCCTCCCCCCATCCTGCCCTTAAGAGCAGGGTCCCAATGACCCAGCCCAGCACCTCAGCCAAACAGTCCATGCGGACAGTGGTGGCACCACCTAGTCATGGTGGCAAGTCAGTGAAGGATCCCACTCCACCAACCAAGAAGGTGAAAGATCCCACTCTTCCTGCCATGAAGGGGAAGAAGCCCCCGACTCCTGCCCGAAAGGCTAAGGAACACGCACAACCTGCCATGAAGGGAAAGAAGCCCTCACCTCCTGCCAGGAAGGGTAAGGATCCCATCCATCATGCCATGAAGGGGAAGAAGCCCTCAACTTAAGCGGAGGCTGTCAGAGTGACACCTCCACCACCACCAGTGGTCACAGGCCCCCACCACCAGCTGAAGAAGTGCATCCCTCACCACCAGCAGGGGCTGCCCAGGAGGCACCTGCACCTGCTGCCACAGTTCAGCCCTCACCACCAGCAGAGGCTGCCCAAGAGGCACCTCCACCTGCCACCACAGTTCAGCCCTCGCCACCAGCAGAGCCTGCCCAGGAGGCACCTCCAGCTGCCACCACAGTTCA